>NC_087224.1:11897759-12067534 GCF_015104395.2 Macrobrachium nipponense
CGTCCGTATCGTGAAATTTACGAGGAGAAAAAGAAAACAAACAATCCAGACGAAAACTCACCATGTTTGTGAAACGAACAACTCCTCCCGTCACCCCGACCGTCGCTTCAGCTGATGAAGTCAACGACCTCCAGTCAAGCACCAGCGATGCCAGAAGTCTTTAATTTTATTATATTTTCCTGTACTACATACTAGTTTTCAATTGTATTTTTGAATGTTTTCTATTTTTTGCACCTGTATTTTGTATTTTTCAACATTAAACAAATTGTACTGTAGCATCCAGTGTTTAAATTAAACCTGACAAAAGTAACAACAGAAAACAGTATGATGCATAGAGAAACGGGTTTGCTATGAACTTAACAAACGTAACAATACATAAGACGCAATTTCGTGTACGTAGAGAGACTTTACAGACGTTACAAATGGTATAAAAATTCCAAGAAATCATAACTAAAAAAAGGATGAATTTTTATATGAGCATGACAAACGAAGTTTCTCTCTCTCATTCTCTGCTTCTCTCTCTCTCTCTCTCTCTCGTCTCTCTCTCTCTCTCTTCCTCTCTCTCTTCTCATCTCTCTCTCTCTCTTCGTGAAAGCCTCGATTCGATAGAATTTTTTCCACGTAATCATAGGCGTACGAGGTGAAGTTCATTTGGGAGGGCAACGCCTAATTTGCCCGAATTTTCATTATGAAACAGTATGATGCGTGGAGAAACAGTTTGGACAAACGTTTGGCGAATGTAACAGTACGTAGAGAGACGTTACAAATGGTATAAAAAATTCCAAGAAATCATAACTAGGAAATACAATAAGTAAATTAACTAAAAAAAAAAAAGGATGAATTTTTATATGAACGTGACAACCGAAGCATTATGAAACAGTATGATGCGAGGAGAAACAGTTTGGACAAACGTTTGGCGAATGTAACAGGAAGGAGTAGTAATGTCGTGTAGAGAGACGATATAAATGGTATAAAAATAATCATAACTAGGAAATACGTACAATGAAACTAAAGAAAAGGTTGAACCTACAAACGTAGCAATATGAAACAGTGTGATGTGTGGAGAATGGGTTCGTCTGACGACTTTGACAAACGTTAACAGTAAGGCGTAGTAATGTACACGTCATTACTACGCCTTACTGTTAACGTTTGTCAAAGTCGTCAGACGTACCCGTTCTCCACATCACACTGTTTCATATTGCTACGTTTGTAGGTTCAACCTTTTCTTTAGTTAATTTATTTTGCTATGTTTGTTTTCTTTAGACTTCTTTGTATTTCCTAGTTATGATTATTTTTATATTTTTATACATATGTGTGAGATGTTACACATGCTACAAAAATGTAAAGAAATCATAACTAGGAAATATAATACATTCTAAAGAAAAAGACAGCAAAATAAACTAGCTAAAGAAGGGGTTGAATTTTTACATACGTATATGAACTTGTGAAAGGGCTATCGTAAAGTACTATCGTAGTAACAATATATGACCAGTAAGAATATGCACTAAGAATGGTAATACAATGGTTTTAATGATAATGAATGTTAAATAATAATGAATTATAACTTAATATGATAATATAAGTAATAATCTAAGAAAATGTTGATAAAATATGACTTTCAGATGATGTCAATATCATTACACAATATGTATATTTACGATAAACTCTACGGTAATTTAGCAGACTCGACATGCGTCCAAATCGAGTTACGACTTGTTTTGCAGAACCAATTGCGGTCGTAAGTCGGTCACTACCTGTATTTATATATATTTATATATTTATATATATATATATATATATATATATATATATATATATATAATATATATATATATATATATATATATATATATATATATATATATATATATATATATATATATATATATATATATATATATATATATATATATATATACTATATATCTATATATTATTATATATATATCTATCTATATATATATATATCTATATATATATATATATATATATATATTATATTATATCTATATATCTATATATATATATATCTCTATATCTATCTATCTATATATCTATTATTCTCTCGCTTCTCTATCTCTCTCTCTCTATAATCTATCTATATATCTATATAAATCTACTATCTCTCTAATATCTATATATCTATCCATAATCTTAATATCTCTATCGACTATCTATATATCTATATCTCTTCTATATATGTACTTATATCTATATATCTAATATCCTATCTATCTATATGTCCTATCTACCTATATATCTATCTATCTATCTATCTATCTATCTCTCTATCTATCTATATCTCTATATATATAACTATATATATATCTATATATATATATATATATATATATATATATAGTATAATATATATGATATATATACAGTAAGTCCTCGGGTTACGCTGGTCTCGACTTACGATGTTTCGTGGTTACGAACGCGCCCCCATAAAAATATAAAAAATAATATTTTGCGTCGTTCCGTCTTACGCGGTTTAGCGTCGTAAGCAACGTAAACAAACGCGAACTAGTTCCAGGCGCACGGCGGAAGAATACGCTTTGTGGGGGAGAGGACGGCGTCGCTTCGCTACGCTCAGTCCTCGCCCATACGCCATTTTGGTTGTTTACACTGCCTCTCTCTCCCTCGTGTTGTATCGTTTTTGTTTTGTAACTTTTTTGTTGCTCTTTGTTATGGCTCCCAAGCGCAAGGCGGACTCTTCTGATGGTAGTGCATCGAAGAAAAGAAAGGCCATCACCATGGAAATTAAAGTGGACATTATAAAGCGATCCGAGAAGGGAGAAACGCCAACAAACATTGGCCGCTCGCTTGGCCTTAGCCGTTCGACCGTTGCTACCATTATCAAAGATAAAGAGCGCATCGTTGAACATGTGAAAGGATCTGCTCCTATGAAAGCGACAGTGATAACTAAGTAGCATAGTGGTCTAATAATTGAAATGGAAAGGTTATTGGTGCTTTGGTTGGAAGACCAAAATCAACGGCGTATCCCAGTCAGCCTTATGGTGATTCAGCAACTTCTGGAGGTTCTTTTTCTCTTCACTAACCTCCCCCAGTCTCTCCAGCACCGCAGCTTCCTCTCCAGTGTGCAAGCCAATCAAACTAATAAAGGTAAGGAATTGTTCTCTCGTTGTTATTGATAGGTATTTACATTAAATCATGTGGTATTTTTTCAATGTTCCGACTTACGCTGAAAATCGTGTTACGATGCATCGTAAGAACGATCTACTCGTAACTCGAGGACCCCCTGTATATATATATATATATATATATGAATAATTATCACATCGAACCGTGATCCTTATTTATATATCAATTCAAGCTACAAATGTCCTTTAATATCTAAATTCACTTTACCTCCCAAATGATATATTTTCATATATGTACCGAAGGGGTTTGAATTTTTTAATTGATAATAATTTCGTTCCCCCCATGGGATCGAACCACCGTCCAAGTGGACGGGGACGAAATCAGGACAGTCAGTGACGCTATCCAATCAGCCAACAGAGACGCTATAAGTTCATATCGATTCTGACCTTACAAATCACCCTCGATCTGGGAGCTTTCGTAATTAGAATCGATATGAAACCCTGTCTACCATGTTGGCCAATTCCGAGCGTTTGACAGCACGTAGCCTTTTGTTATGAATAATTATCACATCGAACCGTGATCCTTTATAATATCAATTCAAGCTACAAATGTCCTTTAATATCTAAATTCACTTTACCTCCCAAATGATATATTTTTCATATATGTACCGAAGTGGAATTTTTTAATTGATAATAATTTCGTCCCCCCATGGGATCGAACCACCGTCCAAGTGGACGGGGACGAAATCAGGACAGTCAGTGACGCTATCCAATCAGCCAACAGAGACGCTATAAGTTCATATCGATTCTGAACTTACAAATCACCCTCGATCTGGGAGCTTTCGTAATTAGAATCGATATGAAACCCCGTCTACCATGTTGGCCAATTCGAGCGTTTGACAGCACGTAGCCTTTTGTTATGAATAATTATCCACCATCGAACCGTGATCCAATTTATATATCAATTCAAGCTACAAATGTCCTTTAATATCTAAATTCACTTACCTCCCAAATGATATATTTTCATATATGTACATATATGAAATATATCATTTGGGAGGTAAAGTGAATTTAGATATTAAAGGACATTTGTAGCTTGAAATTTGATATATAAGATATATATATATATATATATATATATATATATATATATATATATTATATATATATATATTATATATATAAATATATATAATTCTATATATATATATATTTTTTTTTTTTTTTATATATATATATATATATATATATATATATACATATATACATATATACATTATATACATATACATATCCATATATACTATATATATAACATATATAATATTACATATATATATATATATATTATTACATATATATAACATATATTATATACATATATATATACAATATAACATATATATATATACATCTATATACAATATATATATTATACATATATATATTGTTAATATAACATATACATATACATATATAATATGTATTATATAATTAAACATATATACATATATACATATATATTAATTATAAATATTATACATATATAACATATATAATATGTATATATACATATATTACATAATATATTATATACATATACCATATATATATTAATATATATATATATATTATATAATAATATATATATATATAATAGGTACATATATCATATATACATATATACATATATAGTATCTAATATACATATATATATATACATATATACATATATATATATATACATATATACATATATACATATATTACATACTATACATATATATTTATATACAATATATAACCATATATACCATATTATATTATTATATATATATAATTATATATATATAAATAAGAACATATACATATATATATATATATAATATATATAATATATATAATATAGATATATATTAGACTATATATATTCATAAATAATTAATATATATATATTATAATATATTTAATATATTATAGATATATATATCCTATATATATTATTATATATATATTTATATATTATAATATAATATATAATTTAATAATATTATATATTATATATCATACTAACATATATCTTAGATATACATATATACATATATACATTATATATGTAGTTAATATATAATTATATAACATATATATATATATCACAATATATACATATATATTATATATTCTATATATAAGATTTATCTATATATAAATAATGATATATACATATACTTACATTATATACATTATATACATATATACGTATATATAAGACATATAATATATAGATACATATATAACATTATATATTATATATATACATATATTACATATTTTTTATACAATATATTACATATTACATATTATACATATTTTATCTATAACATATATACATATAACATATATATTATATATATATATACATATATATATATTACATATATACATATACAGATATATATATAATATATATTATATATATATATATATATATAATATATATTATTATATATATAGAATATATATATATTATAATATATATATAATAATATTATATATATATAGATATATATATATATTATTATATATATATATATAATATATTATATATATTATATATAGATATATATATTTATATATATAGATATATATATATATTATATATATATATATTATATATATATATATGAATATATACTATATTATATATATATATATATATATATTACTAATATATATATATATAATATATAATATTATATATAATATACTTTTAGGGCATAGTTTTTCTCTAATACAATTTTCGTTAAAAGCAATTGCTTTAGTGGCATTTCAATAAGTTTTCTTGCAGTTGTATCTTCATACCGACGAAGTTTTCCGATTCTCGTTCTTCAATTTCTGGTGAAATATACGCAGACTTCCTTCTTCCATTTATTGAATTTTGTCACGACAGCTGTTTCGCCTTATGGCATTATCAAGCGACTACTGACTTACAATCTGACCTTTCGGCCTATTTATCTCATCGTGTGGGAGGTATGACCTCGAGGTATGGGTATGTTAGTCTAGGGATTAACAGCTTAAGGGCGTTTGTTTTAGTTACAAAGAATATAAGGACATATGTACTGCGACAATAAGAGTGAAAGTTTAAACAGTGGTTAAATAAATATTCAAAATACAATGCCATGTGCTAGAATTTCCTTAAATGTATGTTTAAAATTTAATATGTTACATGTTGGTTTTAGATAAAAATTACAAAATTACATACAGGAATGAAAATGAATATAGAAATCTAAATACGGGAGTACAAATATATGTATCTATTTTTTATAGCATGCATAAAGGTACTACAAGAGATAATTTCTGTTTATACATAATGTGTATGATTTAAATTTGAGTGTGTGTGTGTGTGTGTGTGTGGTGTGTCCAAAATGGTCTACGTTGGTTAACGGTCGCTGATTCGTGGGTTGTGGGGTCTCAGCGACCTGAGTAAGGATGTTACTTGACTTTCGCTGACCAAGCTGGGTCTTCTCATTGCCTTCCAACGGGGCGCGATGTTCTCGGTGGATTGGGGCGCGCTGTCTGGTCCCTGTTGGCTTGGGTATTCCCCTTTCCTCCTGCTGGAGGGGAGTATATGGTCCGATTCTTGTTGGACATTCAAGGTCGGCTTCTGAATAGCGATGCTCACTGCTTCCGTATATTTCACCAGAAATTGACGAACGAGAATCGGAAAAAACTTCGTCGGTATGAAGATACCTGCAAGAAACTTATTGATGCCAACTAAAGCAACAATTGCTTTTAACGAAAATTGTATTAGAGAAAAACTATGCCCTAAAAGTATTGGAAGAAGTGGCCGGGCATGGACACGATGGAGGGAGGTAGAGAAGATACTCCGACACCGTATAGAAGAATCCGCAGCAAGAATCCAGCAACTTGAAGTTGAGAAGAGAAAACGTTGGGAAGATTTCTGCATTAACAGCCACTAGATGACCAACAAAAAGCACGTGACCTGCTTGAGTTAGAGAAGAGGAAAATACAGACAGGTGGTGACAACGAGGCACAACAGAAGCTACTCATCCTCCATGGGGGCCCCGTGAGAAGTGAGGAACACAAAGATGGCTTCGTCAACCTGGCTGGAATCGACCTTAGCCCCTATCAAAGGTCCCTCCTGAACCTGGGTCTGCAGTGCCACTATGCCAAGAAACCACACACTGAATCCAAGAGAATAGAAACGGAGGCCTTATAGACCGACTTTTTACAACTCCGAGATGATGGTAAGCTAGAACTAACACCTACCGTCATTGATGAACTTGTTGGAGAAGCAGGACGACAGAGAGGACATTTCCGAAGCCAATTAATCACCAAGGAGATGAGGGAAGCCGCTAAAGAACTACGTAGCAACCCAGACATCATCATACCGCGGAAAGGTGACAAATCATCAGTGTACGTAGTGATGAAGAAAAGTGATTATTTTGAAAAGATGGATAGGATCCTCCTGGACACTTCCAAATTCCAACGCTTGACAAAAGACCCCACCGAGGACCCAGAAAGAAAGTGTCGAGGCTTGTGACTAGGGCCAACAATCAGCAAGACGTCGTAAAATTCCCTAAGGTAAAAGGAGACTATGGGCCCGGTTACTGCTACGGAACAGTGAAAACACACAAGGCAGGTAACCCCCTAAGGCCCATCATCTCTCAGATGACATCCCCAACCTATAGGATAGCGAAAGTCCTGAATGATTTGCTGGTACCTTACATACCCGGTGCATATTCACTGAAATCAGCGGTGGAGTTTATTGATCTCCTACAGGAAAAAGGACAGAAGACGCATTGCCTCACTCGACGTTGAGAGTTTGTTTACGAACGTTCCCGTCGAAGAAACGATCGACATCATTCTTGATCGTGTATACAGGTCCGAGAAGAACCCGCTGACCCATTTCTGAAGATGTCCTCCGAGAGAATGCTGAAAGCTAGCACTACAGAAGCCCCTTTCCTCTCTCATCAGGGGGAATTATTTCGACAAGTAGATGGAGTCGCCATGGGATCCCCACTAGGGGTCCTCTTTGCAAAATATGTACATGGCCACCGTCGAAGAAAGGACCTTTAGAGAACATCTAAAACCTAGGATTTATGGGCGGTACATCGACGATATATTCGTCACAATAAAAGAGCCTGAAGATACCAAAAAACTAGCAGATGCTCTGAAAAGAAACTCAGTGCTCAACTTCACCACAGAGCACAGTTCCAGCAAGAAGACTTTGCCATTTCTTGATGTCCTGGTAAAACAACAAGAAGGACAGTTTAAGACGACCGTTTATACGAAAGCAACGAACGCTGGCCGTTGCTTTGAACGCACGCGGGGAGTGCCCGGACGCATATAAAAAGTCTGTCGTGAGTGCGTATGTCAACAGAACCTTCCTTCACACACAGCTCATCATGGAAAGATATACATAACGAACTCGACCGAATTCGCCAACTGCTGACAAACAACGGGTATGCAGATCAATTATCGAAGCAGCAATAAAAAAGAAAATGGACGAATTTAACCAAACCCAACACCATGGCGAAAAACGAGGAAAACTTGATTATTTACCATCGTGTACATTATGGGTCTGCATACAAGGAGGATTGCTGCACACTACGCGGGATAATAAACAGAGGCGTAACCCCAAAAGCCCCTTACCATAAAATAAGCCTCAGGATATATAGTAAGCCCAACCTTGTAGCAGCCTTAATAATGAAGACAGCACCGCTCCGGGGGGACCGAAGGAGATGTGCACGAATGTAGTTTACAAATTTACTTGTCCAGAGGAGGTGTGTAAACCTCACAGCCAAAACTACATCGGGCACACTACAACGACCCTTCGGAGACGTCTGCTGGCTCATAGAAATCAAGGGGCCATCCATCAACATTACATAGATGTTCACGACAGGAAGCCATCTCTACAAGAGCTCATAGAAGGCACCCAGGTTGTACACAGAAGACAACTACGGTCGCCTCTTAATAACGGAAGCAGTGAGCATCGCTATTCAGAAGCCGACCTTGAACGTCCAACAAGAATCGGACCATATACTCCCCTCCAGCAGGAGAAGGAATACCCAAGCCAACAGGGACCAGACAGCGCGCCCCAATCCACCGAAGAACATCGCGCCCCCTTGGAAGGCATGAGAAGACCCAGCGTCAGCGAAAGTCAAGTACAGTAACCTCCCCGTTAACACGAGGGTTACGTTTCCTGGGAGATGTCGTGTTAGCCGAATTCGTGTTAACAGGGAAGTATTTCTCCATAAGAAAATAATGGAAATAAGGGGGTTAACGTTCCAGGGCAATGGGAAACTTAATCTATTTTGGGTTTTTTGGGATTTTGCCATAAAAAAAACCGACCTTTTTTTTTTTTTACTTTATTTTATATTTTTATATACAGGAAGTCGTCTACTTACGAACTATGCAACTTATGACAGACCGACTTTACGACAATATAATAATATGCAATAATATTTAAATTTATATTTGGCTAAAATACGTCGAGCGCGCGTACGATAGTTTTTCCCCGCTACCGCTACCGTCAGCGCACTCATCTTCGAGAAATTTATGAAGAGAAGAAAAAACGGACCATTCAAACAAAACTAAGCATGTTTATGTTTAAACCAACATCTCAGTCTACCCCTGTCCCCACTACAGTAGTACTATACCACGGAATCGGATGACCCGGTACGATCCCCAGCAGACAATTAATTTTTTTTTTTTTTTTTTTTTTTTCAAATTTCAAATGTTTCGTAATTTTATTTTCTCTGTATGTTCGTGTTTTTTTCTGTACTGTAAATCAATTCTATCTATGCATTACTGTAGTTTGCCTGAAATTTTATAAAGAAAAAAATAATTTACATACTGTTAAATAAAACTTTGTGTATTACTACGTACGTACATAGACGTGTTGGCAAGAGTGCAAACGGTCGCTAGAGAAAACAGCAGACGATGTTTTGTTTTATATTTTCAGAAGTAAAATTTTGTTCGAAAATGGTAAGATTCGTATTTTAGTAATTCATTTTGTATTTCTGTTTTGCAAATAAATCAAATATAATAACAAATTATGCATTTAATTCAAACCTATAAATAAATAAAAGTATGTATATAATACGTGTAGCCGATTGTCAATGCAAATGGCGGTATAAGAAAATGTAAACAGACCAGACAGATGGTCTGAATGCCTGCAATAAAAATGTTAAATACAGTAATAAAAGTAAGTATTAATCAAGGAGTTCGAGCATAATAAGATTCATATGCTAAACGTAATAATAGGTACTATACATGCACATTTTGGGATGATATAAAATGTATATGTAGGCTAGTAAGTTGCAATGAAAATGCAAACGAACAAATACGTACATGTACATGCATGTGTTTGAATATGGTAAAAAGGATAAAAAGACAGCACAAACATGATTCAATTTACTCAATATGCTGAAAGACAATTTACGACAGCTCTGCCAGAACCTAATGCCGTCGTAAGTAGACGACTACCTGTAGTAAAGTACGCACTATTATGTTAACCAATGCTAGAATATATTAGCTCTTCTCACTGCGAGGGCTGGGTTCACACTGAGCCAGCAGGCAAGAGAGAGAGAGCGCGGGAAAGGTGGGGTGAGTCAGACTCTCGCCACACCTCCCCGCTCTTGCTCTCAGCGGAAAATTCAAATCGTGTAACATCAAATATTACGTGTTAGCAGAATTTTTCTGTATGATTTTGAACTCGTGTAAGATCGAAATCGTGTTAAACAGAACTCGTGTTAACGGGGAGGTTACTGTAACATCCTTACTCAGGTCGCTGAGACCCAGCCCAACACGAACCAGCAACCGTTAACCAACGTAGACCATTTTGGACATACACACACACACACACACACACACACACACTCAAATTTAAATCATACACATTTATGTATAAACAGAAATTATCTCTTGTACCTTTATGCATGCTATAAAATATATACATATGTGTTACTCCCGTATTTAGATTTCTATATTCATTTTCATTCCTGTTATGTAAATTTTTGTAATTTTTATCTAAAACCAACATGTAACATATTAAATTTTAAACATACATTTAAGGAAATTCTAGCACATGGCATTGTATTTTGAATATTTTTTTATTTAACCACTGTTTAAACTTTCACTCTTATTGTCGCAGTACATATGTCCTTATATTCTTTGTAACTAAAACAACGCCCTCAAGCTGTTAATCCTAGACTAACCAGTACCCATACCTCGAGGTCATACCTCCCACACGATGAGATAAATAGGCCGAAAGGTTCAGATTGTAAGTCAGTAGTCGCTGATAATGCCATAAGGCGAAACAGCTGTCGTGACAAAATTCAATAAATGGAAGAAGGAAGTCTGCGTATATTTTCACCAGAAATTGACGAACGAGAATCGGAAAAAACTTCGTCGGTATGAAGATACCTGCAAGAAACTTATTGATGCCACTAAAGCAATTGCTTTTAACGAAAATTGTATTAGAGAAAAACTATGCCCTAAAAGTATTGGAAGAAGTGGCCGGGCATGGACACGATGGAGGGAGGTAGAGAAGATACTCCGACACCGTATAGAAGAATCCGCAGCAAGAATCCAGCAACTTGAAGTTGAGAAGAAGAAAACGTTGGGAAAGATTTCTGCATTAACAGCCCACTAGATGACCAACAAAAAGCACGTGACCTGCTTGAGTTAGTAGAAGAGGAAATACAGACAGGTGGTGACAACGAGGCACAACAAGAAGCTACTCATCCTCCATGGGGGCCCCGTGAGAAGTGAGGAACACAAAGATGGCTTCGTCAACCTGGCTGGAATCGACCTTAGCCCTATCAAAGGTCCCTCCTGAACCTGGGTCTGCAGTGCCACTATGCCAAGAAACCACACACTGAATCCAAGAGAATAGAAACGGAGGCCCTTATAGACCGACTTTTTACAAAAAACTCGGATGATGTAGGCTAGAATAAGCTAAGAAACTAACACCTACCGTCATGATGAACTTGTTGGAGAAGCAGGACGACAGAGAGGACATTTCCGAAGCCAATTAATCACCAAGGAGATGAGGAAGCCGCTAAGAACTACGTAGCAACCCAGACATCATCATACGGAAAGGTGACAAATCATCAGTGTACGTAGTGATGAAGAAAAGTGATTATTTTGAAAAGATGGATAGGATCCTCCTGGACACTTCCAAATTCCAACGCAAGTTGACAAAAGACCCCACCGAGGACCTCAGAAAGAAAGTGTCGAGGCTTGTGACTAGGGCCAACAATCAGCAAGCACGTCGTAAAATTCCCTAAGGTAAAAGGAGACTATGGGCCCGGTTACTGCTACGGAACAGTGAAAACACACAAGGCAGGTAACCCCTAAGGCCCATCATCTCTCAGATGACATCCCAACCTATAGGATAGCGAAAGTCCTGAATGATTTCCTGGTACCTTACATACCCGGTGCATATTCACTGAAATCAGCGGTGGAGTTTATTGATCTCCTACAGGAAAAAGGACCAGAAGACGACATTGCCTCACTCGACGTTGAGAGTTTGTTTACGAACGTTCCCGTCGAAGAAACGATCGACATCATTCTTGATCGTGTATACAGGTCCGAGAAGAACCCGCTGCCCATTTTCCGAAGATGTCCTCCGAGAGATGCTGAAAGCTAGCACTACAGAAGCCCCTTTCCTCTCTCATCAGGGGAATTATTTTCGACAAGTAGATGGAGTCGCCATGGGATCCCCACTAGGGGTCCTCTTTGCAAATATGTACATGGCCACCGTCGAAGAAAGGACCTTTAGAGAACATCTAAAACCCCTAGGATTTATGGGCGGTACATCGACGATATATTCGTCACAATAAAAGAGCCTGAAGATACCAAAAAAACTGCAGCATGCTCTGAAAAGAAACTCAGTGCTCAACTTCACCACAGAGCACAGCCAGCAGAAGACTTTGCCATTTCTTGATGTCCTGGTAACAACAAGAAGGACAGTTTAAGACGACCGTTTATACGAAAGCAACGAACGCTGGCCGTTGCTTGAACGCACGCGGGGAGTGCCCGGACGACATATAAAAAAAAAAGTCTGTCGTGAGTGCGTATGTCAACAGAACCTTCACCACAACAGCTCATCATGGAAAGATATACATAACGAACTCGACCGAATTCGCCAACTGCTGACAAACAACGGGTATGCAGATCAAATTATCGAAGCAGCAATAAAAAAGAAAATGGACGAATTTTACCAACCCAACACCATGGCGAAAAACGAGGAAAACTTGATTATTTACCATCGTGTACATTATGGGTCTGCATACAAGGAGGATTGCTGCACACTACGCGGGATAATAAACAGAGGCGTAACCCAAAAGCCCCACCCCTTACCATAAAATAAGCCTCAGGATATATAGTAAGCCCAACCTTGTAGCAGCCTTAATAATGAAGAACAGCACCGCTCCGGGGGGACCGAAGGAGATGTGCACGAATGTAGTTTACAAATTTACTTGTCCAGAGGAGGTGTGTAAACCTCACAGCCAAAACTACATCGGGCACACTACAACGACCCTTCGGAGACGTCTGCTGGCTCATAGAAATCAAGGGCCATCCATCAACATTACATAGATGTTCACGACAGGAAGCCATCTCTACAAGAGCTCATAGAGGGCACCCAGGTCGTACACAGAGAAGGACAACTACGGTCGCCTCTTAATAACGGAAGCAGTGAGCATCGCTATTCAGAAGCCGACCTTGAACGTCCAACAAGAATCAGACCATATACTCCCCTCCAGCAGGAGAAGGAATACCCAAGCCAACAGGGACCAGACAGCGCGCCCCAATCCACCGAGAACATCGCGCCCCTTGGAAGGCATGAGAAGACCCAGCGTCAGCGAAAGTCAAGTAACATCCTTACTCAGGTCGCTGAGACCCACCCCAACACAATGAACATCGCAACCGTTAACCAACGTAGACCATTTTGGACATACACACACACACACACACACACACTCAAATTTAAATCATACACATTTATGTATAAACAGAAATTATCTCTTGTACCTTTATGCATGCTATAAAATATATACATATATTTGTACTCCCGTATTTAGATTTCTATATTCATTTTCATTCCTGTATGTAATTTTGTAATTTTTATCTAAAACCAACATGTAACATATTAAATTTTAAACATACATTTAAGGAAATTCTAGCACATGGCATTGTATTTTGAATATTTATTTAACCACTGTTTAAACTTTCACTCTTATTGTCGCAGTACATATGTCCTTATATTCTTTGTAACTAAAACAACGCCCTTAAGCTGTTAATCCCTAGACTAACCAGTACCCATACCTCGAGGTCATACCTCCCACACGATGAGATAAATAGGCCGAAAGGTCAGATTGTAAGTCAGTAGTCGCTTGATAATGCCATAAGGCGAAACAGCTGTCGTGACAAAATTCAATAAATGGAAGAAGGAAGTCTGCGTATATTTCACCAGAAATTGACGAACGAGAATCGGAAAAAACTTCGTCGGTATGAAGATACCTGCAAGAAACTTATTGATGCCACTAAAGCAATTGCTTTTAACGAAAATTATATATATATATATATATATATATATATATATATATATATATATATTCCACAGACCTTTCAAGTTGGTATAACTGGACCTGCTCAAAAAAAGTAAATGGTATTTTACACTTGATGAATTTGAAGAAAACATGTTTAATTACAGTACCATGAAGTTCAGTTTAATACCTAAAGTGTATAATTATTATTAATTCTGAAAGTAGATCTCTTACTGCTCTAAATAAGGGTTACTTTCTCCCTTTGTGATGTCTTTACCTTGTATTTTTTCTTGATTCGAATGAGATTAGGTAAGTCGCATATTGTTCCCTCCATAGAATAAATTCCTTCTACAACAATCATAGCTTTTTTCCAAGGGCGTCGAGTTCGCGGGTGGCCATGTATGATTGCTTCTCGTAACTTTCTCTCCAAATCGTCACTGTCATTGTGACGGAACACCTGAAAGAAAATGTATGAACGAGATCTTCAAGTATAACACACAGAACATACTATCCTAAAGATGCTTTATGTCAGAATGATTAAATAACAAATAAAGAATAAATGGTAATATTAAATACTACAGTCTTTAGTTATATCTTGCACTAAAAAGTTAATACAGTAGACCCTTGACTCACGAACGCATTGACCCACGTACAACTCGATCCCCGACCAAAATTATAGGTAAAATTTCACCCTTGAACTACGAACTAACTTTGAGATACGAACAAAAAAAAATGCGGAAAATAAAAATTCTGTTTGGGTCATGAACTAATTTTTAGACACAAACATTTGAAAAATGCGCGAAATCGCCCAGCACACGTGAGAGCGTTTGAGTTGCCATGGGAACAGCCATCCTCCAGCCGCCCACGCACGGCGTCACCCACGCATCGCTCTTTGTCTCATCTCATTGTGTACAAGACGTTCGTCAATTCGCTTAGCATTTTTTGCGCTAAAACTTGTGATTTTCTTCATAATGGGCCCTAAGAAAGTGAAGAGTGGTGGTGAAAGTAAGAAAGTGAAGAGTGATGGTGAGAAGAGGGTGCAGAGGAAGATAACCATTGAAATAAAGAAAGAAATTATAGAAAAGTTTGAATCTCCGGAACGAGATCTCCCCGACCTGGATGGGGGAGGGTCTCCTTCCGCACAATAACCTCCTCCCCACCCACCACCCTCCTCTTCTCTTGTCCGTCAAGCCAGAAGTCTCGCCAGTCATAGTAAGTGTTCACTTTACAAACGTTTTTATAGTGTTAGTTTACCATTTCAAATTATATTATTAGATATATTAAGGTTTTTTACACTGACTTTTACATTATCTGTGTAAAATAAGGCAAAATATACATAATATATATTGGTTCGTAGGGGTCGAGAACCAATTAATATTATTCCCATTAAACCTTATGGGGAAATTAGCTCCGAGTCACGAACAATTTGGAACACGACCAAGGTCTAGGAACGGATTGTGTTCGTGAGTCAAGGGTCTACTGTATACACAAACACTCCACAAAATATGTGTAAGTGAAAAACAGAGAAAAATATTAGGTAAATAATGAAAGTATATACATACACTAATGGTAGGGTGTCACAAGGGAACATTAGTTATTTCACCCTTGTTATTTCCCCTTCTCATAGATTTTATAACGAAAAAAGTGGTCAGAGATGAAAGATTTGGTTCAGGTTGGAGTAATGACAGAAACTTAACAATTTTGAATAAACACAATGCTGCTGTAATCAGCAAAATGCATGTCATTCCCATGTTACCGCAGCACCAACTTACAGTGTTCTGATCTTATGGCGCTTTTTCAAATACATTTATCAAGAATAGGTATCTAGTTACTAAGTTGTAATAAAGTTAAGGCACATTTGTTTCTTGTGCCACAGCTACAACCGTATATTTAGTGACATACTTTCTTCTTAACACTTTCCTCTCAATTGAGTGAAGCACATCTAAGAGTTGTTATGCTCACTGATAACATGAAAAAGCAACATAGAGCAAAACCAATTAAGAAAAAACAAGAACACATCCAGTCTGTGAAGCACAGTTATAGATGAATGGCTAGTGAAATTGAGGCTACAAAGCCAAGTGCTGCAGCAATTTCTGATATGTCGGGTGTAAGACCGTGAAAAAAGGGAGCTGGGCAGTAAGAAAAGAAATACGCAAAATAAATATGAGGAAGTAAAAGGACCTAGGGGCAAAACTGGCCAAAAATCACACACCTGCATTACAACATAACAGTTAAGAGAGGTAAAAGGCTAAGGAGTGCAAGTAGGGGCTGAAGGGACCCTGCAAACCCTTCATTATTGCCTAAATGCCTACAGTGCACCATATAATCACTAATGGGAGCTTGGATGTGCACATGGTGAACTGGATTCTTCTCTTTAAGTAGGTCTGATGACTGGAAGTCATAAAGTTATGGGGTTTTAGTGTAAAAAAATTTCCCTGCTTTAGACAAGGTTTATATTTTGGGACTGCATCCTATTTCTGACTGTGTACTCTTCCTATTATCATAATTCTTAACCCATTCACTCAAACAACATTCTCATTTGCAATTATATTTGTCTTCATTATACCTAGTTAGTGCGGCACCCATCTTTCTATCATCTTTAATTCAATTTTTGATCTAATTCCTAATTCAATGAATAATAACTGCCAAGAAAAATTATCCAACCCCCTTGATGACAACAACAATACATAATATATAACTCCTTCATTGTTCCAAAGAGACTAAAGACAATTTATACGATGCAAAAGTCAATGATTAATAAGAATGAAAATCTGAAAAGTAACCCTACTTCTGCCTACACATCACAACAACTATGCATATTCTTAGTGGTAAACCACTACGGGGGCATCAGCGAACAAAAGACAAAAGGCAAATTTACAGTACTTACTTTGACAGTGGCTCCAGAGAGACGAAGGCCAAGTATAAGTGAGGCGTGATTGAACTCGTCAGAGAAAACTAAACAACCAGGACCCAATATCGATGGTAAATTAAGGACATTGGTTGCATATCCCATTCCAAAAGTGATAGCATCCTCTACCCCAAGGAATTCGCTAACTAAGGTCTCCAGTTGACGATGAACATCTGATGTGCCTGAAGGTAAAAAATTCAACTTAACCTAAAAACATATAAAAAATGTAAATAAGTTTTCCAAATACAAAGACTGAACATTCTGTACATAAATATATTTATTTCTACCTATTATCATTATTACTTTGGAAGAAGACCCTCTTTTCAGATATAATTCATTGAGAAGAATGGCAGATGCTGTTGAGATTATTATTGCAACTTCTCTTGGCATATAATTTTCTTCATTTCAGTAGCCTGTGAATCTGGCTGGTTGTGGAGGCACGGATTTGCTAGTAAGGGAATGAGGAGGATCTGCTCATCCGGATCATCGCTTGAGGAGGAGGGAAGCGGTTGCATTATCTCAGGGATGCAGCTCATTTTTCTCCTTACGCTGGCAGTAAGGAGAGTCTTGAGTGTAATATTAAGAGTGGGTTTCCACCAAACAATGGTAAGGCCCTCCCTGCAGTGTCTAGCAGTGGTTCATGCTGTCATCAAAGACTGTGTTCTTCGAAATATACTAGCACTGAGGGATGCAGCCGATGACCACTACTTGACTCTCCAAGACTCTCACTATTCATTTACATGGAAGGGCAGCACTATACCTACACTGCGTGAGTGAATATGGCAGCGCTCCCAAACAGCAGTACATTGTGAGGAGCACCCAATCCTCAACATTTCTCAGGACTCATTCCTCCTCCCAACCACCATCAAGAGAACAACGGGGCATGCCCCTGTGATACGGTCATACCCGAACTTACGCGAGTTTCGGTTCCAGACCCCCTTGTGCAAGGCAAACTTTCGTGTATGTGTGATGTCATGGAATCTTCCTGCTTGATGAATCTGTTGCGCGTCAGTGACTTCATACTAAGGGGGAGTAACTTACAGAGAGAATTTGTACTTGTGTGCATTGTGTTACACCCTTCTTGAGGGGTGTCTATAGAATTATGGTTCACTGCTTTTCAAGGTTGGCTCCTTTGTGAATTGTGCGGTGAAACCGCAAGACCATGAAGAAAAATGGCCATAGAGATGAGCACTGAAGAGTGGTTTTACTAATCTCTTTTCTTTCCAGTGTCAGGGACTGTTGATTGTACTGATGCAGTGAACTTTCTTATTCCTTTTTATTTCTCATGTTCTATTTTTAATGGGAATCATATTTTTACTTTGTCAGGAACTCCTCCTTTGAGTACACCCCATGAAAAGATGTTTGATTATTGGAGTAATGGAATGAAGAGACTGTGACATTTTTATCTTGTGGAATGAACATATTCAAGTTTGAGTGACGATGTTTCAGTTTCCCGTGTCTCTTGGAGAACAGTTCATTCTCTCTATAGTGTGTCTGTATTTGTTAATCCAAATCACATTAACACCCCTTGCTTGTTGTCGTTCCTATAATAAATTTTCTTTCCTTTTATATAGCTGAAAGTTTGATTCGGTTGCCTATGCTAATTTGCAGTTTTTCTTCTTTTTTTTTGTGCATGAGGAACAGGTTTTCAGGCCAGCCAACACTGCCAGGTTCAGAGGTGAGACACAACATCGTGACGTGTTTTAGAACTGTGCATTTGTAGTTCGTAGATGGTATAGATAAAAATCAGATGAATTTACAATTATCTACTGTGCAAGTAAAGAAGTACAGAGAAATATGTCGGTTTTAAAATTACATCTTTTTAAATAAAATAATTTATTGTATATACTTACCCAGTATAATTAAAATTGCTATAAGTTCCACTCGTCAAAGACAGCTTGAATTAAAAATTCGCGGGCAACATTTCAAACTGTGTAGGTGACAGTTCCGCCCACTAGCGGGAGAATAGGAATAACCATGTGTAGAAAGATCAGTTTGTTAATGCCTCATGCCCATCAGCATGGAGAAGGGTGGACTTCAAATCTTTAATTAATGGGTAAGCATATACATAAAGTTATCTTATTATAAAAATGTCATTTTTGTACATGCAACTTACCCAGCAATTAAAATAGCGGATTTGCACATTGACAGGAGGTGGGTTTCAAAAATATAGAAAAACCAAGAGCTTTACGTAAGAGTTGCTTGTAACCTTGAATATTTTCTTTTTCACAGTTAAATGAAAATACAAATTCTTTAAAATTCATTTGTATGAAAATTAAGATTACGAAATGGCATAAATACAACTCTGATGGTTGAAGTTCTGTTCCCAATCGCTAATCATAAATTGATAACTACTGCTTGTGGTGGAAAGACCTTCCCTCAAGGAAATTTTTGAAAACCTACGGATTCTGGAAACAACAGATGATCATTATTAAGTCCAACAATATTTAATTAAATCACGACTATCCTCACGTAAAAATTGTGTATATCATTGACCAACTTTTTACCAAAATTATCTAGATCAGCTGCATGAAAGAATAAATAATTAAATCAGTGTCTTCTTCCACTAAACCACTGTTTTCCTTAACAATTAACAACTACCTACAAATCAAAAAGCAATCACACAAATGGTAATAACCAAGTTCAAAAAATTTTACACTTATGGATATCAATAATTTCATGTACAAAAAGAACCCATAGAAAATTTACAGGTTCTGAAAGTGTGGTGATAATTGAGAAATATTTACATACCCCATAACCTAAACCTTGCCATATGCCACAAATCGTAGGAAACTTACTGGGCAGGAAAGGTTCAACCAATGACTATATTGAAGTTTTGATGATGTAGGCTTCAAAGATGATGACGGAAGAGGCAGAAACATGCGAGTTGGCAAGAAAATGTTTCATAAATAAATATAAATGCTTCTTAAATCCACTAAGCGTTATCTTACGAAGGAATCAAGTTCACAAGTTATTATCTTCAAAAATAATTCAGTGGTTCCAGATTGGAACCTGAGCTTGAACTGCCCTCCCTTCTTCGTGGCAGGTGGAGGCAAGACATTTTTCCCCCTTCCAAGAATGGCAAAATGCAAAAGCCATCCTTCCTCCATAAAAATCAAGGATGATGAGGAAGAACTGAAACAGGTCCAAGAGCCAGCAGAGCCATTTAAGTGTTGCGCAATCCTTTAAATTCCCAAGTTTCATTTAGAATTTGTTTAGTATGGCACGAGAGTTTAAAGGACTACTTTAATATACAAAAAGAATAAATTTTCTATAACATTTTTTTACACAGTAGGAGACATGGGTATTTACTACTCCAAAATATTAAGTTACATTATAAAAAAGAAGTAGAATAAGTTGATAGCATTAAATACAATGCTTATTGCTCCTTATCAGTTAAGAGAGCTACTTGGTGCTTATCTTAACCTGTAGTTGTGTGGCAGTACAGCCAAGAGTCACCTACTACTTAAGTGGAAGCTTTACAGCAAAAATTTTCTGTCCGAATCCTGGTAAACCGTGATAGGCGTCTGCCCTTGCCCTGGGCACAGCATCTAATAAAGACACCCATACAACATTGTCACCTACACAGAGAAAACCACAACCCATCCACTGGAAGTGGTGGGCACTTCAGGTGCATTGCACCCTCTTGAAGAGATAGTAATAGGAAAAAATCCTGTTTCCTGCCACTAAAGCATGCTAGTCAATAGAAATGTTATGATAACTTTTTAAAAACCATCATAAAATCATTGTATATAAAGAATGATTAATTCCCAGTATAGTTCGAAGGCAATATGGACATACGAGGTATAAGCATGAAAGATGAAAGATTAGGGGGTACAGGTTACTGTAACATCCTTAGCTTTACTAGAAGAAGGCAAATTGCTCATCTAATTCTGAGTGTGCCTCTAGGTAAAAGTTCATGAGGTAATACGTTCCAGTCAGAGGATGAAACGGATATGCCAACAGCACCTATGTCCCAGGCGATCCTTCATCCTAGTATTGACCAGCCCCAATGCTGCTGCACTTTGCTGATCAGACGACAAGCAGTGGCTGTTGCCATATTGCTATAGGAAAAAGATGGTCCTCTGAAAAACTCCAAATGGACTAAGACCTCCACTTCTCCAACAGAGCTGAAGAGCACTTTGGATAATCAGAGGACTATCTGGTATCAAGCTGTAGCTGGTGCTAAAAGTACTGTATGCCAGTCACGCTATGAGCTCATGGCTGATAGGTGCTAGTGGAAGTTAGTGGGAGCTCAGAGTAAGAGATGACGCCAGGCTGTAACCGATGCCAAATGAGAAAGGCAATGGCGAGCTGGACGCCAAACGAACTCAAAGCTCATGGCTCTATAGCTGGTGCAAAACCACAGTTGAAGCCAGAATGTAGCTGTCACTGGCAAACTGGGCATCAGGCAAGTCAGAAGCTCAAGGCACTGGAAAGCCCAATCACTAGGAACTAGACTTTTAGCTGGTTCCAGACGAGTTGGTGTTCAGGAAAGCTAGGAGCTCCAATTTCACTCCTCAAGAAAGTGAAAAGTAAGGGATGTGTGAAAGCTAAAGAACAGCCTGGTCTGATGTTCTTAGCTTTCACATAAAAAGAAAGCAAATGTTTTCTTTGATCAAATAGTGATCTTAATTGACTTTATCGTGACAACCCCAAGCTGTAGACTTGTAAGTAGAGGGTTTTCTATTCTTCAGAGCCAATGATGTCCATTAATTTCAAGGGGAGAAATATGGATCTAGAGCTTGAATGTGATCTCGTTGTAGCTAAAGATCCCAGAGTAGACAAAGAAAAATTTTCTTCGTTGTTTGGACAAAGCAAGGACAGGAAAAGGTTGTCAAAGCTGGGCCCCTGTGCATAATCGCTTAGTTAAGTCTAGACCAATACTTTTCGCTGATGAAGTACACAAGATTTAGATCTCCTCGGGTACAGAAGAGGAGTCCGAAAAAAAGCCATAAACTCGATGAGGATTCCTGATGGTTTATGAGTAAGCCTTAGTCCTGGGCTAAAAGAAGGGTCTCATGAAGGTCCTCCATGCACTGTTCTGACATGGAAGGAAGAAGCCAATTGCCAATGCAGGCATCCTGTTAGTACAGCTAGTACTCACGGTAAGATTGCGGAGTCACCTACAGTCTGAAGCTGGCTTGAAACTGGAAGACCCAGTCCTGGAGGCCAAATCTGATGTACTTCCTCGAGTCCAGGTGCATAAGGACGTGGAAGTATACGTCCTCATGTCTATTGAGACTATCTAGTCTCCTTACCGAAAGGCACAAGAATGGAAGGATTGGATTCTACTCTGAGTAAATTTGTATGAAGACATTCAAAGCACCGACATCCAGGAACTGTCTCCATATCCTGGAGGCCTTGGGGCCTAATCTTGGAGGCGAGGGAGATGGATGGATGGATGGAATATGGAATTTTGGCCAAAGTCCAAAAAATAGGACCAACAGTGTCATTCAGCGCTGAGATGAGGATGGACACTTCCTCTGTGAGGGCCAAAAACTTCTCTGCGCCTGTAGAATAGGCTGTCAAAGCTATTGTTCATTGACTAAAGGAGGTTTTACCCCTGAGAATTTGTGAAATCAACTGTTTGGCTCCCCTCTTGTCCCACTTCTCCAAAAACAATTGGAGACTTGCCTCTACATGTGCATGGGGACTTGAACCTCATATATTTGCTGATATCTGAGTCTGGGGCTTTTAAAGTACTTAGAAGAAAAACATATGCTGCTTAAAGGAAGGTCTTCCTCTTCCGCCATGAAATGTCTGTGTTTAGAGATCTTGGGTCAGCTTCTTGTGTAGTTGAGAAGCAAAATGTTTCACTGTTGACTGCAGAAGCAAGAAGTCTTTAACTACAGGAGAAAAGAGAAGCGACGATTTCTGTGTTGAAGTCACTCCTCAAGAGGCATAATAGCATCATAATTGTTTCTTCAACACTCCCATAGTGAAAAGACCAACTAACTTCTGAGCACTGTCTCTAATGCCTTTATTAAGCACAGGAGAACACTCCAAAAATGACTTGATATGAGGTCCAAAGATAAAAACTGGCATTCTTGGATTGCGTGCCATCGTGCCCAATGACCAGCGTAAAAACTAACTTCAAAAACCTTGAATACCTTACAAAACAATTGGTCAATCTCGGCTGAAGACAAAACATCACTTAAATAGCTAGAAAAACTGATGTCTTCAACGAACTGATGAGATCCAAGAAGTCCCTCTGTGAGAAGGCAGCTGCCCCCAGGGAAAGAGCTTTTCCAGTGGTATAATAAGAGTATCTTCAAGAAAATCTAACTGAGTGAAATTAAAACAAGACTATCGTTCCTCTCTTGTGACTAAGACCAAGAGTCTACTTCACTAAGTGCTTTCGTTGTCGATGTAGACAAAACCACCTTAAGAAGCGACCTGGGCGAATTGGAGGTTGGTTGCTCATCTTAAAAGTAGTGCTGAGGACTATAAATCACTGGTGAGAAGGTAGGAAAACTATGAAGCAAATACTGAATAACCATATACAGTTGAAGAGCCCTTCTCAACTTCCTAACCCTCTTTTCTAGCACCAAAGACACCAGAGACAAAAACAAGTCCCTAGTAGGCTTAACTGCAGGGGGTTTTCTTTAAAAAAAATGATATTGTTAAACTACAATAAAGTTTTGTACATACTTACCTGGCAGATATATACTTAGCTATAGTCTCCGACGTTCCGACAGAATTTCAAATCTCGCGGCACACGCGACAGGTAGGTCAGGTGGTCTACCTTACCCGCCGCTGGGTGGCGGGCGTATGAACCAATCTATCTCTCCAGCCAGATTTTTTCTTTCACCTGTCTCCTGAGGGGAGGCTGGGTGGGCCATTAGACGTATATATCTGCCAGGTAAGTATGTACAAAACTTTATTGTAGTTTAACAATATCATTTTTGTACATGAACTTCCCTGCCAGATATATACTTAGCTGATTGGCACCCTTGGTGGAGGGTAAGAGACAGCTAAAGTAATAAGGAGAGATAAGAAACAACTGATGTTGTAGGATATAAATAACCTTGGTTCTTACCTGTTCAGGTAGAAGACTTCATTGATATTGTCTCTGAGTCTGCGTTGCCTGGAGAGCTACGCTAGGACGTGACCTGATGCTGAAAGACTCTCGGATCTACCACTGGGATATGTGATCCCTTTGTGTGGTAGAATCCAAGTCGGATCCTGTTAAAGGGAGTTCGTCCCTATCTTAACAGGTCCTAACCACTACTACTGCAAGGAGCCACACTCATCAGACCACCTAACCAAACTACTAAAGATTAGTATTACGACCTAAAGAGATGCCTTCATGCATCCTCTTTAAGGCAACCAACAACAACAAATACAAGGGGGAAAAATTTATACTACTAAACAGGATGAGTTCCAGCTCCCTGCCCCAGCACTGAATCCGCAGATACGTACGGGCCCAAGGCGAAGCATTTTTCGTAAGTGATTCTCACATCACGTAAGTAGTGGTTCGCGAACACTGACTGACATCTCCAGAATGTTGTCTCCATCAGATTTCGCACGGACATATTCTTGTTGAAAGCAAGAGAAGTTGCTATGGCTCTTACTTCGTGTGCTTTCACTTAAGAAGCCTAAGATGTTCTTCTCTGCAGGATCCGTGTGCTTCTTTGATGAGCTTCTCAAGAAGAAGGACAATGCGTTCTTCGACAATGGACGAGTAGGCTATACTGACACCACAGGACCTCTCGGTTGGCTTTCAGTTGCTCTTTTCTTCTAAGGTAGTATTTTACCATTCTCACTGGGCAAAGAGTTCTCTCGGGTTCTTCTCCTACCAAAGAAGATAACCCACGAATCTCGAAGTTCTTGGGCCATGGACTTGATGGGTTCTCATTCTTTGCAAGAAAACCAGGAAGGAAAGAGCAAATGAGAGAGTCCTCCTTAAAACCCACATTACCATCAATCGCCTGAAGCTCACTCACTCTTCTGGCGGAAGCTAGAGCCATCAAAAACAGAGTCTTCCTGGTAAGGTCTCTGAATGAGGCTGAATTAGGGGGTTCAAACCTAGAGGACCCAAGGAATTGAAGGACTACATCCAAATTCCAGCTAGGTGTCTTAGGAGACTGCATTTTCGTTGTATCAAAAGACCTAATAAGGTCCTGTAGGTCCTTATCTTCCGATAAGTTGAGGCCCCTGTGCCTGAAGACATTCGCCAACATACTACGATAGCCTTTAATCGTCGAAACGACTAAGCCACATTCTTGTCTTAAGAATAAAAAGAAGTCTGCAATTTGATTCACAGAGGTACCGGAAGAGGAAACGTTATTCCTCTTGCACCATCTTCTGAAGACATCCCACTTCGATTGATACACTCGTAAGGTGGAAGACCTCCTCGCTCTAGCGATTGCCTTAGCAGCTGCTGACGAAAAGCCTTTCGCTCTGACCAGTTTCTGGACAGTCTGAAGCCAGTCAGACTGAGAGCGGGGAGGTTTTTGTGGTACCTGTCGAAGTGGGGCTGTCTGAGTAGATCGCTCCTTAGAGGAAGCGATCTTGGAAAATCCACTAGCCATTCCAGCACCTCTGTGAACCAATCTTGTGCTGGCCAAAAGGGAGCTATCAAAGTCATCCTTGCGGAATCTGACTCTGCGAACTTTTTTCAAAGTCAAGCCCCATAATCTTGAATGGGGGGAAACGCGTATACATCGAGTCCTTTCCAATCGAGTAGGAGAGCGTCTATCCCTATTGCTCCTGGATCCGAGATGGGCGAGCAATACAGATCCAGTCTTTTGTTCTTTGAAGTTGCAAACAGGTCTAAGAGAGGCCTGCCCCACAACTTCCAAAGGCTCTGGCAAACATCTTGGTGCAGAGTCCACTCTGTGGGAAGGACCTGATCTTTCCTGCTGAGGAGATCTGCCCTTACATTCCTTTCTCCCTGTACGAATCTGGTGAGAAGTTTTATCCCCCTTTCTTCTGTCCACAGAAGAAGATCTCTTGCTGTTTCGTACAGAGAGAAGGAATGCGTCCCCCCTGTTTCCTGATGTATGCCAGAGCCGTGGTGTTGTCCGAGTTTATTTGCGCAACTGCTCCTGTCACATCTGACTCGAACTCCTTCAGAGCAAGCCACACGGCTATTAGTTCTTTCCTGTTGATGTGCCAGGAAGACTGGTCCCCCACCCAGGTTCCTGACACCTCCTTGGTTCCCAGAGTCGCCCCCCAACCTGTTTCCGACGCATCGGAGAACAACACCAGGCTGGGGTTCTGGGATTGAAGCGGCAGTCCCTGCGAGAACTTGTCGGGATCCGCCCACCATGCTAACTCCTTCTTGATTTGAAGAGAAATTGACAGGGAGAACTTCAAATCCTGAGAAGGACGACTCCAATTCCGATGAAGAAAGAATTGGAGCGGTCTCAGGTGCAACCTTCCTAGGGAAACAAATTGCTCCAGTGAGGAGAGCGTCCCCAGCAGACTCATCCACTCCCTCACTGTGCATACTTCTTTCCCTAAGAAGGTTGTTACTTTTTCGAGTCCCCGGGCTATCCTCTCCTGTGACGGAAAAGCCCGAAAACTCAAGAGAGTTCATCTGGATCCCCAGATAAACGCACTCTTGAGCGGGAATCAGACTTGACTTCTGCAGATTGACCAGAAGTCCTAAGGAATAAGTCAAATCCAGGGTTTTCTTCAAGTCCTTCAGACAACGATCTCTGGAATTGGCCCTTATAAGCCAATCGTCGAGATAGAGCGAAATCCTCACCCCCCCTTCTAGGTGAAGCCATTGTGCCACATTCCTCATGATGGCCGTAAAGACTTGGGGGGCCGTGGAGAGGCCAAAACACAGGGCCCTGAATTGGAAGATTCTTCCCCCCATCATGAATCTTAGAAACTTCCTCGAGGAAGGATGGATTGGTACGTGGAAGTAAGCGTCCTGTAAGTCCAAGGACACCATCCAGTCCCCTGGACGGAGTGCTGCTAACACCGAGGCAGTGGTCTCCATCGTGAACTTCTTCTTTTCGACGAAGAAGTTCAGGGCGCTTACATCCAACACCGGTCTCCATCCCCCTGAGGATTTCGGAACTAGGAACAGGCGGTTGTAAAAAGCCTGCCGAACAATGATCTGCCACTAGTTCGATCGCCTCCTTTTCCAGCATCTGATCTACCGCTAGTCGGAGGGCTTGATTCATGATGGGGTCCCTGTATCTGGCCGTCAACTCCCTCGGGGTATTCGTCAAGGGAGGCCTCGAAGAGAACGGGATTAGATAGCCCTTGCCTTCAAAAGTTGACAGTTGGTCCCAGGCATCTGCGTCCTTTGTTTCTGGGTCCCAGACTTCTGCAAACTGTAAAAGCCTGGCGCCTACAGTTGTCTGAAGGACTTGAGTCTTACTTGGGAGGTTTGATTGACTTCGTAAAAGTCCTCCCTCTTCTATTTGGTTTCCGACCTCTGAACGAAGAGGATCTAGAGGTAGAAGCCCCCTCGAAAGGGTTCCTGAGAGGTCGGCTTAGCTTTCTTCGTCTTAGTCTGGAAGGTAGGGCGCGGCTTCCTTGCAGACTGCGCTAGAAGGTCCTGCGTAGCTTTGGCAGAGAGAGCCTTCGAAATGTCTTGAACCAGGTGTTTAGGAAACAGCTGCGTAGAGAGAGGGGCAAAAAGCAAAGACGATCTCTGAGCATGTAGACAGACTTTGTTAAAAATGAGCAAAATACTGATCTTTTCTTCAAGACCCCTGCTCCAAACAGTGAAGCTATTTCGCTGGCCCCACATCCCTCTCACCGATTTATCCATACAGGATAAGACACAATTCAAATCCTCCGGAGAAAACGTGTCCGGTCCTTGAGTTTTCTTGGCTAGGACTCCGAGGGACCAATCGAGAAAGTTGAAAACTTCCAAGACTCTAAAAATGCCTTTTAGAATGTGATCTATTTCATTCATTGCCCACATAGTTTTGGCCGAATTCAAAGCTGATCTTCTAGTGGCGTCTACTAGTGCCGAAAAATCTGCGTCAGCTGAAGACGGAAGGCCCAGTCCCAAGGGTTCTCCTGTCTCATACCAAAATCCTGTCCGTCCTGAAAGCTTCAACGGAGGGAAGGCAAACATAGTTTTCCCCGCTTCTTCTTTAGTACGCATCCATGAACCGAAACTCTTGAGCGCTTTCTTCATAGACAGAGTCGGTTTCATTCTCACACACGAAGATCCTTTTGTTGCTTTCGCTGTGGAGAACAACGAGTGTGGAGAAGGAGGAGCAGTAGGGCTCAAAGACTCTCCGAACTCCTGAAGGAGAAGCTCTGTGAGCTTCTTGTACGAAGAAACTGTTGCCGATGTATTAGTTTCTTCCTCAGAGGCTTCCTGGTCTTCTTGAGGAGGAGAACGGGGATGAGGATCCTTATGAGAATCCTTAGATGATTTCCTAGCTGGGGTACAGTGCGATGAAGGAGACAAACGTCTTGAATGAGGAGAAGATTCCAAAGTAGAGAGGCGTACAGGAGAACGACGAGTTGTAAAAGAAGGACGCTTATCCGAAAATTCTTGTCTAAACTCGCATTCCTTCCTAAATGCAGACAAACTCTTAACAGCAAAAGAGGAAGGACTCCTTTCTCTAGAAAGACCACGTCTATCCCTAGGGAAACTACGAGAGGGAGAGCGCCTGCTAAGATCCTGGCGCCGATCGTGAGGAGAGAGCGGCTACTAGGCGCCGAGCGCCTATCTGTCACAGGGCGCTTAGTGGAATCCTGGCGCCTACCAAGCGGCGAAACGTTGCTAAAAATAGGGCGCCTTTCAGGAGCAGGGCGCTTGAGAGGCTCTTGATGCCTACGAAGCGGAGAGCGGCTGCTACGCTCGAGCGCTTAAACGGAACAGGGCGTTCGGCGAGATCTTGGTCCTTACCAAGGGGAGAACGTCTGTAAGGCTCCGAGCGCCTAACAGAAGCAGGGCGCTTGAGGCGTTCTTGACTTCTAGCAAGAGGAGACCGATCAGGAGTAGGGAGTCTCGAGAACGAAGAGCGCCTACTAGGAGAACGAAGCAAACGAGGATCAAGGTGTCTTTCTCCAGGAGAACAGCTACTAAAAGAATGACGCTTACCAGGAGCAGGGCTCCTATTAGACTCTTGATGTCTTACAGGGGAGGAGCGAACTCCATGCGATGAGCGCCTACCAGTCACGTTATCCGACGCCCGACTACAGTAGTCGGAAGGAGAAGTGCGCCTACTTTCAGAAGGGCATTCCCTAGGTTCTCTGAGAAGACAAGAAGAAGAAAGATGAGGACGGAGACGACGAAATAAGTCTTCTACGACCTGAGCGACTCTCTCTTCTTGCACGAACTCTAGAAGAAGGAGAAACAGAAGGGGCTGAGCATCTACCCGAGGCAGGAATCCGATTTGGGGAAATATCTTCATAGTCCAAGGAGCGCCTATCCGTCGAATGGCGTCCCGACACCTCCGAGCGGGAGTGGTGTTCCTCTCGTGAAATGTTACGATGTGTAGAAGTATCCTCAAAAGAAGGAGATCGCCGATTACAAAGAGAGCGCTCTTCCGACGAAACGCGCCTCGATCTCTTGATAGGGAGAGACAAATCCTTCCTTCTACGCGATCTCGATGCCAAGGAGTCCGCCAAGGCTGTGATCTGAGCTTGTAGGCCCGCTAGCACTCGAGAAGGAGAGTCCCCAGGATCTTCTTCCGAAGCAAGCTCAGCGCGAGGAGCGGGAGAAGGAGGGCGATCACCGGATCTCCTAGGCTTCTTTGCTTGCAAGGAAGCTACATCAGAAAAGTCTTCTGGGCTGGACGCTAACGTACTGAAGGGAGCCTCCGCAGCCCTCTTCAACGGGCGTGACGCCTCCTTAGAGCTCCAACCACGCTTCGACGAAGGAGAAGAGGATGACGAAAAACACTGACGAAGAATATTCTTCTTCTTACGATCCAAGGCAGCCTGGGAGCGAACTTCAGGATCTGCCGAGGGGACGCCTGACCGGTGGGGGCTCTCCCTAGCCCTCCTGCGGCTTTCGACTTTCCTCCTCCACTGGAACTGGGAGTCTGGAAGAGGTCTAGGCCTGGAGGCACTAAGGAGCCGGTCAGACGCACCCTCCACATCACTGGGAACACTGCACTTATCATCACTGACACTCTTACCTTGATCAGTACGAAGATTCTTGTCTTCCTTAGAACACAAGGAAGCTTTTGAGGCCGCCGCCTCCGAAGACGAATCTACGGCTTCAGTGCGGGGAGCAGGAGCTGAGACCTGGGAGGAAGGTTCTAAAACTACATTAATGTTAGTTTCATTCTCACTCATTCTCGACCTGCTCGAACTCCTTGAAGAAGCTTTACGTACCCTATCCCTTTCAAGTTTCCTAATATAAGAAGAAAGAGCCTTATATTCATCCTCGTTCAAAACCTCACACTCTTGACACGGGTTACTAAACGAACATTCATTCCCCCTACATTTAACACAGAAAGTGTGAGGGTCAACCCGCAGCTTTCGGTAACCTCACCTTACATCCATCGGTCAAACATACTCTAAACAAAACCGGAGTTTTGGAAACAGAATCAAAATCAGACATTCTACAGGAAAATCCAGTGCAAAGTCAATAACGGTCCACAATCAGCGTATGCCAAGCCAACATAGAGCGAATACGTCACCAAAATGTCCAAATCAATCTCCAGGCAAGCGAGAAATGAAGAATATATCGGAATGAAACGACAACAGTTGTTATCGCTTCAGCGACAGAAAAAAATCTGGCTGGAGAGATAGATTGGTTCATACGCCCGCCACCCAGCGGCGGGTAAGGTAGACCACCTGACCTACCTGTCGCGTGTGCCGCGAGATTTGAAATTCTGTCGGAACGTCGGAGACTATAGCTAAGTATATATCTGGCAGGGAAGTTCATGTACAAAAACACAAATATCATCTAAGCACTGCTAGATAGGCAGAAAAGATGGATCCAAAGTCGAAAACTGTCGTCTTTAAGCCAGAGAATCTGAAAACACAGGCGCTAACAGCACTCTACTTCAATGAATGCCAGAGCACATTCATTGGACGCATCACATTCTTATGTTTGATGCTAAAGTGCCGATGGACACAAATGGGCGCTCAAAACTGTCGCTCCAGGCGGTGCACTAATGCGGAAATGTCCATGAGTGGAAGAACGTCTTTACTCAAACACCAAATGTTTCTTTTCCACGCCCGCTCACGAGAATTTGAAGAAAAAATTAGCCACTTCTGTAAGACACCTTTCCAATGGCTGTCTGTAGCACACTGTGATTTGCAACAGGTATGCTTGAGGGGCCAACTACATACTCGTGGGCAAATCCCACTAACCTCCCTTGGGCCTCTGGTAGGGTTTCTTCCAGGTTCAGGCTAGTGTTCCAGGGACCTTCACAGAGATGATTCAGCTGGTCGAGTAGCCAACTCCACTAAACTTCCAAGAAGAAGCCTTTTCCGTGGGTGTCTGTCGATAACTGGGAAAATGCATCAGGTTTGACTGAAGGGGCAATTACCTGGGGTAATTCCCACCAGCCTCCCTTGGACGTTCAGTATGACTTTTCCCAGGTTTAGGGGAGTATGCCAGTGACTTAGGTTTAGGAAAACTGGCAGGCTGGATAATCACCTCCTTCACAACACGACACTCACTCGAAAGGTTAATTTCTGTTAACCCGGACACATTGTAGTATGATGTTTATCAGGAGAGCACTTATAGTCACCTTGGCGCTTATGGGCGCTTTTGGAACATAGCCACTATGGGTGCACATGTGCTTCTGGGCGCTAATATGGCCGCTTTTAACGCCTTGCTACTCCGAGCACAAGCTGGCACCTTCGAGCGTTGTAGCATGAGTTGGTGTCAAGCGGTAGCGAGCATTACTGTGAGCTGGAAGAGAGGAGCATTCACAATGTTCACATCAACTTGGATGCGTGTCCTTTTACAGGAAACATGAGAAAATTACCTCAGAAAATTTCAAATTTGTACTACTGAAGCGAGTACTAACCACAATATACTAATGAAGCAATTACTGGAACCAATTCTCGTTTGACGATAGCAGAGACCAATTCTCGGGCTACGATAGCACTAGTCTCTCCTACTACTTTCTGCCCTTACACTTCAATCCTATGCAAAGGAAAGTGAGAGGGTTAAAGTAATATTATTTACTGAAGGTTAGCAATATTAGGTTCAGTAAACAACATGACAAGCAATTCTTTGGCCCATAGGAATGACAAAATATTTAATAAACACTTTAAAGCATGTATTGATTGTCGAATTTGAGAATATCCTATGTCCTGAGTAGAAGGTTCAAAGTAATATTATTTATCGACAGTTATCCAAACTATGTTCGGTAAATGATATGCAAAATCCTGGCCCAAAGGGAAAACTTCCAGAATTACCTTTAAGTACATATATATAGAAGAATTTACTAGTAACCTACGGCCTGTAAATATCATCGACATAATTTTGGCCCAAAGAAATGACAAAAGATACATGAATTCCGTTTTTGGGACAAAACTATATTGGTGGCTAACACTAAGCCTATAAATGATGAACAGTCAACGATTACTTTTAAGGCAATTGTTTAAAGACCTCTAGTAATTCGCCTACACTCTGTAAACATCATCAATGTAAAATATTTTGGCCTAAAGGAAAAATACAGGATACAAGAATTCCTTTTTAGGACAACATTATATTGTCGGCCCACAAGAGGCCTATGAAAGTCCAGCATTCACGAATTACTTGTAAGGTAATTGTCTAACATACATCTAGTAAACCGCCTACACCCTGTAAACAACAATGTAAAAGCTTGTCCTAACGTAAGATATAAGAATACTTTTCAGGGCAAAGTCATATCAGCAATTCGCAAGAGAAGTTGCTTATCTTTTAGCCTAAAAAATTACCTTGAGGTCAAAGACAGTTTATGAGTATCTACAGTAAACCCTTGCCACTTCGTGGTTCAAGTTTCGCGGCCTCAGTGCATCACTGATTTTTCAAAAATATTCATCAACAAATAAAAAAAAATAAAAATATCGCCATATCAGCAGCCTTATAACGGAATGCAGTGTTGTTTCATCGTGATGCGCGAGAGAAATGGTTTCCTAGTATACCAGACAAAGAGAGAAGCTCTCTCAGAGGCTTTGTACATACCCACGGGCACTCAGACAAGGCACGTGATTGGTTTCCAGCGCGAGATCGACGAATGAGAGCACAAGTGGCTGTATCCCATGAGCTGATTGGCTGCACATCATCGCATCCTCTCCCAGCTGCTTCCCTTGTTGTATCTCACCACTCTCGTTCACGCTGTCAACTGTCTCTCGCATATCTCAGTGTTGTGTTCGAAATTAACTTTTCGTTAAGCTCTTACAATGCCTCCTAAGCGCCATGCCCCAGCGAAAGATTCCTCTAGTGAGCCCAAGAGAAAGAGGAAGATGATGACCATCTGTGAAAAGGTCAAACTTTTAGATATGTTAAAACAGGGCAGAAGTTATGCTGCGGTGGCACGCCATTATGAAGTGAATGAACCGACAGTGCACTACATGAAAAAAGACGAAGCTAACATCCGCAAAACTGCTGCAATAAACTTCAATAAAGAAGCGAAACGTTTGGTAACTCCGCGTAACAAGAATTATGAAAATGTTCCCTGCATTAGCCTTGTGGGTTGCCGATTGCAGGAAAAAGAAGAAAAAAAAACGTGAGTTTGGATACTAATGTGATCAGGATAAAGGCCTCTCTATGATCAAACCTTGCCCGATGACGACGACAAAGGAGATGCTGAAGAAGCCGCTGAAGATGATCCTGACGAACCTCAAGCCAGTACTGGCTCTGCCACGAGTGATTTGCCTCCTCGAGGACGAGGCTTTACAGCCAGCAAAGGCTGGTTCGATAAATTTCAAAAGAGATATGGCCTCAAAAGCGTGCCTTTGTATGGTGAGGCTGCCTCTGCCGACACCGATGTTGCTCGTCGTTACGTAGAGGATGAGTTTCCTAAGCTCATCAGTGATGGCGGCTACCTCCCTAAGCAAGTTTTAAACATGGACAAGACAGGCCTCTTTTGGAAGAGGATGCCTTCTCGTACATTCCTCTTCAAGGATGAAGTGAAGAGGCCAGGCTTCAAGGCCCACAAAGACCGTGTTACTCTCAACATGTGTGGCAATGCTGCAGGCTTTATACTTAAGCCAGGCCTTATTTATAAGGCCAAAAATCCACGGGCCTTAAAAAACAAAAATAAGGCTCTGCTCCCCGTGTATTGGATGCATAACTCTAAGGCCTGGATAATGAAAGCCCTGACCCTTGAATGGTTCCTGTGAAGCTGTATCTAGCTCAGATGGGCCTCCCTTTTAAGGTCCTTTTCTTGATGGACTGTGCAGGAGGCCATGCAACAGACCTGCAATATGATGGGGTTCAGATCGAGTTTCTGCCACCAACACCACATCTCTAATTCAGCCGATGGATCAAGGTGTCATTCATGCCTTTAAGGCACTACACTTGTCCCAGGATGGAGGGCCTCATCACGGCAATTGACAACGACGACGAAGGATTCACCTGGAAAAAGTACTGGCGTAACTACAACATTGTGTCATGCTTGACTAATATCCAGCAAGCATTGAAGGACACGAAAACCGAGACCATAAATTCTTGCTGGAAGAAATTATGGTCTAATGTGGTGCATGACTATGCAATCACTCGGCAGTGGAGAAGGCGGTGAGGCTGGCTCGCATCATCGGGGATGAAGGATTCGTCGACATGATGGAAGAAGACGTCAACGGCCTTATTGATTCCCACTCGGACCCACTGACAGATGAAGACCTCATTGAGATGACGAAGTCTGCAAGTGAAGAAGAAAGCAAAGAAGAGCAAGACAAAGAAATTGAAGAGCGTGGCCTTACCCTGGAGAACCTGCAACAATTGTGCAACATAGCAAGGGCAATGCAACGATTTGCACAAGACATCGACGATATGGTTTGAGCTGTCGAGTTTAGCAACTGTGTTGACGGGGTTATATCCTTGTACAAAGGCATTTTGCAACAAAAGAAAAAACGACAGCAACTACCCGTCACCATAATCTTCTCCAAGGTAAAAAACCCAGCTACACCATCAGCGCCTCCAGCAGAAGAGCCTCCGAGTGAACCTGAAGCCTCTACGAGTGGAGTGGGAGCCTCTTCTCTGCCACCACCAGCCTCTTCGCCTCTCTCAGAAGCAAATGTTGACGATCCAGCGCCAATATCTGACGATGAGGCGCTTCCCGAACTGATTTAAAGGCCTCATTATACCTGTGCAGTAACACCATCATCATCATCATTCATCATCACATTCAATCGAACTGCACAGGTCTGTCATCGTCGTCATTACTGGAATCAAGTCTAAAGATGCTACTGTCATTGGTGAGTGCAGAACACCATAATAAGTATAAATATACATATAAATATACATATTTTAAACATTCTGGTACCCACACACGCATATACGGAAATTCCTAGGGGGAGCCAATCCGACTTCGTGGATTTTCGCCTATAGCGGGGGGGGGGTGGGTTCTGGTCCCCATTAACTGCAATAAACAAGGGACCACTGTATACTCAGAGAACACAACATTCCAGAATTTATGATAAAGGGCAAAACTATTTAATGTTGCAATTAATGAAAACTGGTATATAAAAAACATTATGCAAAGTTTGGCCTAAAGGAATTGCGTAATATATGAGAATACTTTAGGGCCGAACTACTTTCGTTGGCCAGTAAAAGTAAACCACAGATTAGTCTATGAATCAGTTCAACAATTACAAAAACAAGAAAAAAAAACTCATCATGAGATTCAATTGAAGGATACTATGTGTTTCACACCACTGAAATCCAGTTAAATAACCGGAAAATAATGAACAAGCTATCGCCACCATCAGTGTTTACCTGAACACAGCATGAACAAACTGATCTTTCTGCATACAGTCGTTCCTACTCTCCTGCTAGTGGGCGGCACAGTCACCTACAAAGTTTGAAGTGTTACCCGCAAATTTTTAATTCAAGCCTCCATTGCTAAGTGGAAATTATAGCTACTTTAATTACTGAGTAAGTTGCGTATACAAAAATATGAGAGAGAGAGAGAGAGAGAGAGAGAGAGAGAGAGAGAGAGAGAGAGAGAGAGAGAGAGAGAGAGAGAGAGAGAGAGGAGGAGAGACCTTTGACCTGCTAGCCAGCAACATTTCTCGTTCTTGTCATATTAAATTGACATATTTGACAGCTTTGCTTCAAGCTTCTCTTCAGTAGTTAACAAAAGATGAGGGAAAGATTATTTGTTTAAAATACGTATTACATCCAATTTTGTAATTGGTACAGTTACACTACGTATTTCATTTTTATATAATTTAATTAAGAGTTGAAAATTATTATTTATACAGTATTAGGTAAATTATTTATTTATTATACAAAACAAATAAATATATACAACTGTGCTTAACCAAAAAATGACACTATTTTTGAACTATTACTTCTCCAACTTTCAAATACAAAATTATAATCCTGTAACTTTCATGACTTTCAATACAGATTTATGCACCGACACCCATTTTGATGATTATTCTTTTTCTCGCATAAATCCTTAGATGTATTCAAAGTCTGTACACTGGACTCCCCGCATTCGTGTTCCCGACATTCGTGGACTCTGGGCATTAGCGGATTTCTCTATGGACCTCATCTACACGTTATTCGTGGGAAATTAAGAGCATTCACAGTATTTTTCTATGAGAATTATCCCCAAATTCCTGGATTTTTTTATAAATTTCATCATAAAATGCACTTGTGTGATAAACTATTAAAAAATAAGGTATAAACATTTTTAGTGGGTTTTTCATGAGTTTCAACTTAAAAAAAAAAAAAATAGGCAGTTTTCAGCGTTTTTATAGGTGTTTCAACTATTCGCAGATTCTAAATACTATTTGCAGGGGTTTAAGGTAAGTATCCCCCCCAAAAAATACAAGGAGAACACTGTATTCTAAGATAAGTAACAACATTCTACATTATATGTTAAACCCATACCATAATATATCTGTTAAAAAGCACACGAAAATAGCAGAACCAATGTTGTTCCACGAGGTTTACATACCCAATTCGAGCCTTGGACTGCCTGCAGAGATGCCATAATCTTTCAAGGCTTTTTCAGCATCATCATGACATGGACCTACATTCTCTGCAAAGCCTAGATAATTGTATGATCCAACGTTGATACATTTTAGGACCTTCCCAGTTAACCTGCAAAATGAGGATGATTAAAATTCTCAACTCACAGAAAATTTTATTGTTATTGTCAGCTTGAGGGATTTAACGAGAATTTCAGATGAAAACTGGAAGCAACCCAGTTCATGAAGTTGGATAGCTAAGGGGGAAGGCAGCATTATATATAGGCAGTCCCCGGGTTACGGCGGGTTTCGGCTTACGATGTGAAGGCGCTTTTCAATTATATTCATCAGAAATTATTTCCAGGGTTACGACGCCTACAACACTCATCTGGCAGAAGAAATAGGACACAAAAAATGCAAAATAATCAATATTTGAAGGTTTTTTTGATGCAAAATGCAATAAGAATGCAGTTTACATAGTTTTGCATGCACCCAAAGCATTAAAAGTAAGGTTTTCTTAGGATTTTTGGCGATGTTCCGGCTTACGACGATTTTCGGTTTACAACGCATCTCAAGAACGGAACCCCCGTCGTAACCCGGGGACTGCCTGTATATATACAAAATAAAATATAAGCAACAACCTCCAACAAATGTTAACTATCATTGTTTCCCTTTCCCTATGCAGGCAGTCACTGGGTTGCATCAGTCTCGGTTTACGTTGGTCTGAGCTTATGGTGCTTTCTGATTATAATCATAAAAAACCTGTTCTGTGTTACAGCAGATGTTCTGAGGTTACATCGTTTCAATCTTACGGCACACTGTAGATGACAAAAGAAAAACTCTGCATTTTTTAAGGAAATTCTACAAGATCCTGGATGTGCAACTCACCAGAAGCTTAGTAAATCAACTGGGAAGTTTTCAAGACAAACAAAGTACTAAAGGTAAGGCTTCCATCACTTTTATTTCTCATTTTTAATAATTTTTCAATACGGTGTTCCAGCTAACATAATTTTCTGGCTTATTTCATGCTTCAGGAAAGGAAACCCCAACGTAACCCGGAGACTGCCTGCTGAAATGCTGTCAAAACTTAAAAACATGAAACACAAATTCCATAAATACCATGCTATACTCACTTCATCGTCCATCCATAGTCAGGAGAATACCTCTCTAACAGGTCTATGTATGCTCCAGGAACACTACATATTGCCCTGTTCCAACAATCCTGTATCCGTCGGTAAACATTACGAGTGTAGAAACTTTCAAATCCAATGTAAAGGGGTACATATCCCTGAAGGAAAAAATATAGAAGAATGTGAAACACTTATTTCATTAGCCAAAAAGTAAATCTATGGTGCTCGACCAAATTAACTACAGCGCTAAAAGAAACAAATGGACTAAATGGAGACACCACAAGCAAAAGCACAAGCATATTAAAATCATGAACTATAATTTGTCCTAAAAATTCTCAACCAATTTAATAGGAAGTGAAGATCTGTCAAGTAAAAAAAAAATGACAAATAAAAGAAAACAAGAAAAAATGTGTACTTCTTACCTCATATCCTTATACACTACTACAACCACATCATCTCGGTTTTGAACCCTGTTGTTGTTTTCTAGAACCAAATTTGCTACCAGTGATGTAATTAAATTTATTTGTTTGTCAAGCAATTAAGATTTAACCAAGTGTAAGTCAGGTCTGGTTAGTCCTGTTAATAACTGAAATTACCTCGTCCATGCAAATAACCACCAAGGATAAGTGTCCCTTATCATATAAAAAAAATAATTACAGTAGTACACTAACAATCACCAAGAAGATATTACACCAAATGAAGAGATTAAAAACAAGTTATAAAATGCAAAAAATTAGGTAAAATTTATGAGTAACCAACTACATACTAAAACCATTTTGGGTCAAATGGCTATGTGGACCATGGGGACTTTATATACAAATACACACATTCACAATGCATAAACGTTGATTCTGTGCCTCCACTATTCAACTCGCACAAAGCTTTTTGAAACTACAGGATATGAATTTTCTGCTGGTTTAATTTTACATTAAGAAATAATAAGAAGGGGTTTCCTCTGTATATTTTAAATTTGAAGTTCCTGTAAGGTGCCTTCCACATGTGTTCTCTGTGGATCTGATATCTTGTCATTTCTTTTTACTAGTGAATAATCAAGTTACCTGGACAGTACACAGCAATTTTGCTTGTGGGAATTATGAGGCTTGTGATCTTCACTGTTGCTAGTGGTCCAAGTTATGATGCCATTTTATTTTGTCTTAACATTTACGTTTGATTTTTGTGTAGACTAGTTCTACACAATAAGAATAAGAATATTAGATCTTCTACTACAAGTACAAGTATTATGCGCACACCCTATAAAGGGTTATCTTCTTGTGAAAGGTATAATTCCCAAACTGAATCAAAAGTTCAAAGATGACTATTTATATATGCATTAACAGGAATATTACATCAACTTTGGGTTTTTTTTTTTGCAATTGGAGTTAACCACATGAAACTGACTGGCCTGAAAGAAATGTTCTTAAATGAGGATAAATAATAGCCCATGACAAAATTCTAGAAACTGAGCAGCTGGTTCAAAAACATATTACAAAGGGAGAAAGCAATGCAGCATGGAGGTGAAAAAGACACAGCAAAGAACTTTCAGCAGTACTGCCCACCAAGAAAGGCACATAGCACGCAGTAGGCGGTGAACAGAGTTCCCTATTTGAACGTCATGAAGACAAAGTATGTTCTCTATAGTACCAAGGAACATCCAACATTCACAATTTGATTCTTCACCCATGCACACTTCTTGGTGTACATCTTGCAATGATGACACTAACATGATATTCTACTATTAATGTGGTATGGACGTTACTTAAATGCCAAACATACCCAAGCCAAATTCAGTAATGTAAATCTACGAAATATTTCAGATACACGGCTGCATACAGACAGAGAAAGGGTATACTGAAAGGGTAAACTGAAATGCTTGAATTTCGAAGTTGTTATTACTTGCACAGGAGTTCCTTTCTCAAAAATCTAGGAAAAAGAAATAAGGCTGACTTCTAAAGATGGAGCAGTATTAAGAGATGGCCTACATGATGTGAAGTACGAAGAAGCACATCCCCCTGCCTTAGAAGGAAAGATGACGAGGACAGTAGCTCTTAGCTCTTATGGCAAGCTCTTCTGAAGTACTGACAGATGGTAAAGGTGGTCACTTGAACAGTGGCGGAGCTAAGGAGGGTTGGTTGGCAATGCTGGAGACATCTGACCAACAGAAGATTGTGATTCATTTGGAAAATGAGTTTTATAGAAAACTCATATCTTGAGGTAGCAGACTTGAAACTTCTTTCTTTTCCTTTGCGTAGCAACACTTAAAGTCACCTGGCATGGTGAGGGTAAAGGCAGTTTGCACCCTGACTTGAATCATAAAACTTCTATGACCTAACTCTTCCCTCTCACCATTTCCAATATTTATTACGTACATTTTTGAAGACTTTTCAATAGTTTGTTCTGCATTCAGTGCCCTGTAAGATTATTTCTTCAATTCAATCATATATATATCAGTGTAATCCTTATTCCTGCCACGCTCTTTACTTAAGACAGTAGCAATGCTGCAAAACTCTTTGTTGAGGATGCATATACCTTTCAAAAATCAAGCATAGTCAACCCTCCTCCATTGACTCAAGCTAATACTCACTGAAGAGGGTGCTAATCTCCTTAATACAAGGGCTGAAGAAGACACTTGGAAATGAGTCAAATGTCATATTCCCCTTAGGGTGGTTAATCATAAATTGTGTATATCCGTGTACGTAATTTACTAAAAGGATCTTGAAGAGCCTGCCCTTTCAAGAAGACAAATTTTTAGTCAATTTGTGTTTTTCATAACTTACAAACCTGAGGTCTTTCCTAAGGGGATTTACTCAAACACTTAGTTGGAGTCCAATTAAAAAGAGCACAAGGTTTTGGTGGCATTGGGAGACAGCCAATGGGGAAAGAGGTGGGCTGAGCCTGACCTGGATTTTCCCCTAAATGATGCTGTAATGCTTCAGTTCTCTTTAACCGTGTTCTTGCAAGATAAACACTGCCACTTTTCTCGCTTGAAGCCAGTTTTTCACACACATCCTGTTCATTTTACGCCCTGGCATTATGGTTCTTCATTTCTTTTTTTTTTCTTTCTTTTTTTTTTTGTGATTCTGTGTTATATTATGCTATCTGTGTGTATTTGCATTTACGAAATGCAACCCCATGATACATTCACTTTGATCTGTGATAATAGTATAACCTGCTACAAATATTTCATAAGACCAAGCTTGAAATAACCATCTGATGTCCCAAGTTTTCATTTTCAAAAATTCCATTAGTAAACTGAAAGAATTCTAACACTGCTCACGGAAGTAGAAGAATTCCTCAGGAATGGGAAAATGAATAGATGTCTTGCATCCTTGGACAACTGCAGTAGAAAATCTCAAAGATAGGATGACCCAAACCTAAGATTTTCAGAAGTACATCATCTGTACATCCTATGACTTGAATTACAATCTCAGTATCACTGCAGACACCTTTCACTTTTAATGCGAGTTTGCTGCAGTGTCTAAAGACATTAGATTAAAAGTTTGCTATCAACATTTTTTAAATGATACAAGATTTTCCCTATTGGAAGTTGGTATCAATCACGAATGGCCAAAACCTGAACACAAGATGAAAAATAATTTCTACACAAAAAGTGGAAGATGCATCTCAAACTGTGGTGGTAACGCAACTAGAAAATAAATGCCAAAAGACAAGATTGAAACTGATCAAGTGTCTATAGTCTCGCAGATTTCGAAGAGAAAAGCTGACCTCAGAGGCAAACATTCTTTACTATAACTGCTGGGTCCAAAATCTACCATACATCACTAAAGAGCATCAAGCTGACAGGCAAAGAGCACCAGCCGACAGTTGTGAGAAACTGTATTGATTGGTGTACAACCCTACTAAGAACAAAAATAAGCTGGTGGAGGGGGTGGGGGTAAGTGGGTACTGAATAAATAAAGTCTTTGGTACTAAACTTCTAGTATCAGGTTGGGTTGGCTCTACCAAATGATGCTAACACGCAGTCCAAACAATTAAAACACAACTACACAGCTGACCAGGTGATCCAGCCAAGCATGCTCTACCAAAAGGCAAACCAAAGGGTTTTGATAACCCAGTAGTACAATATCGAGAAGAATCTCATTACAATGCATTGCCAACATATAAAGAACATGGCTTAGGTTGCAGTCCACTAATGCAGCATACCAGTAATCCTACAAACTGATAATGCTTCCACTCCAGCCCTTCTGTATGCTCACCTACATTTCAAGGTGGAGTTCCTCCTTCATGGCAATTTCGATGATCCAGCCTTTTCCCTCTGCATGTAATGAGTACCTTCAAATCAAAATCCTGAATATTATTGGTAACAGTGCAAAGAAACTGATGTAGCAATCAAGCCATGAAAGTAATCAAAATTGAAATACATCATTCAGATGCCTCAAGTCAGACAAAACCAGTGCAAGGAGCCGCTTAAATTAAACATAGTAATACGTACATAGTAAAATAAAAACTATTTTGTCTGTCACATTCTCATTCCTTTTGATTGTGCACACCAAAAGCGAGTTCCTTGAAAACAAAATACAGTAGCATGGCTTTTTATCAACAAAGTAAAACTTTGTTACTTACGAAAGGTTACAGTCAGACAGTACTTTAAAGCACCTTGCACCAATAAATGAGTGTTTTGTGACATATTATTGGTTATATAAAGTAGGAATATATTTGTCATTTTATCTCATTTTTCCTCTCATTATACTTTGGAAATTCAATTTTCTAAAAGTTTGCTTTGCAAGAAGCTACCGGTCTTCTGGATTTTCACTGTTTGATTCAAAGACCTTTGGTTGCTGATTTCTTCAAAGTCCTCCAAGGAACCCATCCAAGTTAATTCTATACATTCAGGCTGCAGTGGATTATTCATAGCCAAGTCTGAATACTTTGTCTATGGTCCATTTGCCAGTTGCATATGTGATGTAATGCACAACCAAATCCCAGTTACACTGACTGGAGGGCAGCGATTCATGAATGACCATGCATGTTCAATTCTAATTACTACTGCATATGCCCAACTTTTCGATTCTACTCTGGTCAAGTCTTGAGGTGATATATTAATATTGGCCCCACTCATATGGACCACCTGAGGAATTGTCATCATTGCAGACTCCTTGTTGTATTCACATTATTATTTGCATTATGATGACCATGTTTCAGTGAAAATCCAACACAATACCCTAACCAAACTCCATCTTGATTGCCAATCATTTAAAAATGAACTCCTAGGAATGCATATATAATCAGGTCCCTCAAAGAGAGCAACAACTTGCCTGTGCCTTTATTGGTTTGTTTCCAGAAAACTTGACTTTTTCCCAAGAGACTGAGAAGATCTTTGGGTAGTTTGCATCATATGGCTCATCTGTACCCACAATCTACTGATCATATGGTCTGTCAGGTTCCTGCTCCCTTGCAAATCAGATCTTGACTGATACCAAACCACCTACCAGTATTTTAATGCAAGCAGCTCTTCAGTACAGGGCTAACCAACTTTTTTTTGCAGGGATAGGTTCCAGAACCAACTGGGGGAATGCAAAATCTCCAAAAATGCAAAACCCCTCTACTAAAATGCATGCTTTTAACTGCTTATTTTAACAGCTCACTGCCTAATACAAAAAAAAGCAAACTATTGATAATTTGAGAGATAGAGCTCATAGGAAAATTCTCAAACTGATGTATGTTCCCAAGGAAATGTGACAAATAAGTTCCACAGAAAACTGTGACACAGTAAAGCGCAAAAAAGTGAGGTAGCACTGTAGTAGAATTTTTTCTCCTTAAACTGGCCATAAGGAATAAGTAAAATTGGGTGAGATTCCTATACAAATAAAAGTGACCCACTTCTAGATTTCAAGATATAAAACAATACTGAAAACCAGATTACACCAAACATCTGTCAACAAGCATTACTAATTTAAATGATAATCACTTATCAGATGTATTCATATGAAGCCACAATGTAATAATCATGAAAACCTATTCAATTACCTTATTAGAAGAAGCAAAAAAAAAAAAAAAAAAAAAAAAAAAAATCAGCCATCCCATTATTCTATGTTTAAATTTCCTTAGTGTGGAGTAGATGCTTAACCTTCTTATCATTCATTATGTCAAGAGTGATAGTTGTAGCTAGTATTCATATTTGCTTCTTGGTCAACTTGTAACGCCTACTGTTTAGGTCCAATAAAATGTACATATATGACAGTTCTTAACATGACTGACAATACTGAAGGGCTCAATTTAAACTTGCTATAACCATGACACAGATGGCAGTCTTCTACTGTGTGACACTAATTAAGGACCTAGGGAAAGCTCCAGACATAGTAACAGTCTTGAGTTTTTATTAACTTATTTACCGTTTTCTTGGTATTCTATGCTTAAACCCAACTAAATGCTGTATTAGGAACATATCTCTAAAAAATTAGCCACTATTAAAGTTCAACTAAGAATAGTATGTCACACTTGGATCTGATCACTGCAAGGTGGAAATTGCAAGACAGAGCATGAATAAAGTTGAATGGCTAAAAAAAAAAACTTGAACTAAAATAGTAATGCAGCTGGAGAATGCCACAAAAAATATTTAAAAACCTTCAGTACCTCCAGAACTGCAAGGAACACTGAAGGATAAAATCCCTACATGGCATATCATGGAAATAAAAAGAAGGAGACATATTTCACTGAGCGACACGGCTGAGCCCAGAAATCATTCTGTACAGTGGGAGACATGGATGCAACAGAATTCTGCCAAAGTCTCAAAGGATCTAAGGAATGTCAACTCCATTAGAAAAAGGCACGCAAGTACCTTGTCTAGTTTGAAATGGCTTCCGATTCTGTCCCACAATACATTTTTCCATAATAAACAGTCCTACCCTAAGGGCCTTCATGGGCAGAAACAAAATGCCAAGACTGTTTTTGGTGTATCATGAACACAAGTGACCAAAGCATCCTTTACAGTAGCTTTGAGTCAAACGTGAGGATACATTTTCATAAAAGAGAGTCCTAAAATAACCAAACTACAGAGGGTATAATCATGTATGACAACTAATACCACTATCTATACTGTAACTATTACAAATATTACCATAATCAAGTTTACACATTCATCCAGATGGAATCCCTTGCAATTATATAAGAAAAAAGGGTTGATAAAATTTTGCCAAAAGATGATTTATGATTATCCATAAAAAAATGCTTTAAGTAAACTATAAATCAGACAACCATGAAAAGCTCAAAATTTCTGGCTTCATTGGATCAGCCACTCTTATTACGACTGAAAAATTTGACTCGTCTATTTTTATGCACCCCATGAAACATTTCTACTGTGAAATTTGCACTGGTATTTGTATATCCCACTTCCTAAACCGAAGAAGAGACTCAATATCTGAATATCTGTAGTCTACTAGTTAAGTTTTAATTACTGCACAGAGATCTTACTTTGTGACAAGATATGTCAGTGCAAAAATGTGTTATTTCAGTTTTTCTTTAAGAACAAAACCCCTAGTTAATACAAAATTTAGTGTCTATCATTTACAGTTAAATCTCTGCATGCAAAATTTAAATATTTAAGGAATCTTACAGATATTAGCATTTAAAATTGTAGCTTCTTTGCACACAAGGAGGACATTTTTGGAAAGGAATGACGACTCTAGAATAAAAAGATACACATCTATAACAGTATGGAAGTACATTTGCAGTGTCTGCCTGAAAATATAAGAAAATGACCTGGAGTCAAAGTGCACAGAGGGACATAGATGTAATGGGATATAGCTAAGGGAAAATATAACAGCATGGCAGATGAAATAATAAGACACGAACAATTTTTTTTTTTAAATAAAGGGGACTGATTACCTAACATTATTGATGACAAATTTCTAAAATGAACTATTACATCATGAATCACAATCCATAAAATGAAATGAAAGAATCTTACAGGAAATAAATGAAAAAAAAAATGCACAGTACATATATGAAAATGTATCAATTGAAAAGGAGCAGAAAAAGTATGGTACGCAATAAATGAAAATAAGGATGTCCCTTCAATAATCCTGATAACATTGAACGATCTGGACACATAATGAAGGTCTAAAGTGATGTCAAATGAGCACATATAAAGGTTACCAACAAGCAGAGAGGCAAGGAACCAGTCACTGTGAGATCACTCAATGTCCTACAGACTGGGCACACTCCCAGACCACCTCTTTTTTCTGGGAACTTCAAGCATTTTGCTACCAAACTTTAAAAGATGATGTTAATTTCAGTGGCAAAGTCAAAGTTACATGTTCGCGTTCATATGGTATTACTGAAATTCATAATTTCCACTTTATCACCAATACCCTCAACTCCTTATAGAGTATGGTGGCAAAGTGTTACAAGATGTTTGCAAACGTGTTCGTGCAACACTTTGATTAAAATCTAATACAGCATTTGTCAAATGAGAAATTACATTTGAGATCATTTCTACAATTAATACACCAACTGGGGCATAATCCTCTTTCTTTTTTGCCTTGACAAAACAAATCAAGCTTTGCTAACCTTCACATCTGAGTGGTAACAAACTCCTTCCCAAGTTATGAAGGACATTATGACTTCAGAAACACCCAGATCACCATAGGAGGCAAAGAACTGGTGGAGATTTGCAATACTTGAAGTAATGAACAATAAAAAAAAAAACCTTATTTTAAGGTTTAGTTTTCTGATATGTACAGGAAAGCGGGTGGTGACAGATTAGAGCAGCATATCAGAAAAATATTAAGCAACACGCAAAGAAAAAGGACCTTTTTAAAGTAACAATGACTCGAGATTGTTTGTTTGTATGGTGCTTTTATGTTGCATGGAACCAGTAGTTATTCAGCAACGGGACCAACGGCTTTATGTGACTTCCGAACCACGTCGAGAGTGAACTTCATTCACCAGAAATACACATCTCTCACTCTTCAATGGAATGGCCAAGAATCGAACCCGTGACCACCAAGGTGGGACGCTAATACCATACCAACCACGCCGCTGAGGCACTGAATCGAGATAGTCATCAATTTCTAATATTGGAATAAAGCATGAGGCTGGTTGCCCCATTTCTTTAAACAGCACCAAAATGACCCAAGCGTAGAAACAAATAATTGTCTTCTAACTGCAAGGCATCATTTTAGAAGTGATCTTGAATTGGTTCATATTAAGGGCAGTCCCCCGGTTATCAGTGACCTCGTTTATTGGAGATCTGGTTTTATAGTGCTTGTCTAGTGATGACAATAACTTTATTTTCAGTGGTTATTCAGCAACGAGACCAACAGCTTTACGTGACTTCTGAACCATGTCAAGAGTGAATTTCTATCATGAGAAATACAAATCTCTCACACCTCATGGAATACCCGAGAATCAAACTCGTAGCCACTGAAGTGGCAGGCCAAGACCATACCGATCACGCCACCGAGGCGCTTTAGACTTCAGAGTAAGCGTATGCCCAGCAGGGGATGAATTTTATGTCATTGCTGCTACTTTTTCGGGGATCAGTTTACACACTGCTGCTACTTTTTCGGGATTATTTTACAGCTGCTACTTTTTTGGAGATCAGTTTACATTGCAGCTACTTTTTCAGGGATCAGTTTGCATTTCTGATACTTTTTTGTGGACCAGTTCACATTGCTGGTATTTTTTGGGGATCATTTAACAGCTGCTGCTTTTTGGGATCAGATTACACTGCTGCTACTTTTTCGGGGATCAACTTACATTGCTGCTACTTTTTCAGGGATCAGTTTACATTCCTGCTACTTTTCAGGGATCAGTTTACATTTCTGCTACTTTTTCAGTGATCAGTTTACGTTGCTTCTACTGTTTCGGACATAAGTTTACACTATTGATACTTTTTTGGGATCTGCTACTTTTTCAAGGATCCAAAGCAAATGAAAGTATACAGACAGTCTTTCCAGATATAATTAAATGACTAGATACACGCAGACAATGTCACTGAAACTTCTATTTTGAACGGTCAATGTACTTGAATTGCAACCTTGGAAGGTGGGAAACATGAAATTCTCCTAATGGCAATGAGCCGACAATACAGGCAATCCCCGCTTATCGGCAGCATTGATTAATGGTGTTTTGGTTTTATAATGCTTGGCTACATCATTAACCAGATTTTGGGCGCTGTTAAGTGGTTTATCGGTGTCGATAAGTGGTTTATTGACACCGATCAGCGCTTATAGAGTCGCAAACGCCAATTACTACCATAATTACTGTGATGTTACAATTATTGGCACTCGGCTGTGAATGCAACCCACGCCGTTAACCAGGGAGTGCCTGTACTATAGGCAATTACAAAAAAGAAATTAGTCAATAGTGGAAAGAAGAAAAACACACTAACACAATAATAAAGACAGAAGCAGCCCCATTTAAGTAGGATCGTTATATTCATAACCAGACAATCGTGCTTCTTTCAATTTGTATTCCTAAAGGAGAAATAGGTGTAAACTTCAAAGATTCAACAAAATGTGATAAACTATGAGAATGAAGAATTTGTACACAAGAAGTTATAAATAGCTGTATGTACTACTATTGTCTTTGTAACACTGTAAATAATTATACAATCTGAAGACATTATCAAAATTTGGAGAATTTAATAGTTGCACCAGTGCTGACATAAAAATTCCTCCAATGCAAGAATGATCTATCATGAAGTTTACAATAGTAAACATCGGCAAATTCCATTACCATCCCCTCAAGTTACTGTGCAGTGTTACCCAATAAAATTGGAGTGCCCCCTCAAATAACCTGGATGAAATAACCATAAAAGGGTCCTTCTATAACTTTATGAGCATAGCATGCAGAGTGCAGTTGCTTTTACACAGTGCATGAATGTGAGACACAACAGGGTAGTATACTCAGTGCTATAGAGAAAATTCTTCCAAAGATTCTATATAGAGCAATCCTATGCAATTACTCCTCACCTTATGTACTGTGCATTTAAATAGTACAGTCAAGAGCAACTTAACTGTGCATTCTTTGTGACTGTCAAGTGCACATGCATCCTTTGTGACAACCTTCTGCACCCCTTTTCACTTGCAAATCATAACCTCAGCATTTTTTAGCATTTTTTAACTGTCTACCAAATCAATCAAGTGAACATAAAAATTATATTTTTATAAGGAAAAAAAAAAAAAGGTTTTATATATACTTACCAAGTAATCACATAAATATAATTTCACTTCTGTCGACAGCTAGAATTTTGACATTTGCAGTAGTGCTACTTTTGTTTTGGCTAGGCGACTAACTCCCCCCACTTTTGGGGTACAGAGGAACCAACTTAGCACCAAGTTCAGTTGTTTCTGCCCTCTAGTCCATGCGCGGGGTGGAGGGAGGACTATGATCATGTAATTACTTGGTATATATAAAATCTTATTACAAAAATATTCTTAAACAAACAACTTGCCAAGTAATTTCATAGCTTAATCCCACATTGGATGAGGTGGGATACATGGATATGCTTATTCCAAATTATAACATTAAAATTATATGAAGAGATAATGCTGGCATTTAATGAAATGCTTGTTGGTTCCTTACCTGTTAAGAGAGCTGCTACAGATATATGCTGCCTCTGGTTGGCACTCAACTCAACTTGTAGAGGCGTGGTGGTATAGCTGTGGAGCGCCTTCTACTATAGTGGGATCTTTGCAGCTAAGGAAATGTCTGATGGGTAGCAAAGCCTAAAGATGCCCCTGCTCTGCGCTCAGTACCATAATTCAACAAATAACCAGGGTAAACAGTGTGGACATAGTAGTTGCCTAAATCAAATTTAAAAACCACTACCCATCCACTAAAAAAGAACTGGCGGGTACTTCAAGTACAGGCAGTCCCTGGTTATCGGTGGGGGTTCCATTCCGATGACTTGACGATGAGCAAAAATCGCTGGTAACCGAAAATCAGCGATTTACGGCACTTATAACCAGATTTTGGTGCCGATAACTGGTTAATGGTAGCTCTGTTATACATGTATAAGTGCCACGGCTCTATTATCAGAGCTGATAACTGGAAATCAGCTCATTATGGTGCCAAAAATCTGTGATTTTCAGCACTAGACAAGCACCACAAAACCACTTCGCTGATAACCAGGGACTGTCTATACATAATACAGTGGGCCCCCCCTATTCATGGGGGATGCATACCAGACACCCCCCACCCCTGTGAATAGTTAGGACCCACGAATGTTTGAAAACCCTATGAAAATGCTTAAAACCTCCTATTTCATTAGTTAAAACTCAAGAAAAAACCACTCAAAATTTTCATACCTGGTTTTTTTAATAGTTTTATCACAAAAAGTGCATTTTATGATGAAATAGATAAAAAAAACCCAGGAATTTGTGGATATTTCTCATAGAAAAATACTGCGAAAGTGCAAATTTTCTGCGAATAATGCGGGGAAACGTTCCCGAGAGAAATCCGTGAAATGTGCGAGTCCGCGAATCCGGAGAACACGAATACGGGGGGTCCACTGTACCCCCAGGCTCCCCTATGACTCGACACATTTAAACAAGGTAGAGAGAGAAAAGGTTGGAAAAAAGCTTCCTGTAATCCTGTGGTAGCATGAAAAGGTTGGGTTTGTATGATTGAATGTGATTTTTTTTATTTGTGTTATTAGGTTGGTAAGAATAGGCAATGTTGAAGCAGTAGTCTTGTTTTTAGTGTTTGTGTAACTTAATTTTTCATTTTCTTTTCTTTTTTAGTTGTACTTTGGTTGATGGGATTGAGTGAAGCAGGTTTTGCTCCCTTCACGTACTATAGGGAAATCTTCACACGCTGGCTTCCAGAAAATTCTTTTCGGCAACTGACAGAGCAGCTGAACAGTTGGTGAGATTGAATCCACTTTCTGTTCTGTTTCAAGTGAACAGAGCAGTTACTCAAGACACTGTCTGTCCCAACTGCCCCAAATGGGATGGGGATGAGAGAAGACTGAAGTACTTCTGTGTAGAAAAGACTGAATTAAGAGATTCTAAAAGTAATTTCTGCGTTCATGTTGGATGTTATAGCTAACATAAACTGTGGTGATTCAAATTGTCTTGGATTATGCTAAGATGACATACTGAGAAAGATAAGGAACTATTTTGGGACACATGCCAGAGTTGGAGAGCGTTTATTATATTTTGACTATATGTAGTACTATGGTTCTTTGGATAGTTATGGGAAAACTATAGGGATCAAGACTTGTACACACATTAGATAAAGGTTCTTCTTGGGGGGAAAACTATAAAAAGTTAGGTTAAGGATTTAAGGATAAGCTATGATGAATTACAGGAATGAAGTTACGTGCAAGGTGATAGGTTTGATGCTGTAGGGATAAGATTAAGTAGGCTCTCATACTATAATATATTAAGGTAATAAATTAAGTTAAGGAGAGCCAGAGTTTTATTCAAGAAATCCTTCCAATTTGTTCCCATTAGTATCCTGCTCCACTTGCGTAACTTGAAAAAAGCCCCTACACTCCCTCCCCCAACACCATGCCCACAACCAAAAATGGACCCCAAGGTACTGTAACTTTCGTAAATAGTTTTAATTTTGCGCAAGTAATGGGACACAAACACCGACTTGCACTTCCAATATGTTGCCTGAATGACTAAGGAAATTTATATATTATGCTTAAAGGGAATTGAAGTGGCCAACTGCCCTAACTTCATGTGCTTTCACTTTAACCAAGGTTAAGGACTCCTCCTTGATCTGAGAGTGGGCATCTGAGATAAAGCTTCTCAGAAAAAATGCCCTGGACGTGACGGATCTCTCACTGAGCACCACAGATTATTCGAAGGCCCACAAATCTTTTCCGTTCAGTGAAGATAGTATCATTGCACTCGGGCGGGACAAAGAGTTCTCTTTCTCCTTGACCCAAGAATGTCCATTTAACTTTTTATAGTAAAACTGTTCTTTGCTAAAAAAAAACCGAGGTGAATGAACAGACTGCATTCCCCTAGGAAAAACCAATCCTCTTATCAATTGCGTGCAATTCGCTCACACGCTTAGCAGTAGCTAAGGCCACAAGAAACAAAGATTTCCTTGTGAGGTCCCACAGCAAAATTGTATGTAAAGGCTCAAAATTAGTTCTGACAACCATTTAATGACCAGATCTAAGTTCCAAGAAAATGACCTAGTTTCTTTGTTTGGCCTTATCAAAATATCTGATGAGGTCGGACAAATCTCGATTAGAGGAAAGATCAGTTCCCCTATGCTTGAAAACTGAGCTGAACATGTAATCTTTTATTGTCAGGGTAGACAAGCCCTAGGAAGATCTTAGATATAGTAACAAATCAGCAATTTCTGCTATAGACGTCTGAGAAGACGAGATGTTGTATCCTCTGCACCAACATCGGGAGACTGTCCACTTGGCTTGATACATCTTCCTGGAGGACTGCCTCCTGCATCGAGCAACAGCTTCTGCAACTGACTTTGAAAAGTCTTTCACTCGCACCAGTCTCCTGACAGTCTGAATGTGGTCAGAGCCAGAGTAGAAAGTCCCTCGTGGTAATGTCTGAAGTGAGGCTGTCTGAGTAGACTAACTTTTTGAGGCACTAGTCTTGGAAAGTCCACCAGTAACTCGAGAAGGTCCGGGAACCACTCTGTACAGGCCAAAATGGTAGGTACTGTGTCACAGAGATTTTGATGAGACCTGAACTTGATGACCTTCCTCATCATCTTGAACAGCTGGAAGGCTTATATAAAGGTCTTTGTCCAGCCAGTCTATCAACATTGCATCTGTTGCCCACACAAGAGGGTCCGGGACTGGCAAGCAGTACAACAGAAGACAGTGGTTTTTGGCGGTCGTAAACAGATCCAGAGCTGGTCTGCCCAACTTTCCACAAATCTAGGCATACAAGAGGGTTTAATGCCCATTCTGTGGGGAGAACTTGTTTTTGGCAACTCAGTTCGTCTGTTAATAACATGTTGAATTTGCCTTGGATGAGCCTGGTTAAAATTCTGGTTTGATTTTGATCCACACACAAGAGGAAGGCCCTTCGTGCCTCGCAAAGGTTGAAGGAAAGTGTTCCCCTTTGTTTCCTGATGTAAGACAGTGCTGTGGTATTGTCTGAGTGGACCGTCACCAATTTATTGAAGAATTCCGCTGCAAAAGCTTTCAATCCCCCGTGGATTGCTGTCAATTCTTTTAAACTTACGTGTCACTTCTTCTGTTCTGTGGTCCAAATTCCAGAGGTTTCCTAGTCTCCCAGGAGAGCCTCCCAACCTAGGTCAAAGGCATCTGAATAAAAGACTAGGATGGGGCTCAGAGGAAGGAGTGATTGACCTCCTCCAAAGCAGGTCCTCTTTAATCTCTCAAGTAATTGGGAACATGAACGAAACCGAGTGTTTCTTTCTCTCCCAAATGATCCTGAGAACACCTGGGGAGCCGTAGACAGACCGAAGCAAAGGGCCCTGAATTGATTGATATACCTTGTTCTGGAACATGAACCTTAGAAACCTCCATGAGACTGGATGTACTGGGACATGGAAGTAAAAGTTCCTCATGTTCACTGAAATCATCCAATCTCCCTGGTGAATGGATGATAAAAAACGGTTTGGTTCGTCTCCATTTTGAATTTGTTTTCTGGACATAAAAATTCAACACACTTACGAGTGTACATCCAGAACCAGCCTGCAAGCACCCTTTGATGGCTCTCTTCTAGAGGAGGGATGAAACTTCCTGGGAGAGAGCCAAGAACCTCTGATCCTACCGAGTAGGCTGTCAAAGTTACTGGCGAGTTGGTCAAGGGAGGCTTTTACTTGAACAATGTTGAATATCCCACTCTTAAACCTTGTACAATCCAGGGTTCTGCCCCTTTTGCTTCCCAAAGCTCCCAAAAGTGGAGGCGCCTGGCTCCCACTGCAGTGCAGAGGACAAAATTCTCATTTACATACAGGGTCTCTCAGTAGAGGATTTTTGATAGCTTGATGAGCAAAATGGACATTTCCTCGAGATCTGGGGAAGCTCCTTTGTTTACCTCTACCTCAAAAGGACTGTGGCTGTAGAGCAGTGGTTGTACAGACCACAAAAGGACTGTGGCTGTAGAGCAGAGGTCGTAACGACTCCAAAAGAAGGCGCCTCTCTAGGACATCTTGTGGACAAGGTGAGATCTTGATTTGATTTTTTTCTGAATATCAGACACAATCTGGAGTATTGTTGCCTGTGGGAACAGATCTGTCAATCCAGAGGAGAGAAGAGAAGGGTGGACTTCTGTGAACAGGTCACTCCTTTTGTAGTATAGGAACACTAAAGTTCCCTCTTCTTTTAAATATCTAGAGCAAAAAGGGAAGCTAATTTCTGAGACCCGTCTCTCATGTCCTTGTCGAGACAGGATATAACTCCCAGCAAATCAGAGATGATATCCTCTAATACTGAAGGACAGTCCTTAATTTTAGGTGCCAGGCCTTCTACTGTCCAGTCTAAGCAGCTCATAACTTTGAAGACCTTGAAAAGGTTCTTCAACAAATGGTCCAGTTCTGATGTTGAGAACATGATCTTAGCAGAGGTGAAAGTGGACCTCCGGGAGGGATCTATCAGGCTAAAGAAGTCCCCTTGGGAGGAAGCAGACACCTCCAGGGAAGGAGCTTCCCCTGTCCCTTAGGAAAGACAGGGGAAGCTCCTTCCCTGGGGTGTTTGCCTACAAGAAAGCCTGAAAGGAGAGAAACTAAAGACAAAGAAAGCACCATTTTCGGGAGTCTTATAGAGGCCACCATCACATTAGTCATCAGATAAGTCGAAGCAGGTGAAGCCAGGGTCACTGGCCAGAAGTCTGGCAAGGTCGCTAGAAAATATCAAAGTAATGAAGCATAAGCAGGAGGGGCACTCTAGTCTAACTCTTCTTCTTCATCTGAAGAAGCTGTCGACAAATCTGTAGCGACCTGAGGCAACAGGGTTTTCTAAATCAAACCCAAGATGTTGTCCAACTGGCGCAGAATCACCACTAATGAAGGGTCTAATCCAGCATAGGCTTGGAAATTCAAAAGCTGGGTAGGTGCCATTGCTGTTGCAATAATAGGAGATCATTGTCTAAAAGAAGAGACCAGAGGGTCTGGCACCGACAGTTGCTTGGAGGCTGACAATGTTCGGAAATCACACCAAAAACAGGAGATAAAGGCTGATCAAAACCTATTGGGTGCTAGCCAATGCATATAGGAGCCAAGGGCCATTCCATCACTAATGGAATTCTGGTGCCACCAGGAGATCCGGCACCAATGGGAGTTCTGGTACCAATAGGCACTCCAGTGCGCATAGGAGTTCTGGCACCAATGGGCACTCCAGCTCTGGCATCAGTCTCTAGCGCCAATGGGTGGTCCGGCACCGATGGGTGCTCTGGCACCAATGAGCGCTGTGTCGCCACTGGCCGATCTCATGCTAATGGGCACTTCCCAGTACCAGTAGACCCTCAGAAAGCACTGGGGGCTCGGACAATAATGGGTACTCAGGAACTGCCAAGTGTGCAGATGCCAGGTGAGTACTGGGCGCCTTAGACATCTCAGGTGCTAGGGAACAACCAGGAGCCACAAGAAGCACAGAAGGAAAAAAATTTAGTACAAACGGGAGCGTCAGCTGGGTGCTCAATAGACAATTTCCTCGAGGAGGAAGAACGTTTTCGAAAGAAGAATGCTTAGACAACAAAAACTGTCCTAACACTGGATTCTCCCGAGAAAAACATTCGGGAATCAACCCTTCCTCGTCTTTTCAGAAGACGGGATTCATCAGCAAAGCGCCACTGGCTCCTAGGGCTAGATTCTCCTGAACTAGACAAACTAGATGAAAGACATGACACTTCATCAGAAATGCCTTTCCAGCAACACTCTGTTGGAACTTGGGATATGACAACAGGTTCAACTGGGCAGACCCCAGTGACCTACCTTGGGCTACTATGACTCTTCATAGGTTTAGGGGAGTATGCCAGGGACCTTTGCCTAGGAGAATCAGCAGGACAGGCAGCAACCTCCACTGTACTTGGACTATTAACACCATCACTCTTATGACCGACTTTGTCCATTAGGAACTTAACTGATGTGCCTAATTGTTCCATGGCATTCAGCATCATACTAAATCTCTGATTAACCTTCAAACTTGAGGATGGCAATGGGGTTGGGTTTGGGAATAAGGGAGCCTAGGTGAGGAGAGGGTGGGAAAGTTTGAGAAATGGGATGGGTGGAACAGACAGAATCAGTACCATACACATCATCCATAGCCTGACTAGCTAATGTCTTCATACAAATAGTCCTGCAGGCCACTTTTCTTATCTTGTCCCTTTCTAAGTTATTAATATGGTTGGTCATTGTCTTCCACATTTTATTGCCCTATTGCTCACATTAAAGACAAGTCAATTGAGAAGCAACAACTTGACCCCTACAAATTTTGCATATAGAATACAGGTTATAAGCTTTAATTAACATAATATTGCAGCCTTTGCTGCAGTACTTAGCACTCTGAGAACTAGCATCAGGCACAGCCGACTAGACTAAGGTCAACAAAGTCTAATACATGGTTAAAACCAAGAGATAAAAGTAAAAAAATTGGTAAATGCTTTAATTAAATGCCTGACGATATCTGATCAAGGCAAAATGGCTACCAAAAGAAGGAGTAAGTACTTCATCAATTGTAGCAACTATGACCAACTGAGGAGTAAATAACCCCAAAATTCATTGCTACTAATCAGTGTTACAGTCATCGGCTGTCATAAACTACCGAAACTTGCGCTAAGTTGGTTCCCCTCTACCCCAAAAGTGGGTGTGGTTAGTTGCCTAGCCAAGACAAAAGTAGCGCTACTGCGAATTTCAAAATTCTAGCTGCCGATGGGTGAAACTACAGCTATGTAATTACTTGGTAAGTTGTTTATATAAAAAAAAAATTATATAAGCTACAGATATACTGGACAGTTTCCAGCCGTGAAGAGATAGGGAACCTAACGAGAAGGTTGTGCCAAGGGGGAATCTCTCTCAGAACCGCTGACATTAGAAACAGAAGGTCTGGGAACCATTCTGCTTGGGGCCACAAAGGTGCTACCAGGGTCATTTTGAGATTCCTGGAACTCATCGCAGTGTTCAGGACATGACGGATCAGGCAGAAAGAAAGGAATGTGTCCACTTCTAGATCGTTCCAAGGATGCTGAAGGACATCCTCCACCACAGCGAATGGATCTGGGACAGCTGAACAATAGAACTCTAGCTTCCTGATGAAGCACGTCGCAAGAGGTCTAACATGAGTCTCCCCAAAGGAGAAACAACCTGTCCGCTATATCCTGATGCAGAGACCATTCCATTACCTTGAACTTGACTCTGACGACTTAGCTTGTCAGCCACCACACACTCCTCTTGCCTGGAATGTACTTGGCCATGAGCTCCACTGAGTTGTTGATCGCCCACTGGTGTAACTCGACTGTCAATGAGTGGAGTTGGTGAGACACCAGCCGCCATTTGTTCGCATGCACTACCATCATGGTGTTGTCTGACACCAGAACAACGGAGTGCCCCACCACCTTTTCTTGAAACTCCTGAAGACCCATGAAAGCTGCCTTCAACTCCAACACACTGATGTGGAGTTGTTTGTCCTGTGCACTCCATGCCCCCAAGACCAAGAGCTCTTTGAGTACCCCAACCTTTGGAGAAGGCACCCGAGAACAGGACCAGATTTGGAGGGGGTGAATAAAGAGGAACTCCCACTGTCAGGTTCTGGTCATCCAACCACCACATATGGTTGCTTCTAATCTCTGCCAACAGAAGAACCTGGAGCTGAGGGGAATTGCCTGTTGAGGACCAAAACTCCTTCAGTCTCTACTGCCAGAAACGAATATGAAGATGTCCATGAGGGACCAGCTTCTCGAGGGAAGACAAAAGAGACCCTGAAGAACTTGCCACAGGAGAGATGGTTGCTCCCCTCTTGAAATTAAGAAGTGGGCAACAGTCCTGAATTTCTGCAACCTCTGGTCCAATGAAAAAACTCAATGATCCATATCTATCACCATTCCCACGTAGTATAGGATCCACTGGCTGGGAAAGAGATTGGACTTTTCCAGATTACCACGATGTCTAGGCTCTGACAAGACTGGAGAATCTGGCCCCTGTCCTGAACTAGTTTCTCTCTGTAACTTGCCAAGACCAGCCAATCATTGAGATATCTCAACAGGTGAATCCCCTGAGCATGAGCCAACGTCAACACTGGGTAAAGACCCCTGTGAACACCTGGTAGCCAAAGCAAAGGACTTTGAACTGGAAGACCTGCTCCCAGGCTGAAGCAGAGGAATTTTCTGAATGAAGGAAGGATTGGAATATGGAAGTAGGCATCCTTCAAATCTATTGAAAGCATGAAGTTGTTCTCCCTTACGGCTGGCTGCCAAGACTGTCTGGGGTGTCTCCATCCTGAACCTTGTCCTCTTGATAAAGTGGTTCAATGTGGAAAGGTTTATCTCTGGTCTCCAATTGCCCGTGGCCTTTGGAAACAGAAAGGCTAGACTATAGAACACTGGGGAAGCCTGATCTACCCTCTCCACTGTGCACTTGTCCATCATTTTCAACACTTCCTTCTGGCGTGCCAGGTGCTTCGGAGAGCCTCGGGTGTACGTCAAGTGCAAGAGAGGATGATCAGAGAGAGGAGGGAAGTCGAATGGAAGTAGACGTATACCTGAAGGACAGCTACCACCCACTACTCTATTCCATACAATTGCCATTTGGCTCAATGGCTCGCCAGGCACTCACCCACCCCTGGCAATGGGCGGGGAGTGGAGCCCTCTCTATCGATGACCTGACCTGACCCTAGGCCCCAATCCTTGGTTTAGACGAGCAAGGCTGAAAGGGACGTTGCTGCGACTGCTTCTTGGAAGAAGATACTGGCTGAGAGGCCCTAGTGTAAGCTGATGGTTTTGAAAACTTCCCTAAAGGCCTACTCTGCCTTGAAGGTGGAGGACGAGAATGAGCCTTCGATTTAATGACCGCCGGCTGGACAAGTCAATCGTTGGTGTCAACATGCTGTCTGTCTATTGCAACCTCCAACTGACTAATGTCAAAGAGGAGCTGGGACTCTAGAAGGTCTCCATTCCAGAGAGATGACAAGGAATCCAAATCTACAAAACGAGCCACTTTAGAAAGGGCTGTATCCCTTCTAAAAAGGAGGAAGTTAGCCCACAAAATGATATTTTAATGATAAAATATGGTTTAATTTATACTTACCAAGTAATTACAAGTTATAAGTTTCACTTATACGACACCTTGAATTCAAAATTTTGCGAGTAACGCTTCAAACCCTTGTGTAGGTGACCGTCCCAACTATTAGCAGGAGAACAGGAATGACGGTAAGCAGAAAATTCAGTTTTGTTCATGCCTTATATGTCCATCAGCTAGAAGGAGGGTGGGATACGATTCTGTAATTACTTGGCAAGTATAAATAAAACCTTATTTTATCATAAAAATATAATTTTTACTTGAGTAACTTACCAAGTAATTACATAGCTGATTCCCATATTGATAGGAGGTGGGTATTAAGTTATGTAATAAATTGAAATAGAAAAGTTGCTGTCATTGAATACAATGCTTGTCGTTCCTTATCAGTTAAGAGAGCTACAGTGGACCCCCGTATTCGCGTTCTCTGGATTCGCGGATTTCTCTCGGGAACGTTTCCCTGCATTATTCGCGGAAAATTCGCGCATTCGCAGTATTTTTCTACGAGAAATATTCACAAATTCCTGGTTTTTGTTATCAATTTCATCATAAAATGCACTTTTTGTGATAAAACTATTAAAAAAACCAAGTATGAAAATATTTAGTGGTTTTTCTTAAGTTTTAACTAACAAAATAGGCTGTTTTTAGCGTTTTTATAGGGGTTCCAAACATTCGCAGATTCTAACTATTCGCGGGGGGGTCTGGTACGCATCCCCCCCGAATACGGGGGGACTACTGTAATGGGATACTGCCTCTGGTTGGTGCTCGTCTTAACCTGTAGTGGTATGGCAGTATGGCCAAGGGTCACCTACTACGTAAGTGGTAGCTTTACAGCAAAGGTTCATGCTGAATGCTGGTCACGCATGATAGGTGCCTGGCCTTGCCCTGGGCGCAGCACCTAATAAAAACAACCATACAATATTGTTGCCTACACTGAGATAAAACCACAACCCATCCACTAAAAGTGGTGCGCACTTCACGTGCATGGCACTCACTGGCTCTCCTAGACTTGACACCTTGTTACAAGGAGAATATATAATAGAGAAAAATCCTATGCTTCCCTCCCCTATACCACCCATTCACTAGATATGGTTTGAATACTTTTAACTTCCATAAAATCATGGAGAAATGAAGAACGATTACATTCCCAGTAGTTCGAAGGCAGAAGGACGTGCGAGGCATAAAATATATGTAAGCTAAAGGGATTGAGATTACTCTGACCTCCTTAGCTTAACTAATATGAAGGGAAACTGCTCGCCAAATTTTTTAGCGTGCCTCAACGTAAAAGCCGTAAGTGCAATACGTTCTTGTCAGTGGATGAAACTGATCTTGCCATACTGTACCACTATATGCAAAGGATGGTCCTCTGAAAACTCCAAATGGACAGGGACCTCCTTATTCTCCAACAGAGCTGGAGAGTATTTGAACAATCTGAAAATAATCTGGTGTCAAGCTATAGCTGGTGCCAGAAGCGCTGTACACCAGCTGAGCTGAGAGTTCGGGACTAGTGGGCACTCATGGGAGCTCAACGCAAGAGATGGCACTAGGCTATAACTGGCACCTAATGAACAGGGCACTAGGTGAGCTGGAAGCCAGTTGAGCAATGAGCTCGGAAAACAAAACGCAAAAATTTTGGGCCCAATGGAATGAAGAAACATTCCAGAATTACTTCTCGGCACTGATCGAAGAATTTACCAGTAGCCTATGCCCTGTAAACATCATCTAGGTAATTCTTTGCCCAAAAAATATGATGCAAGAATTCGTGGCTCACACTAAGCCTGTGAATGCTAGCATTCGTGAATTATTATTAAGGCAATAGTTTAACCACGTCTAGAAATCACCTACTCTCTGTAAACATCATTGATATACTTAAAAGTTAATAGGCTCAAGTGAATGGCATAAGATAACGAATACTTTTAGGACAAAACTATACCGTCGGCTCACAGGAAGTCTACCATGAATGACGAACATTCATGAATGACTTTTAAGGCAATTGTAAGTTTGTAATGACATCTACTGAAAGCCTACTCTATAAACATCATCAATGTGAACAAACTTTGGCCTAAGATACCAGAATTGCTTTTTAGGAGAAAACTATATCGGAGGCTCACAGGGAGTCTCGTATGAAAGATGAACATCCATGAATTATTTGAAGGCAATTGTTCAGCGCCGTCTAGTGAAAAGCCTACTCCATCAACATCATCAATGTTAACATATTTTGGCCTAAGACACCAGAATTACTTTTGAGGACAAAACTATATCTGAGGCTCACAGGAAGTCTACTGTGAATGGTGAACATTATGAGTTACTTTTAAGGCAATTGTTCAATGGCGTCTAGTGATTAGTCTACTCTGTAAACACCATCGATGTAAACACTTTGGCCTAGGATACCAGAATAACATTTTAGGACAAAACTAGTGTATCAGTGACTCACAGAGGCCTACAGTGGACCCCCAAATTCGCATTCTCGGCATTCACGGACTCGCATATTCGTAGATTTCTCTATGGACCATACCTACCAATTATTTGCTGGAAAGTCGCGTACTCTTGATATTTTTCTATGAGAACTATCCACAAATTACTGGATTTTCATATCAATTTCATGATTGAATGCATTTCTTGCGATAAGCACTCAAAAAACCAGGTACAGGTAGCCCTCGGTTAATAGCAGGGGGTTCCGTTCCCAGCCGATGCTGCCAAACGAAAATCACTGCTAAACAAAAATCAGCAATAAACAGCACTAAAAACCTGCTTAACAGTGCCGCTAACCAAATACTGGCTCCGTTAACCAGAGATTGGCGCTGCTGTTAACTAGAAATTGGAACTGCTAACCGGATATCGGCACCGAAAATCCAGCGCCACTAGACGAGCACCATAAAACCGGATAGCTGTTAACTGATGCCTCTTTTAACCGGAGGCTGCCTTATAAAAATTTTTAGTGGGTTTTTCTTGAATTTGAATTTACAAAATAGGCAGTTTTAAGCCTTTTTATACGGGTTCTAAGTAATTGCGGATCCTAGCTATTCGCGTGGGGATCTGATACATATCCCCTATGAATAAAGGGGTCCACTGTACTACTATGAATGACAAACATTCAAGAATTACTTTTAAGGCAATTGTTCAACGATATTTTGAATAGCCTACTACGTATCTATGAACATCATCGACTTAAAATCTTTGGCTAAAGTAAGATACAAGATTTATTCTCCAGAGTCTAGCTTTTAGCCTAAAAGAATGACAAAACATTTGAAAATCACTTACTAGCCACAAACAGTTTTCAAGTATTATATTTGGAAAAACTCTTAAGAGAAATTAATTATACTGTATGCACAGTGGTCCCTCATATTCGCGGGTGGTCTGTGGTACGCATCCCCGGCGAATGTTTGGAATCCATGAATAGTTGGAACCTCCATAAAAAAAAGAAGCTGAAAACAGCCTATTTTGGTAGGTAAAACTCAAGAAAAACCCACTAAAAAGTTTTACATTATACCTGGCATTTTAAAGTTTTATCACAAAAAATGCATTTTATGATTAAATTGATTACAAAACAGGAATTTCTGTATATTGTCATTGAAAACTGCTGCAAATAGGTGAATTTCTCGCAAATAATAAGTAGATATGGTCCAAAGAGAAATCCGTGAATCCGGAGAACGCAAATACGGGGGCCCCACTGTATGTAATAATAAGGCAAAACTACATACTGAGGGTTTAAAGTGGGGCCCCCATGTTCGCGTTCTCCAGATTTGCAGACTCACGCATTCGCAGATTTCGCTCTGGAACATAACCACAAATTCCCCCCCCTCCCGCTTTTTTTTTTTACCTATCAATTTCATTTTAAAATGCACTTTTTATGATAAAACTATTAAAATAACCAAGTATAAACGTTTTTAGTGTTTTTTCTCGAGTTTTTATAAATGTTTTTACTGTTTTTTTTTTTTTCCTGAGTTTCAACTATCAAAATAGGCCATTTTGAGTGTTTTTATAGGGGTTCCAACTATTGGTACACATCCCCCGTGAATAAAGGGGGACCAATGTACAACTAATCCTGGTAAACAAAATAATGTAAAGTTAAAACATATGAGAATTACATTTAGAACCGACTATTATTGTCGACTTGCAATAAACAAGAGCTTAGTTGACAAATCAACTACACAATAACAAAACAAGAACTCTTCTTGAGATTCCATGAAGGTTACTAAATACATATGGGTTCCAGTGGGATGTACACCACTGAAATCCAGTTAAACAACTGGAAAATAATGAACCGTTAATTAAGCTACCACCACTAAAGGTGTTTTTAACCCATGACGGCCGGAACAAAATTGAATTTTCTGCTTACCATCGTTCCTATTCTCTCGCTAGTGGTTCGGATGGTCGTCTACACGGGTTGGAAGCGTTACCCTCGAAATTTTGAATTCAAGCTGCCGTATAAGTGGAACTTATAGCTATGTAGTAATTACTTGTAAGTTACTTAAACAAAAAGGCATAGTTACGATACAAAGTACTATAGATAATACAGTGTACTAACATGTTTCTGTCAAGTTTCTGGAAAGCTAGATAAAAGACTAAGGTGTAGTGGAGGAAAGCAAAATACAAAAACTGCTTTTGCAAGGGCTGACAAAAAGAATGCAAAAAAAATTATGCATGTAAAACAAAACATTACGCCATGCTCACTTACAAAAGGCTAGATAAAAATATATAGTACCCAAACCTATCCCTGCAAAGTGCTACAACCACAAAAACAGCAACAAAAACAATGCACAAAGGAAACACAAAATTCTGACAGAACTAAGCTGATTGGCCCAAAAAAAATACAAACACACACACACACACAAAGTGACCCTTCACCAAAACTATCAATCATACTAACACCACTATTTTCTTAAACTATTTTACCCATAAAATTAACTATAACAAAATCCTGAAAATAAAAATATCAGAATAAATTATGAGTGACTGATAAAAACAAAGCAAAGAAGACGTTAGATGATTATAAAAAAAAAAATATAGTCCTAGTGAGATGTATATGTACCACTAAAGAGAAAGTCCATCAGACTCAAGACTAACCACTGAAATGAGACAGCTTCTCCAGCAAGGAAGATTTATAGCAACCAACTTTTATTCTACTTGTTTTTTGAGTTGAAATCACAAGTTTATAAGTTGGTCCTGCTCCCTACACCATGAGAACACTTGTAAATTAGCAGGCTTGTTCTTTGTATCACCACATGCAGGAGCATTGCTAAAATGGATAATGAATGTAGAATGAGATGGAACTGGATATACAAACATAGGTCTAAATGGTACAAAACCATTGTCAAGGTAGTGAGAGTGCAAAGATGACACTTTCCACTCCCCAATTTTCCCCAAGGTAGCGCTAACAGAGGCGCCCACAGCAATCCTATTACCAAACTGTTTCAATATCACTAAATATGATAAGGTAAATTTGCATCACAATGAAAAATACTTATACCAGACTTCAAAATTCCTAGATTCGTTGCACAGAAATCTACAGACACAAAAATAAGGGGGATATACGGTCGTTTACATCACAAAAAGCAAAATACCATCTATAAAAAATAAAGCGACACACATTACACGATGGATGAGTGCTGTTAAGACACCTCTCCAAGGCTAAAAAAGATAAGTTGTATAGGTGAACATCCATGACAGATGAACAGTAACTTAGATCCACTGAGGTTATGAGAACAGGCACACACACTTTTCTATGCTGCCTGCTACCCTAAACAACAGTAAACTTAAAAAATAACTTTAGTAATTTCATACGAAAAAAGACAAACTTATTATAGTGCTCATTGAGTGAGTCTAAAATGAAGTCCCGGGAACTCTACCTCTCTGTTTGTTTCTTTGGTTGATGGGGGATAGAAGAATTCCTTGATGTAGCCGACGAGGAAGAGCACGCCATAGGACAGATAGATGGTGAAGTTGGTGAATGGCGGACACTCCTCGATGTCCTTTTTCATAATTGTTGTAAAAAAATGTATTCCTTTGTAAATTTAGTGGAGGGAAAGTAAAAAAAAAAAAAAAGAAAATAAAAAGGTGCCGTTTCCAAACGACCAATGACAAAAATGGACAAGCTTAAATCAGCAAGCATAAGAGTCAAGCTAATACAGCCATATAACTATAGTATACCTTACCATTACAGCCTTAAACCTAGAATTTATACAACTGGATTACCAATTCTTTATGCTCTTTTCATGTTTACAAGTATTAGAATTTTACAGCTACTATAATATACTTACAAATCAAGTGTTTGTGTGTACAGCGAAAAAATCTTAGTCCCGGAATTAAGACCAATATTCACCAACTTCTAAGATTGGCAATACAAGATGAAAATGTGTGGCTATTATGCAACTGTATCAAAGATAACCGCATTATAAATTCATGAAAGATTCCTCAACGTAACTGAAAAGCCATACATTCTCCAATTACAGAAATTCAAATAAAGTCTTGAACTTCATCCATACAGAAATAAACAAAGAAGCAAACACAAGCAGGCTATGAAGGAACCTCAATCTCCTAATGCTTAATAATCTAAAATAAATCCATGCAATATTTTGCAGAAAAGAATGTAAATGCAAAACAGATCATGTCATGAATGCACAATCAATGCTAATCCATTAGCATGCACAACATTACACCTTAAGCACTAGAGCTGAAGTCATACAGTATATCCATGCTGTTACAAGACCTGATCATTCTTTAAATCAATCCCTTTAAAACATATCTATAATTCCAAATTGTGACGTTTTCAATCTGCGTTTTACTTACTTTCAATTTACAGGAACACATCTGGGTCATGCCTAAGAAAAGGTGCATTGCAACCACTGTGCACGGCAGTTCCTTTTATGGAGCTTTCACAAACTCCGGTTTTTCAGCTTTTGGTAAATGACAAAACTGAACTGCCATTTACAGTAACTAATTCTCAAACAAGCAACAATGTCTACACAAACACATACTATTCAAATAATAAAATATGCTCAAATGATATTTATTGTATGTTTATATGTTAGAACAATGGTTACAACTGCTTTTATTGTAAATTTCAAACATGTCATAAACACATTTAGAAATTCATGTTTACATTCAGCAATACAAAGTGCACAGGAACAAAATGGCATACCATACATCATCATGAAATTTAAAAGAGAATTTTTAACAGCATTTTTCACATGTAAAAAAAGATTTGATTACTTGTTAGTTACAAAAAAGTCCTCAAACTGGAAGCAGGTCAGAAGTTTACGATGTTATAAAGACTACGTGTAAACAGTATCATAAACAGAGCAGCATCGGAATATATGTAGAGAATATTTTCCATTAGTAAGTCTCAGTTTACTGGATTCAAATCATTCACTTCACTTTCTTTCATGCTGAAGAATCTCATACTTCCCTATTAGCCAAAGCTACTCACAACAGCTTTCTCCTAAAGTCTGTCACAAGCTCCAGTACCGGTCATGACACTCAGGCACCAAGGTGTCTGAGTTGCATCGGTTGGTGTTCACCCATACATGAATGCGCTAACCAAAATCACTAGTATTGAGCTTTTTACTCTTTAGCAATCATTGATTTCATACTTCTAAGAGCTGACCAAACCACACTGCTCTAATTCACTGACCAGATGACTAGCTATGTTTCTTCCCTCTTGTTCTGGTCTATTGTACTAAGGTGACATTTATCTTTATTTTCCCCAGCCATTTTTCATGACGTTTCCTTTGGTTATTTCACTCTTCTTGAAAGCTTATCTCTATCTACCTCTCACAACTGTTTATACTCTTCAATACCTGCAATTCTCTACCTTCCATCTACACACTATATTTACACTTTTTTTCATATCCATCAACTCAAGTCAGCTCACAAATACAATTCTGAGTTATAGTGAAAGGATTAAGAGAAGCTGGACCAGAAGCTCTTTGGGTTGGGAGAGGGAGAGGCCTCATCGAATACTATTTCTGTACCGAGAATCCTGTCGGTGCAAAAGGGTCTGTGTGTATGTTTTAGAATAGAATAGCATATAGAATTTAGGTCAAAGGCCAAGTGCTGGGACCTATGAAGTCATTCAGGGCTGAAATGGAATTTGACCGAACATAAAAAGGTCTGTAAGGTGTAACAGGAGGAAAACCTCGCAGTTGCACCATGAATCAATTGTTAGGAATGGGTGGGAAGTAAGAAGAAAGAAAGAGAACGTGACTGGAGGTAGAGTAAAAGGAATGATTGCAGCCGAATGGATGCTACAAAGAACCTGAAGTATGTAATGCTTACAGTGCACCACATGAGATGCACTGACTGCTTTTTCTCCCAATTGGGGTATATCTTTTATGATGTTGATTACACAATGGTTTTGACAAGATTGAAATATGGTCGGTCAGTCAAAATGCTACGAGGAACATTAATGAATCACAAAGATTAAACTGATAGAAAACTGTACAGTACTGAAATAGAACAAAGCTGCTGTAGACTGAAAATTGGCTACATGTAAGACTGTTGCCGATGGAACGGCCCACCTCTGAGAGGGGGATTTTGGAAAGGGAATCTCTAATTGGCAGAAGACCCGTGAATAGTGGCTTTCACTCGCCTTGTACTTTATACATGGCATCCTTAGGGTGCTTGTGCAAGGGTAGTAACCTCAGCATACCGGCTAGCTTTTTTCTCTAGTATATTTAGAACCTATTTATACTAGAAAAGGCATAAGCAGGATCCTTTTCACCGGGCGACACAGGTCTTCCCCCAGAAATAGATTTTTCCTTCGTCAAAATCCCTTTTCAATGGAAGGTAAATCTATGAGAAGGTAAACAGATGTGGGAAGTTGGTATTAACATTGTCTGTATGATGACAACACTACTGATTGCCAAGTCAGAAGAAAAGTTACAAGGCTGCTGCAGGAAGCGAATAGGGCCGGAGAGGAAAAAGGACAAAGGTAAATTCTGTATCAATTTAGTAAAGACAGGATGCATGGAAACGGCAAAGGCCCAAGAATAAGGGAGCTGTGAGCTCAATACATGTAGCAAAACAATTGAAATGGTCAGTTTTGTTTTGTTAGTAGATTGATAACATAAACAAATTGCATGTTGTTATGAAGTTGTAATGGAAATTCAGTACAGTATTGAGGAAGAAAAGAGGGCACTAGTATATTAAATGCAGTTTACCAAAGACAAATTCTCATTACAATGCAGAAAAAGACTGGTTCAAGTATATATTTGGTGACTTTTGTAAGAAAGACCTGAAAAAAGGCCAAATAGTAAGATGATCAGACATAAGCTGGAAGCAGCCTAAATATTGGACGAAGAGGAGACTTTTGCATTTCATGGAAGGACACAACCAAACTAATGAGAGAATTTTAGGTGTAAGGACAACAGAGATAACACTGTTAAAAACCATTAAGAGAGTAAACTTTCACTTCTGAGACAGTGCTCTGAAAAGAGGGTTGGGAGAGTGTATGTCCCGTCGGACACATCAATGGAAGGAAAACAAGAGGAAGCCAGTGGGAAAAATATTTATTTGTTTGTATGGTGTTTTAACGTTGCATGGAACCAGTGGTTATTCAGCAACGGGACCAACGGCTTGACATGACTTCCGAACCACGTCGAGAGTGAACTTCTGTCACCAGAAATACACATCTCTGACCCCTAAATGGAATGGTCGAGAATCGAACTCGCCGCCACCAAGGTGGTATTTGGATGTACGTAATAAGGCGTGACCAGAGGACTGATGGAGATGACAAGAAATAGAAGGCCGAATTCCATGATAAGTACCGAGAGAGATTACACTGACAAATGAGCTCTTGTGAGGAGAACCCCTCCAAAGTTCACCTGCAACATTTCTCATTTTTCCGAGTAACTCTGACTCCATCAGACATGTACAATGCACCCCACATGTACACCAAGTTCTCTCTGAGTTTTTTGGTGAGATTGTCCTTGGCTCCTTTTTGCTTTAGTCAGCTTCACTTCATCATGTCGCTGACAGGTCCCTGTAGGAATACTATATGCCTTTCTCTTGTGGGAGTCTAAAGCTCCAGCATAATGTTTTGCATCCAGACTCAGATTGCTTTGAATAACCTTTGTATGCCTCTTAATGAGGATATTCATTACTTCTCCAGTATATTCAGCAGTATCTAGTACCTCCAGTTTTTGTGCATTTTTAGCTTGACAGTCTTTGCATACTTATTCATTATAATGAACTCTAGAACACTAGGCATGGTGAGTGTTGGGCCCGAGTCATGACAGAAAAGCACACAGGTGAGGGATGCAATGGAGTAGGGCAAACTGGAGGAAGAGGATTCACAGGTGTAGGAGGTTAAGCCAGGGTTCAGAACACCAATAGTCATTACGCAGGACTGGACAATGCAGTAGCAGCCAGATACATGGAGTTAATCACTATAACTCCAAAGTAATGCTGGCCTAGTCAATTTCAGCCAAAGGTAACATAAGGCGAATAACTCAAGAAATACCAGGCATCACATTGCAAAAATGAGGTGGTTAGATGAATCTTCATTAATAATGATATAATCATTGAGATGTACAACAAGAAAATGTAATACAACACACTTGGCAGTCCTGGGACAAGTTGCAGAAAGTCTTGACAAGACCAAGGCACACAATGTTAGGGATGGATTTCAGTGGGTCTTCTTATTATTGTAACATTGGCCTTTGTTCCTTTTTCCTCTTCACACTTGACTCCCACCTATTCATGGATTTTTCTGTGAAATGTATATCCACTTTAATTGCTGAAAATTTACCAATCCACAGAATTTTTCAGAGAATATTCACTAATTGCTGCATTTTCATGTTATTTTTGTGACTAAATATATTCTTCATGATAAGATTATTAACCCTTAAACGCCGAAGCGGTAAAATAAAAATTGTCTCCCGTGTGCCGGAGGTGTTTCGGAGTGAGCGCGGAAGCGGAAAAAATATTTTTTTCAAAAAATCACAGCGCGCTTAGTTTTCGAAAATGAGAGAAGTTACAACCTTCAATTATTTATTGTTGTATTCTACATAAAATTGCGCACATTTTCATATACGTATAAAACTTTATGTAACGGCTAATTTAAAATGGTGCAAACATTACCACAATCGCACTTATGATTTTTTCGGAAGTTACCGCGCAGACGTAAGGAAAATGTTATTTTTTTCATAAATTCACCATAAATCGAAATATTGTGCTAGAGACTTCCAATTTGTTTCAAAATGAAGGTAAGTGATTGAATATTACTAGAATATAAGCGTTTTAGCTTACAATTGCGTTTTTCGACCATTTCGGTAGAGTCAAAGTTGACCGAAGGTTGAAAATTTGTCACTTATCATTTTTTATATGAAAATATTTCAAAATTGATAAAAGCTACAACAATGGGTTGTTTTTAGTTGTATTTTGCATGAAATTGCGCACATTTCCAAAAATAAAACTTTATGTAACGGCTAATTTTAAAATGGTCCAAACATTTTCGGCCATTTCGGTAGAGTCAAAGTTGACCGAAGGTTGAAATTTTGGCATTTATCGTTATTTATATGAAAATATCTCAAAACTGATAAAAGCTATAATCATGAGTATTTTTTTGTTGTATTCTACATAAAAATGCGCACATTTTCATATATAATACTCCATGTAACGGCTAATTTAAAATGGTACAAAAATTATGTCAAAGTGACGAAATAATTTCCAAGATGTATCACAGATACTTTTTAGTGCGGCAAGAAAGAAATTCGCGCTTGCCGCGCTGCGTAACGATTGTAAACAAAACAACACCTTGATCCGTGAACTCCCAGCATCCCCCAAGGTGCGTGATTCAAGAGTTTTCGGCTGGTAGGCCTAAAAGTATTTTTCCGCGAATTTTAAAAAACTTTTGTATGTCGACGTAAAATACGTCCAGTCAGCACCCGAGAGACAAAAAATGTTGACGTAAAATACGTCCAGTCGGCGTTTAAGGGTTAAAGCAGGCACGAATACGCACTTGGGGGGGGGGGGGGGGGGGGGGGGGTTTGGGGGTTTGGTGCTTGAACTATCAAAATAGGCAGTTCTAGTGCTTTTAGAGGGGTGCTACGTATTTAGCTATTCATGGGGAGTTGTGGTTACTATCCCAGCGAATCCTGGGGGTCGACTGTACACATATTCTTTCCTGAATTAATCTTCAAGTCTATTCATTCCTGCGAATTAATGTTTTTTTTTTTACAGAGTTACTGTCAAAATTTCCTCTACTTGTACTAACCTTAAGCTAAGCGCGTTATCTTTATTTGCATTTACTTAACTCCTAGCAGCTTCACAAATTTTTCCTTTTATATACTATTATGATTTTTGTTTTTTTCATATTTACTACCATTTTGATATTTTAATATCTTGAGCTACATGAATCAATCTTTTTCTTATCTTATTACACGTAATGATCTCTATCGCTAGTGCTAGCCTTTGGGGGAAGATTAATTTGTTCTATGTATAGTACATCGTAATGTCTGCCATTTTAATTGTGATTGCTATTTTAAAATTACCATTACTTGGACAAGTTTTTTTTATTGCCATCACTTATCTGTTCGCAACCAGTTCCCTTTTGCCAGACTTTGGGGAAGGAGGTTATCCTCATGATACTTACTAAACTATATACTTGGATATTCTGATAATCTTCCTTTGACATGTTCACAGGTATTAAGTGATTTTTATATTTGTTAAATTCACAGTACAGGCGGTCCCGGTTATCGCCAGGGGTTCCGTTTTCGGCACCATTAACCGAAACTCGGCAATTTATGGACTTGCGGCGCCAAGTTTCGGTTAATGGTGCCATAACTCTATTTTCGGCTAACCGATACTCGTCCCTTAGCGCCATAAACCGGATTGCCATTAACTACGTATAATCTGGGGCTGCTTGTATTGCTTGCCTTGTGCTCTCATATCTATACAGGCAGTGGTGCATCAGTTAACGTCGTTCTGGTTTTACAACGCCTGGCTAACGATGCTGTTAACCAGAATTTTGGCATCAGTAAGTGGTTTATCAGTGTTGGTGAGCAGTTACAGCACCACTAAGCAGTTTATTGGCACTTACGATGTCGTAAATGCCATTTATTACTGTGATTATTGTGGTTTTTTGGTTATTGACGATTTTTGGTTATCGGCACTCAGTTGGGAACGGAACTCCCACTGTTAACCAGGGACTGCCTGTATATTAATTTATTTTATGCTTATTAGGTTCTTGTTGTGATTCTCCTATTGTTACCTTAACTGCACCTCTGTTTCCTCCCAGGAGTGCACGACCTACAGTTTTTCAGGTCAAACTTGATATTGCCCTTGTATAATAATTCTGTTTTCCCTTATGTGTGTAATACAGTGCTGGAATGTTGGTCTGGTATCTTGGAGCTTAAGGTCTCTTACTCTTCAGATGCACAGCAGCCCTGTCTCTATCTCTTGAGTCTTGCCTGAGAAACATTCTGCCTGACCCTCTTTCTTCCTAGGAAGGAGCAGCTGTGTGAGAGGTTATTCCTTCCAGATCTTGTCCACTTTACAGATGTCTCCCTTTCCTTGTGAATGGATGGATGTATGAGATTTAGGTCTAAGAATTGGGACTAAGACCCAAAGGGTCATTCAGCCCCATCATGAGGTATGATTATGAGCAATAGTTGTGTGTGCATTATTTGTGGGAGTACAAACTTAATGAAAACTCAAGACAATTTCATAGTGCCACTGGATGTAAGGTTCAGGCTCTTTACCTGCCATTCTTTCCTTTCTCTACTGGGCTCTTGGAAAATGATAGCCCTTTCTCCTCGTTCCAGACTGAACCAGTTTGATTGCCAGAGGTGTCTGTAACCTGTTCAGTTTGGGTTTTGTTCTGCACTCACCCAATGAAGTTCATTAAACCATTTTAGGTTGGGGGTTACATTCCATATTCATCCAATGAAATGGATTCATCTCTCTGAAAATGATTGTGCTGTGTTGATAACATGCCAAAGTTTCTTTGTTTCCTCCAGTTAGCCTGCTGTTTTGCAGGTGATGGCAATGACTCCCCTTCCTTCCTTGAGGTTTGGCTCTTCTCTCTGATGGGTCCATCTCACTTGTATGCCTCTCAGGATCCTGTGTCTTTGATCAACCTTATGTCATCTATTTAATATGCTTGTCAGGGTATCTTTCTGCCTCTCATGTAGTCAGGCGCTCTCATTTTTAATGTCTGATAAGTTCAATGTTCTGCTGTGCTGGTGTCCTGGAAACTGCCTTCAATCTTTGTTTTCCAGGTCTCAGTCCCTCAGCCCTAATTCATGGTTTGCATTTAACGTTATCTCACCTTTGTGGTATCTAATCCCAAGTTTTGTTACATCTTAAGGCATACGTACTTAGGAAGTGCATCCTTGAGTCCTCTTGTGATCTGGTCATCCCTTGGGTTCCCTTTGCTCATGTCTGAGAGTTGCAACTTGCACATCCAATTGTTTCAGTTTCTGCCACGTCTCAAGTAATTCCAGTTCTTCTCGTTCAATCTCTAAGTTCCTGGTTTCTTGCTTACCCTGGTCTTTGGTTCCTGTAATACCAGCTCCTCTGCATGGAACATGTCTTGGCATCGCCAGCTCTTCAGCCTTCCTTTGAACAGGCTTCTAACAGTACAGAACTTTTTATGCTAGTTCGCCCTTGGACGACCAGGGTTCCAAGGACTTCCGTTAGTCCGAATGATGTCTTGTCACAGGGCATCTCTGTCTTTCTTGCTGTCATTCTGGCTACTATAGGCCACAATCTTCCTAGTATATTCATTTTTGCCCTTACCTCTTCGAAGTGGTTCAGTTGGTTTCACAACTCCTCCGACCTAACTTCTCTTCCCAACTATTGGGGTTTACAGGCTACTTTAGTGGGCTCTGGATTTTGTGGCTGGATGGAGGATCTGAAGTTGTGCCTAAAGCAATATCTCTATAGCCGTCTCACCCTCATCCGAGACTCCCTTGTGTCGTTGGAAACTTACTCTCGAACTTCTCTTTTGAGTTGGCTTTCATGGTTTCCTCGTTGTGTGTATTCAAGGTTTCTCCTGCTCAGGAGCAATGCCAACTGATGTCAAGCATCATCCTCTTCTTTGGTGTTTAACAATCCCAAGAGGTGTAGCTTGAACCACTTGCATTTATACTTTATGGCTTGGTACGTGTACTATCTGGGGATATGACTTCTACTGCATCCATCACTTGCAGAAGTTGCTTGGATTTCTGAGGACATTATTGACTGCACTATCTACATGCAAAGAAGTGGACTTACAGCTTTCATTTGGGTTTTCTACTCTCTCTAGTACCTTGCATCTACCAGATGGGGATTAGCACGGAAGAGAAAGAAAGACGTTGCAGGCAGGCAGTCATTACAATTTATAAACATAGCAATCTTCAGATTTTGAGCTCTTATGTCCAATTTGGTTTTAAAAGATCCTCTCAAACCAATTTCAATCCATATAATATTCACCTAACCCATAAATATCTAAGAACCAATGTTTCAGGTTATTTCATATCAGATCAGTTAGCAAAGCATTACACTACCCTTGACGCTTTTCCTCTGTCTTCAATACTGTCTTTCATACTTTGGGCCATTCTTCCTTGCTATCCCTTTGGACAGAATTAAATAATATGCAATCTGTTTAGTAAATGGTCAGCACACATACTTCTTTTCTGTATTCAGTCTTCCCACCGAAATGTTACCTTAATTTCTATGGGTAATCCATTAGTTTGGCCATACTAATTCTGAAAAAGTGTCCATCCTCCTATTAAGCAACATCATAAAACATCCACTAGACTGTCAATTCCTGGACTAGTTTGTTTCAAAATGGAAATGTTAAAATTATTCTATTTTGTGGTACATCCTTTCCTTCGACTGCAAAGCTTTGAGTTTGGATTTACGTACTATATGTTCATGATACAGAGAATCCCCAGTATTCACGTTTTCAAGATTTGCAGACTTGGATATTCACAGGTTTCTCTATGGAACATAGCTAACCATTATTCATGGAAAATTCACCTATTTGCGGTATTTTTCACTGAGAAATAATCACTAAATAATGTATATTTTCATAATTTCATGACAAAGTGCACTTTTTGATATAAAACTATTAAGCATTTTTAAGAGGGTTTTTCTTGTGTTTGAAATATAAAAATAGGCAGTTCCAATAATTTTTTGAGGGGTTTCAAGTTTTCAGAGATTTCAGCTATTCATGGGGAGGGAGGGATCTGGAATGTCCCGAATATGGACAGTTTACTATATGCACACCATCACCGAGTAAATGGCGGAATTGTCATTACTTGGCTGTGCCACACGACTCCTCATTACGTAGGTGGACCTACCATTTCCTTTAGGGTAGACCTAACTCTTTTCCCTATCGTCATTTTCCCACTAGACCTAAGCTACGAAAATAAATTACATAAAAAAAAAAAACATCAGGTTGCCCACTCACTCCACTTGACTTCATAATCAAAACAAAAATGTTGTCATTTGGATTTCACTACATTTTCAGATAATCTCTCTGCCTCCTAATATTGAGAAAATAATATAGTTTATTTACCTCTGTCTGTCTACAATACCTATAGTATTTGGTGTTCTTAGTAGACCAGAGTAATCCAGTCCTAAATACTTTTTATCTTGGCTGCATAAACCTTTGACTACAAAGTTTTCAACTTTTCATAGGATTAATAGAATATAGAATTTAGGTCAAAGGCCAAGTGCTGGGACCTAAGAGGTCACTCAGCACTGAGATGGAAAAAAAGAGAAAAAATAAAAAAAAGTTTGTAAGTTGTAACATGACACAAGCCTTGCAGTTACAACATGAATCAGTTTTTAGGAGAAGGTGGAAAGTAAGACGGAAGAAAGAGAATGTGAATGGAGGTAGTACAGTAAAAGGAACAAGAGAGATTACACCCTCAAATAATGCCTACAGTGCACCACATGAGATGCACAGACAGCACTAACCCCTTGCAGGATTCATAGGATCATGCAAATGAGGTTTCTTTGTCAAGTTATAAAGATAAAATGAGAACACTTAATTTTTTGGCAAATGTGGTTGCAGGAACCATTCAAATCTCTTGATATCTAAACCTTTGACTGTTACTGTTTAATGTAATCTCCTACTGGAACTGAATCTAATTTAGCTAAACGCCGACATTTACTAAATGAATTATTAAGTATCATACTTTTCTCCCTCTCGTATGCCCCGTAACATTTTTCTGCAGAATTTCTACGTCACTACTTTTCTACCCATGCGTCCTTTGTTAAGGAATGAACTACACACAGCTTTACCACCAATATTTTCTTTTAAGCAGTCTCCGGCTTACGGTGGGGGTTCCATTTCAGTGGCATACCTTAAGTTAATTTATACCATAAGTCATTTTCTGCCATCAGTGATTATTAATCAATAGGCGCCATAAGCACTGTTAACGGCGCCTAACTAGATACCTCTTCTTGTTGTTTCATCGGCACTTACGGCACGATAACTAGATACGTACCTATTCTTGATAAATGTATTTGAACGCTGTAAGTCAGTGCTCTCATAAATTGGGGATGACCTGTACACCCAACATTTTGCAAGAAAGAAAATGCTTTTAATATTCTTAAGCTTTTACATGAGCTTAAAATGGACATCATAGGCAGTCCCCGGTTCTCAGTGGCCTCGGTTATCGGGGATCCAGTTTTATACTGCTTGTCTAGTGATGATGATAACTCAATTTTTGGTGCTGATCCCCAGTTTACAGCAGATTGGTATTATTGCCAATTTTCAGTTTTCAGCAATTTTTGGTTAGTGTAGTGTCACCCCCTTTGCACTTAACCCTTAAACGGCGAAGCAGTATTTTAAAAATCATCTCCCGTATGCCGGCGGCATTCACGAGTGAGCGCCGAAGCGGAAAAAAGTTTTCTTTTTTAAATCACAGCACACTTAGTTTTCAAGATTAATAGTTCATTTTTGGCTCCTTTTTTTGTCATTGCCTGAAGTTTAGTATGCAACCATCAGAAATGAAAAAAATATCATTATCATATATAAATATTAGGATATATGACAGCGCAAAAAATAATTTCATATATAATTGTATACAAATCACGCTGTGAGCAAAACGGTTAAAGCTAACGAGTTAATTTTTGTTGTTGTATTGTACACTAAATTGCGATAATTTTGGCATATAACACATTGTAAAACGATCAAGGCAAAACAGAGAAAATATTATCACAAAATGATGCATGAATTCATAACGCGCGGACGTAAAAAAAAAGCTGTTTTCAAAAATTCACCATAAATCGAAATATAGTGCTAGAGACTCCCGTTTGTTGCAAAATGAAGGTAATTGATTGAATATTACTAGACTGTAAGTGTTGTGGCTTACAATTGCAGTTTTCGACCATTTCAGTCGAGTTAAAGTTGACCGACGAACGAATTTTTTCTATTTATCGTTATTTATATGAAAATATTTCAAAACTGATAAAAGCAACAACCATGGGTTGTTTTTGTTGGATTCTACATGAAATTGCGCACATTTTCATATATAAAACTTTATGTAATGGCTAATTTAAAATGTTCAACCATTACAACAATCAGATGAAAAATTTATGATTTTTTCGGAAGTACCGCGCGGACGTAAGAAAAATGGTTTTTTTTTTCATAAATTCAAAATAAATCAAAATATTGTGCTAGAGACTTTCAATTTGTTGAAAAATAAAGGTAAATGATTGAATATTACTAGAATGTAAGAGTTTTAGCTTACAATTCCGTTTTTCGACCATTTTGGTCGAGTCAAAGTTGACCGAAGGTTGATATTTTGGCACTTCTCGTTGTTTATATGAAAATATTTCAAAACTGAAAAAAGCTACAACCATGAATTGTTTTTAGTTGTATTCTACATGAAATTGCACACATTTCCATATGTATAAAACTTTATGCAACGGCTAATTTAAAATGGTGCAAACATTACGACAAAATTGATGATTTTTTCAGAAGAGTTACTGCGAGGACATAAGGAAAAAGTTTTTTCATAAATTCACCATAAATCGAAATATTGTGCTAGAGACTTCCAATTTGTTGCAAAATGAAGGTAAATGATTGAATATTACTAGAATATAAAAGTTTTAGCTTACAATTGGGTTTTTCGACCATTTCGGTAGAGTCAAAGTTGACTGAAGGTTGAAATTTTGGCACATCGTAATTTACATAAAAATATTTAAAAACTGATAAAAGCTACAACCATGAGTTGTTTTCAGTTATATTCTACATGAAATTGCGCACATTTTCATACGTAATACTCCATGTAACGGCTAATTTAAAATGGTGCAAAAATTATGTCAAAGTGACGAAATAATTTCTGAGATGTGTCGCTGATATTTTTTGGTGCGAGAAGAAAGTAATTTGTGCTTGCGCGCCTGGGTAACGATTGTAAAAAAAACAACGCCTTGATCCGTGAGCTCCCAGCATCCCCCAAGGCGTGTGATTCAAAAGTTTTCGCCTGGTAGGCCTCAAGTATTTTTCCGCGAATTTTAAAAAAACTTTTTTTATATCGATGTACCATACGTCCAATCGGTACCCAACAGGCAATTTATATCGACGTTTAATACATCAAATCGGCGTTAAAGGGTTAACTAACTTTGCACTAAACCAATTTTGCACTTAACTAAACTTTTGTATTTTCATAGCTTTTGAACATCTGACCTAGGTAAAATTGCATAAACTGATACTATTGACTTTGATATTTCTTGACATTTTTGTAAAAAATCTCCATATTTTACACCTATACTTTTCTGCTCTATAATTTGTTGCAAATCTACTTAAATATGGCCACTTTGTCATGCTACTCGATGATAACTTTTGCCGAAGTAGCACCGATTTATGGCAACACGACTTACAGCGGATTCGATATTACAGCGCTTTTTCAGTGCTGTTTATGGAGTTTTACAGTGCTGTCAAGTTACAGTACCATAAGAGCCGTTGACAGCACTAACAGCAAGAATAGGCATCAAGCTAACAGCACTGTGGAAGTTACAGCACCATTAAAGGTGAAACACTGACTTATTGCAGGAAATCAACTTACAGTGCGGTGCTGGAAACAATCCCTCCCCATAAGTCAAGGACCTACTACCTCTTAACTACTATATGAGTAAAATAAATTTTTTGTATGAAAAGGCAAATGGGAAGGGCAACCTGACAGCCTATTCTAACCCTAACCTGATACAAACATGGAAAAGGAGGGTGCAGGGAAAACAACAGAGCTTAACCCTAAAGGATAGAACAACAGACCCACCTTGTAAAATGAGAGTCGGTAGCCAGTGCTTCTTTGTACTGGGTTATTGTAAGTACAAGCCTTTGTGTTGGTGTTAGTCTACAGTCCTTGACATTTCTTAGCATTACCAGTACTGAAAACATTATTGCAACTCTAGATTTGTTAAGTAAGGCTAGCATTCCATCTGATATGAGAGAGAGAGAGAGAGAGAGAGAGAGAGAGAAGAGAAGGAGAGAGAGAGACGAGAGAGAGAGAGAGAGGAGAAGAACATAAGAGAGAGAAGAGGAGAGAGGAGAGACGAGAAATAAGTTTCCAAACTATGCAATGAATGCCTTATTGCAAAATGATGTACACCCTATAAACCAGTGTTACACAGCTCATTATGTATAATAATCACAGCAATTCTTTATATCAGTATATGCATTCTACATTAAAAACAGCAAAGCCTATACGTCATTCACACACTGTAAATTTGCATATCAAAACAACAGTTTATTTACTTAAAAAGAGAAACAAACAGCAAGTACTTTATGATGCTGATAAATAACCAGGATCAAGCTTACAGATCTGGCTAACAAATTATCCATCATGGATATCTACTGCACAACCAGTTGCAGCAAGATACAAAAATTCCAAGGGACACTTCCATTTTGTAAATAGTACTGATATTATACAGTAATTCCGCTTGCTCCATCACAATAGCATCAACCAGAAATATGCCTATGCTTCTATCTGTGAATGTTCCCAAGTTCACAGTGTTAAGTCTGCCAAGCAGTAGATATTTTTATTACATGTACCCCTGAGCAATGTTGTCCAAACATTTTTGCCTATTGTACCCTTTATTACCTACTCCTAATGTTACATAACCCCCCCTCACCCACCATGGCTGACCAAACTCAAGTTTTATTTAGGATAATCATGCAAATAGTATATTAATTATAAAAAGACTGCATTATAGGAGTGTTGGTCAATAAATTCAAATATAATACACAAATAAAAATGATGATTTCATAACAAATTGCTTGAAAATTACTTACACAACTTAATGTAAGATGTGAGGCTGATGTTCCCTGATGGGATGTTTCTGTTGTGTGTGTGTGTGTTTTCCTTGTTTGTTCACGTACCCTCATGATCTATGTTGCGTAGCCCCAGGGGTACGCAGACCCCAGTTTGGACAACACTGCCCCTGAAGATCAACAAGCTTAAGTCTGCCAGGTGGAAGATACTCTCAGTACAAGTACTTCTGAAGACCTAAAGCTTAGTCTGCCAGGCAGATGTTATTCTCACTACATGTACGTCTGAGGATCCAAAGCTTAATCTGCCAGTCAGAAGATATTCCCACTACAAGTACCCTTGAGGACCTAAAGCTTAGTATGCCAGGCAGAAGATATTCTTGCCATTGGTACCCCTGAGGACCTAAAGCTTAGTCTGAAAGGTAGAAAATATTCTCAAAGCTAAAGTTATGTCTAGACCATTACCTCACAAGCCTACGGTGTTTTAGATGTGTTTGTTTCATTTTAGTCAGTGATTAGGCAGTCCCCGGGTTACATTGTTCCAAGGTTAAGTTGCTCTTCAAATACATTCATAAAAAATTATTTCCCGGGGTACTGTGCATGTTCCGGGTTTATGTTGCCAGTCTGACAGAAGGCTGGGACTTTAATATGGCCCCCAAAATAGCAGAATGGTCAAAATTTGTAGGTTTTTTTATGAAAAGCTCAATCAAAATGGAGGTTACATCGTTTTCAAAGCATCCATAGGATTAAAAGTAAGGTTTTCTTATGATTTTCGGCAATGTCTCAGGTTACACTGTTTTACGCCTATATTGTGGTGTAACCCGAGGACTGCCTGCTTACTGTGGTTTGAGTACAATCTGATTATTTTCATCATCTTTTATTGTTGTAATAGAGAGTTTCTGGGTTTAAGACTTGCTCCCTGCTGGAGGACAAGTTATTACGTAGTTGGCATTCAAGAAGTCATCTCTTATTTGCACTCACCACTTTCTTTACCCTATTCTTTTATTTCTTGTGCTACAGCAAAGTGTGTTCATAGCCATGGTCCAAAGAAAGGAGTCAGTCAAAAAGATACCAGGTCTTTTATCTGCCTCACCAGATAAATTTAAGAGCCTACAGTTGGTAATGTCAATGGATGGAAAGCTGGACAGGATAGTGTGTTAGCACTTACTTTTATATCTTTGTTACTATTTATTTCTGAGGCCTTATGAATAATTATTATAGTCATAGCAGGTCATGTTTCATGTATGGGGGGGGGAGGTTGGGGATTCATCATTTAGGCTGTACTCACAATACTGTCATGGAACATAGACTTCTGCAGTTACGTATTGGATTCTACACCTCATGTTATTGGAAAGTACATTCTTCCTAACCTGAAGGGCTGATATAATACAGACCTTTTTATTGTATCTTACAAACATATGAGCTTTCAAGAGACTTAGTTCTGGACCGATATGAAGGAAACAATTCACTTTCAGAAAAAAAGTTTGTTCGAGCAAATTTGACCATGTTGAAATGAGTGCCTTTTCTCAGCTCTACAATTCTCGCTGCCTCGCAGTCTACATTAAAATACGGTTATTGGTAAAAACATACTTGAAGATTCACACAGTATAGTATAGGTAACAAACTGAATTTTGTGTCACACAAGAAACTGGATAACCAGGGAACATCACAGAATGCAAATACGTATAGGCATATACGGGTTCTGGGTTTGTTTGAAAGATGTGCATTGAGATAAAATAGCAGTTTTTTTTTTACAGGTAAGGCAACCAAAGTTTGATCTTAATGCACTATATTTCTAAGATATGAGATGATCATTAAACAATGAGAATCTTATAACAATACAATGCTAACAAATGTTTCATACCTAAAAATTACTGGATACTTTAAATAATGTTGTTCCACGCCGTTTGGTTATCTATCAACTTGACTAGGGACATATGTAGTCACTCATAAACTCAAGTGATAAAAAAATGCAAAACAAAAAACATTAAATGATACAAAATATATCATATACAACATTAAGTTAGAATAAATATATGTATATAAATGTAGGTAGCTTTAATTAATGGTACTCTTGTACTAAGCAATGAGCAAGAAAAAATTCAAAAATATGAATTACAAAGATTTGTTTTTTCTTGTCTAGTCTTACATAAGCATTTGTCCATTTTTGTCAACATTGTCAAAACAGCAGGCAAAATAAACATGATGCATACCACAAGCACCCTTCTCAATCTGATCCTCTCCTCACTAGTCCAGACTATTCAAACTATTTTGCAATGTTTGTACATCAGCCATTTTAAAAAGTGAAGCAAAAAGCAACTGTCATCATTTAGCTACCTAAGGCTCCAAAATAGTGTAACCCAAGGAGCTTAAAATGAAGTCAATAAAGAATGGGAGTTTATCAGATAAAGAACAGAGGTAGTACTCTTACCTGTTGCCCTAACCTCCAAACCTGAAAACCTCAGCCCACTGCCACCTAGATTCAGAAATCAATCACACCTTTCCATGAGCAAGTGAATCAAGCCCACATCTTGGGATCCAAATCAGATGACTTTAACAGCTCATATAATAGATGAAAATAGACCTAAATGTTAAAAATAATTACGGGGCTACCCAGATTAATGGAGCTGAAGGAATTTAAGGACAATGACTACCAGAATGTGTGATAAGTTACTGAACCTTGATGGCAGAAGAGAACACTGGTAAGGGCTCACAGAACCTATTGATTAAATCAATGTCTTCTTATAGAGAGAACAGAAGTCAAGGGTCAAGAGCACTGAAAATAAAATTCTAAATAAATTAGGTAGGATAAAACTAGTCTTTTGATAGGTTGCAACTGGCACTTCCAAACCTCAACAATACATGTGCAGTCTACTTTTTTCCCTTTTGAAGACAAATTAGTAGTGAATAACTTAAGTTCGCAATAGAGGCTTCAAGCAAGATTAGAACACGCTATAACGACTAACTAAAAAAAAAAATAAAAAAAAAGTCTCAAATTCCAAAAAGAAAAAGGTAAAGCATTAAGGTATGCTCAAGCAAAGTGGGACATTTTGTTTGTTTGTCAAAGTTGTCAGGTTTTCCATATGAAAATGACTAGCATGTGTTCAAAATATTGTCTTTCCTAGGCAGGGTAGTGGTTATTGAGGAACCCAAATATAAAAAGTGTACAGTAAAAGAGAAAACCTGTGAAGCAGACTAAACTTTCCTTACTCCAGGTAATACCTAATGATGGCGGTGAAACCAACTGTGGCTGATAAGCAGGCAATAGGGACTCAATGACTTTGATGTTGGCTTGTGAAATGTACTAACTATGAGCAACATTCTTCATTAGATCAACATGTCACCAGCATCGGCATGTTTTACTATAAATTTTATGCCTGAACAGTTCACCTGCGATATTATACAGCACATAATTGATCTACATCACCCTAATGATTCTTAGCAGGAAATGTGAAATATTTTCAAATGACCATTTGTGCTTTTAATTCTTCTCTATAACCTATATCACACCAAGTTTTTGTCTGTCTGTATTCCTTATTTGTTTGTATGGTGTTTTTATGTTGCATGGAACCAGTGGTTATTCAGCAATGGAACCAATTGCTTTGCGTGACTTCTGAACCACAGAGTGAACTTCTATCACCAGAAATATACATCTCTAACTCCTCAGTGGAATGCCCGAGAATCGAACTGGCAGCCACTGAGGTGGCAAGTCAAGACCATACCGATCACCCCACTGAGGAGTATTCTTTGTGGATAACAACAATATTTAAATAATTTCTTCTTAGCTATATGAACACCACTAAGTATCACATTGCTAAACTCTATAGTATAACTAACTCTATAGTATAACTAAGTATGTAACACTTGTAAGGTACTGTATAAACTACATTTCAGACATCTTATAGCAGCAATGACGGTTTCCCCTTTATCTGTTTCTGATGTAGCAAAAATAGTAGATCTTAACAAGATATTACTATACTGTGTTGTCTGTAAAGACTGTGTTGCCTGAACTATGTCGTCTGTAAAGTTCCTAACTCTTCAAATGTGATCTCCTGGGCCATCCCCCCTTGGCAATTCTTACAGGACAAATACATACAGTTATTCCTTGTATGCTACATTTACAAGACTGAATTTTTTATCATGTGTGAAATCCACTTCATGCTTCTTTTGTCCACCCATGTCGTTCTTCCAGTAGTCTCCCTGTTCCTCTCATTTGAAATATTCCACCCTCAGCAATAGTTTCATGTAGGGGCTTCCCTTTAATGGGATATATGCCCGCTGAGTTCTGTCCCTTCTCTTTTACACTGGACATTTCTTGATTGCACTCTGCCTGGTCCAAGTGCTCATTTTCACAATTTCTCTATGATCTTTTTGGCTTTCACACTTATTATGAACCTTGCATTTGGCAGTATAACTTGGAATTTTACCTACCCTAATCTTTCCTTTTTGACACAAACGTGAAATCTACCCACCTGTTCACGTTCTTCAGTCCCAATATATACACTCCACCTTAAGACTTTGAACGACACCACAACATGACTTACAACCCACTAACTTCTACAAGACAGAGAGCTCTCTACCACCATACCAAACATCAGAACTGCGTGTCCTCTACTACGTGCTCTGTTATTGTTTACCTTTCCGCCACACGCCGCTGCCGTCTTGTCTTCTATGACATCACAACACGATTTGAATACATGACATTTTCTAAAATCAAACACGTTTCCCGTACATTGAACATCAACTACATTTCACCAATAGAAAAAATAAAAATACTGTATAAATAAAATCATTCTTACTAAACTGACATACGTATATATAATCCACTTCTCTCTTTCTCCCTTCCCTCCAACCTTTTCCTAACCTAATCCCTTCTAATTTCCTTTATCCCCCAACTTTTTACCCTCTACATAATTTGTAATATTTTCCCCTGAAACTCCTGCTTTAGTTAATACATCAGCTATTCGACCCTTTCCTTTAATCCATCTCACTTCCTTTATTTCCCAAGATTCTATCGTTTCCCTTATTGCTGCAATATTTTTAATCTCTCACTACTTCCTTTTATTGCAGTCATTAGTGCTTTACCACCAGTATTAACCAACGCCTCTAATTTTCTCCCTCCTACCACCTCATCCCACAAATGTTTGAAATATATCCATCCTTCTACGGCCACTGGGTCATCCCTACAAAATGTTTGAAATATATCCATCCTTCTACGGCCTCCCCCCAACTCTCAGAGCTTCTGCTTCACTGATGGATTTTGCTACTCTCCAGGATTTTCTGTACTTCCACCAAATGGGATTTCTCCTCTTACAATCTGTCAGGGATATAACATATCCCAATTGAGTATGGCCATCTTCTACATTTCCAAATACTAAAGCATCTGCATAGGCTTCCCAATAAATCTTTCCTTCTTCCATCTCACTTATTGTAACTTGTCCCATTATGTTTGTTTGTATGGCGCTTTTACGGGACCAACGGCTTTACGTGACTTCCGAACCACGTCGAGAGTGAACTTCTATCACCAGAAATACACATCTCTCACTCCTCAACGGAATGGCAGAGAATCGAACCAGCGACCACCGAGGTGAGACGCTAATACCATACCAACCACGCCGCTGAGGCGCTTTCTCCCATTGTTCTTAGTTTTTCTAAGAATTTTAGTAAGCTTCATCATATCTTGGGTTGTCCCTTCTTTATAGGCTTTACTTAATTCACTAACATCGTATATTTCTGGCATGTTATGTAGTGATTCCCAATTCAAATGTCCTACCGCTGATCTATACTCTGTTAACTCCTTCTGTCCTAACACTCTATTACCTGTAAATCTTCTAGCTTCTGATTCTCTTATAGAATTTATATACTGCAACTGATTAAGACAAAATCTATTTTCCCTTAGCTCTACTATTACTCCTATATACTTAAACCTTTCACTTTCTTTTCCTCCTACTTGTACTTTCCCTTTCAATTTCCCAATGGTTTACTTTAAAAATCCTTTGGCAAAAATCATCTACACGAGTACACAAAATACCATTCAATTTATTGTCTTTTTTTCCAAAAGAATATACTCGGTTCCAGTCTACTTCTCTTGCCTTTAAGCTCCTTCACTACTTTTATTTTTTCTGACATTTTTACTCAAGGCAAATCTTATTTTATTACGTGACTCATTTTTTATAAACACTTCTCTGGCCTTATGCAATGCATTCAGTGTGTCCCTTACCATACTCTCTTCCATACTTTTCTCTCTGCTTGCAGGACTCGAACTCTCTTCTCCAATTACATTAGGCAAAGAAGGGTTGTTTTTCCAAACACTAATTGGTTAGGATGGAAACCTCCATTATTTACTATTAAGCAGTTCCTAGCACTCACTACCCATCTTAGTGCAATGGACCAATCCACTTCTTCATCCTCCATCATCTTTCTTAAACTTTCTTTGATCATGCCTACAGTCTTTTCACATAATCAATTGCTCCATGAAGATTTCGATTCTGCAGCTAATACTTTAATAATCCATCTTTCTGCCATCCTCCTTACTTTTTAGTTTTGAAATTCTCCCCAATTGTCTGACAATACTTTACTTCTTCTCCACGCACCACTAGCCAATCTTCGGCTTGTCCTCTCCATCCTTTGAACTCGTCTTGTATCCAGCTAAATATCAGACAATCCTTTTCCATTCTTATCTCCCTTTGTTCACTATCTGATCCAACCATCTTTAATCAACCATGCTACTGCTACCAGTTTGAATTTTTTCCTGGCCTAATCTTTCCTTTGTGATACAATAATTGCAACCTATCCACCTGTTCACATTCTTTGGTCCCAGTATACTCCAGCTTAAGACTTTGAACACCACCACAACTTGACTTACATCCCACAAACTCATACAAGACAGAGAGCTCTCTATTACCAGACCAACCACCAGATCCGCACGTCCTCTACTGCGCGCTCTGTTATTGTTTACCTTACCACCACACGCCGCCGCCAACTTCTCTTCTATGATGTCACAACACAGCTTAAATACTTCAAGACATTTTCTACAATCACATGTTTCCCACACATTGAACATCAACCACTTTTCACCAATACAAAAAATAAAAATGAAAAAAAAAAAGTAACTATTACTCAACTGATATATCTATATAATCATGTACATTTCACACAATCCAATTTCCACTGTTTGTCAAGCATTCGTGTAAATCTGAGACCTACCAGCTCTGGTTCTCTAAGTCCCCACATATTTTGTTCAGCCTCAAATTGCCTAAACAGCCACTATGATGAAACTGCTGATCCCTGCATTGCACAGGTTAATGTTTGTTTCTTGCTACTATTTGCCACGAATCTTATAATCTCCCATCTCTAAGAGGCAGGTCTTGTCTTCTTTGCAGTGAAGTCCATTTTTACCTTTTAATTTTTTTTTTTTTTAGCCTGAACTTTACGTATTATGGTAATGTGTTGTGTTCCTGAGGTTATTGCATAAAAATAATAACTTTCTTGATGAGTTAAGGTTTTTGGTATAAATTCTTTCAAATCTACCCAAAATGCACCAGACTAAAACCCTTCAGACTTTTAACATCAAGTTTTAATACCATACTTTTATAAATCATACTGTTTTTGAAAGAGGGCCACAACATGGCTGAACAGCCATACTGAAAGTGACCGCAAGTATATAAAAGCAGAAGCTTATGTGGCTTGAGCCAAAGGATGCTGCAAAGAACACGAAGAACTGCCTGCAATGCACTGGGCAAGGAACCTTGTAGCTGTTATGGTACCAACCTCCTAAGATGTGAGAATTACAGACATCACAATCAGTCACTTTCCCTTTGCAGGGTAAACTCTGCACTCATACATAATTGTACTGATAAGAAATAATTTTAGTACATCTTTTACATATGGGTACACAACTGTATTGTCGGAAATAACTGTGTACATCCTTTGTATGTACGCAGTATTTTACATAACAGAAATTGCAAAAATGTCCATTGCTATGGTTTTAATGTCTAATTATTTTAATGGTGCCATGACTACTGAATTTTAAAATGTTTGATTTAGTAATACCAACTTTACTGAGTTTGACAAGTACCAACTTTACCAAATTGGAAAATCTGAGAGTTGTACTGATACACAATCCACAGGACTTTATCATTACAGTTAGTACTTTTAATTATGCCTACTTTCTTGCGTTTCAAAGTTTCCGTCTTAAAGATTTAAACATTGTTGAATTTCAAAGTTTGTGACTTTTAGTGATGGTAACTACAAAATTTTAAACATGTCAATTTAAATGATGCAAACTTTATAAAATACATATGCTCCTCTACTTATGAACTTTCAGATATGAACATCAGTGATTGTAAATTAAAAATGTTATTGTTATTATACAATTAAGTTTGTTCATACTTACCTGGCAGATATATATATAGCTGTATTTTCTGACGTCCGACAGAAATTTCAAAAACTCGCGGCACACGCAGTGGGCGGCCAGGTGGTAGTACCCATTCCCGCCGCTGGGAGGCGGATATCAGGAACCATTCCCATTTTCTATTCATATTTTTATTAATGCCTCTGTCTCCTGAGGGGAGGAGGGCGGGCACTTTAATTATATATATCTGCCAGGTAAGTATGAACAAACTTAATTGTATAATAACAATAACATTTTGTTCATGCCACTTACCTGACAGATATATATATAGCTGAATCACACCTTCGGATGGTGGGAAAAGACAGAATAGGATTTTTTGGGAAACTAAAATTAAGTAGATGATATACATCTTGGTTCCTTACCTGTTTGCAAAGTAGACTATGTGATTACTGTCACGTAAGGCTGCTTTTGCTTAATTACAGAGTTGCCAGCCAGGTGGAGACCTGTAGTGCTGGTGCGCTCTGGATGATCTGTCAACGGGGTGGGTGCGAGACTTCAGCGTGACAAGATCATCGAGGCCATACAAATGAGGGCAACGAAGCAACTGACCACCACCTGACCAACTATACACAGAAACCCCTTAAAACTAACTAACGGATGGGAGATCTTCACATAAGACTCACCACAACCTAAAAACACAACAACCTAACTTAACCTAACTAAGGAACCTAAAAGGTAGGGAAAGAGCTACTTCCGGACCCCAATACTGTGTCCGCAGAAACGTATGGCCCCAGTGCATTACAATCGTCATAGATCGTTCTCACATCCCTTAGGTAATGTGAGGCGAAGACGGAGTTGCTCCTCCAAAAGGTACAATCGAGGATGTCCTTGATTGACATGTTCTTTTGGAAGGCAAGAGAGGTAGCGACGGCTCGTACTTCGTGCGCTTTTTACTCGGAAGAGGCTCAAATCAGTCTTCTGGAAAGATGAATGAGCCTCCCGAATGGTGTCCTTAGAAAGAAAGCCACAGCATTCTTCGATAAAGGTAACTCTGGCCTCTTCACAGAGCACCAGAGTTACCTGAGGGGACCTCTAACCTCTTTAGTTCTATGCACGTAGAACTTGAGAGCCCTTACCGGGCAAAGGACTCTCTCTGGTTCTTGGCCCACCAGACTTGACATACCCTTGATCTCAAAAGTCTTCGGCCAAGGGTTCGAAGGATTTTCATTCTTCGCCAAGAAAGATGGGTTCAACGAGCAGACAGCATTGTCCCCTTTGAAGCCCATTAACTTGCTAAACGCTTGAATTTCACTAACTCTCTTAGCCGTCGCAAGAGAAGTTAGGAAAAGAGCCTTCCTTGTCAGGTTCCGAAGAGACGCTGTCTGAAGCGGTTGGCGAAAGTGTTCGACATAAGGAATTTCAGGACTACATCCAGATTCCATGAAGGGGGTCTCATTTGAGGAACCTTCGAGGTCTCGAAAGACTTCAAAAGGTCATGGAATATCCTTGTTGTCAGACAGGTCTAGGCCTCTGTGCCTAAAAACCGCTGACAACATGCTTTATATCCCTTGATGGTAGGGACCCGCTAATTTCTGCACATTTCTGAGAAATAGCAGAAAATCAGCTATCTGGTTCACAGAGGTCGAGGAAGAGGAAACTCCCTCCTTTTTACACCATGCCCTGAAGGAAGCCCACTTCGACTGGTAAACAGCTCTTGTGGAAGCACGTCTCGCATGTGCGATTGCTCTCGCAGCTGCTTTCGAAAAACCTCTCGCTCTGGCCAACTTTTCGATAGTCTGAACGCCAGTCAGACTCAGAGCGGAGAGGTTTTGGTGAAAACTTTCGAAGTGAGGCTTGTTTGAGTAGATCTTTCCCTCCAGGGGCAATGTCCTTGGAAAGTCTACAAGGAAAGACATGACCTCTGTGAACCATTCTCTCGCTGGCCACATCGGAGCGATCAGGGTTAACCTTGTCCCTTCCGAGGCCGCAAACTTCCTCATGACTTCCCCAGAATCTTGAATGGTGGGAAGGCATATAGGTCCAGGCCCGTCCAATTCCAAAGCAAAGCGTCCACCGCGATTGCCTCTGGATCCAGGAATGACCGGGAGCAGTAAAGAGGAAGTCTCTTGTTCCTTGACGTTGCGAATAAGTCGACCAGTGGACGTCCCCACAGCGTCCACAGGTCTCGACAAAACGTCCTCGTGCAAGGTCCATTCGTCGGAAGGACTTGGTCACCCCGACGACTGAGAAGGTCTGCCCTGACGTTTTGCACAACCGCAATGAATCTCGTCAGGATCGTTACCTCTTTCCTTTTTGCCCACAGCAGAATCTCTCTCGCTAGGGAGTACAACGTTCTGGAGTGTGTTCCTCCCTGGTTTTTTAAATAAAAGCGAGTGCTGTGGTATTGTCCGAGTTTATCTGAACAATCTTGTTCTCCAAACTCTTCTCGAAGAACTGCAGGGACAGAAATACTGCTGCCAGTTCTTTGACATTATATGACAGGCTACTGTTCCCCTCTCCAGGAGCCTGACACTTCCTTCCCCCCTAGTGTTGCTCCCCATCCTGTGATGGAAGCGTCTGAAAACAACACTAGGTCGGGGCTCAAAAGACTTAGGGACACGCCCTCTTGCAGCTTCTGAGGGTCCAACCACCATCTTAGGTGGTTCTTGATCGGAATCGATATTCTCAATACTGCATCGAGATCGTCTTTGGCCTTCCACTCGTCTGCCAAGAAGAATTGGAGAGGCCTGATGTGCAGTCTTCCCAAGGAAACAAACCTTTCCAGCGAGGAGGTCGGTCCCCCAGCAGACTCATCCATTCCCTCGCCGAGCAAGTCTCTTTCCTTAGAAAGGCTGAGATCTTTTCTAAGCCTAGCCGCTGACGTTCCTGGGACGGAAAACGCTCGAAAAGCCACTGAATCCATCTGAATCCCCAGATACACGATGGACTGTGTTGGGGTCAGATGCGACTTTTCGAGGTTGACCAGAAGTCCCAGGGACTTCGCTAAGGCTAAAGTGAACTGCAAGTCCTTCAGACACTTCTCTCTCGACGACGCTCTGATCAGCCAGTCGTCGAGGTATAGGGAAACTCTTATTCCCGAAGAGTGTAGCCACCTCGCTACGTTCTTCATCACTACTGTGAACACCATCGGAGCCGTGGTCAGTCCGAAGCACATCGCTCTGAACTGCCATACTTTGTTGTTCAAGACAAATCTTAGATACTTTCTTGAAAGAGGGTGGATCGGGATGTGGAAGTACGCGTCCTGCAAGTCACAAGGATACCATCCAGTCGCCCGGTCTCAACGCTCCAGAACAGAATGAGGCGTCTCCATCGTGAATTTGATCTTTCCACGAAAAGATTGAGCCTGCTTACATCTAGAACTGACGCCAACCTGACGACTGCTTTGGTACTAGGAAGATTCTGTTGTAGAAACCTGGAGACCCAGGTCCGCGACTTGTTCCACCGCTCTTTTGTCGATCATCTGCTGAAGGAGATCGAACAAGACTTTCTTCTCCTTGGTAGGATGGAGAAAGGTCTCTGGGAGTCGTAGAAAGAGGGGAAGATCTAAAAAAGGGATCTTGTACCCCTGCTCCACGATCTTGAGGGACCAAGAGTCCGTGTCTCTCTCTCTCCACGCTCCCGCAAAATACTTCAGTCTGGCTCCGACTGGTGTCTGAAGGACATGCTTTTCACTTGGAAGGCTTTGGCTTAAAAGAAGCTCTTCCTCGTGAAAAACCCTCTCCCTCGAGGAGCTGCTCTCGAGGGGGGAGCCCCACGAAAGGGCTTTACTTTCTTCGGCGGACGAACTGCAGCCGAAGAGGTTGAAGGTACGGCCGACCGTCTTGTAGACTGGGCCAAAAGATCCTGAGTAGCCTTCTTCTTTGTAAGCTGTTCGTCAGGTCCTTTACCAAAGTCTGGGGGAAGAGATGGTTCGAAAGAGGCGAAAACAACAAATCCGCTTTCTGAGCTGGCGTCACCGAACGAGCTGTGAAGTTGCACAGCAAAGCTCTCTTTTTTAACAAAGCTGTTCCAAAGTGAGATACGAGCTCTCCGAACCATCCCTGACGGCTTTGTCCATACATGCTAAACACGCTGGACAGCTCCCACAGACTAAGAGATTCTGGGCTTCTCGCTTGCAAATCCAGAACTCCCAAACACCAGTCAAGGAAGTTGAAGACTTCCAGCGTCCTGAGCAGACCTTTCAAATGATGGTCAGTCTCCGACGCGGTCCAAGTTACCTTGGCAGAGGGTAAAAGCGACCTCCTCTGTAAGTCTACAAGGCTGGAGAAATCTCCTTGAGCCGAAGAAGGGATAACGAACTCCCACTTCGTCTTTGGGTTGGTCCTATACCAAATGCCCCCTTTACCACTAAGTCTAGTAGGAGGCAAGGCGAAGGTCGTCTTGCCTTGGTCTCTCCTTCTTATCATCCAATCCTGGAGCTTCTTGAAAGCACGTTTCGTTGATAGAGAAGTCTTCATCTCTACAAACTCCGGGATTTTCCCAGTTTTCGATGAAGAAAACTGTGAAGGAGGAGACTTGGGAGCTGCGGGCTGAAATTTGTCCTCAAAAGAAGAACGCAAGAGTCTAACTAGGACTTTATAGTCCGAGATAGAAGGGGCTGTAGCAGGTTCCTCTTCATCCGATTTCAGCCGAACTACCTAGTTCTCCTTCTTCTCTAAACGGAAAGAGGAGAACGTCTGTCAGGAGAAGGCGTCCTATTGGCGGGTCTTAGCAAGATCAAAGGACCCTATCCTTGCAAGATGCAGCCTTATTACGGCTGTCTTCTTTATGACGCTTACTGCTCGCTGATGGTAGAGCGTCCTGAGGCGGACGAGCGTCTTCAGCGCCTTCCGCGGCAGTCTCACCTGCCCGAGAAGCGTCTTTACCTCTCTTCGCTGGCATACGTGCCTGAGCGCGTAAAAAAGCGTCTGGGGGTAAGACTTCTTGTTCAGAATCCCCAAAAACGTCTTGAAAGGAGGCCTGAACGTCCTGGCGAGCTTCCTGCCAAGCGTCCTGTCTAGCGTCCTGGAGAGCGTCCTGCCGAGCGTCCTGTGTAGCGTCCTGGCGAGCGTCCCTGACGAAAGTCCTGCCTAGCGTCCTGCCAAGCGTCCTGACGAACGTCATGCCTAGCGTCCTGCCAAGCGTCCTGACGAGCGTCCTGACAAGCGTCTTGCGAACGTCCTGCCGAGCGTCCTCGTACAGAGCGTCTTCAAAAAGCGTCCCTGACGTAACGTCCTTCTATAAGACGAACGAGATCGGCGAATCGCTGAAGGAGAAGCGATCGGCGAACGAGACGCAGGAGGTGAAAGGAGACGGAGACTGCTTAGTCCTCTTGACAGGCATCTAAGGTCCTTCCTCCGCTTAGGCTCGACTGCTGCTGGGCGAGTCCTCTGAGCCATAAGCGAGGATAGCTGGTCCTGAAGGGACAAAAGAATGTTCTTCGTCGGTTTAGAAGAATGAGCAGAGGAAGCAGGACTGGTCCTGTGAGAAGACGAGGGGCGAGGGGACGCCTCCTTCCTTCTCAAAGGAACAGCTACCTTTTTGTTTCTCAGGTATACGCGCCTGTGCCGCAACCTAGCGTCTCATCGGAGGAGATCCTACCTCTCTTCTGAGGCGGAAAGACATCATAAGCGTCTTCCGACGAAAGCGCGAAAGAGGACGTGAAGCGTCCTCCGCAAGAAAACGTCCTCTTTAACGGACGAGAGTCTCTCCGAGCGCTCCACCCCTTGCGCGGGGAGGACGCTTCGGAGGACGAGAAGCACTCCTTCATGACGCGTGCTCGTGCACGGTCCTTGGCAGCCTGGGTCTTTGCTACATGGTCTGCCGAAGGGACGCCAGATCGGTGGGAAGCCCCCGTAACCCTCTTGCGGCTTTTCTTTGACATACCTCCTCCCTGGGTCTTGGGAGTCTGATAGAGTATTAGGCCTAGAGGCATTATGGGGCCGATCTGACGCCCCCTCCACAACACTGGGGGTGGCACGATCACACACTTGCACCGAGCCAGTTTCTAAGGCTTTCACTTTGGGTCTCCAGAGTGCGAAGAGACTCCAAAATCATAGAGAGAGCATCCGCTCCTCCCGACACAGAATCAGAGCCCGAAGGCAACACAGGTTTAGGGGTTGTAAACACTACAGGTGTTAGTGCAGGAGAAACGTTAGTCTTACCTTTGGAAGAAACCAACCTCCTTGAGGAAGACCTCCTGATCCTATCGCGCTCCAATTTAAGGCGATAGGACTCATATGCTCTCCATTCATCATCAGTCAATTTCTCACATTCATTGCACCGATGATCAATCAAAACAATTAAGCCCCCTACAAACTCATACATACTGTGTGGGGGTCTACCGATGCTTTCGGTAGCCTCACCTTACAATCATCCCTCACACACTCTGAAACTCACAACACTTGATCCAGACATATCTTATAGAGAAAAGTCAATCCAAAATCAAAAAAAACGGCCTCCACTATCGCGCATGACCAATTTCAACAATCAATTCAATACCAAAAAAATCAATCAGATACTTAAAAGCGAGTCAATTTCCAAAAAATCCTGAGCAGAGGTCTGTAAACAGATGTTTACTGACCGGCGACAGAAAAAAATATGAATAGAAAATGGGAATGGTTCCTGATATCCGCCTCCCAGCGGCGGGAATGGGTACTACCACCTGGCCGCCCACTGCGTGTGCCGCGAGTTTTTGAAATTTCTGTCGGACGTCAGAAAATACAGCTATATATATATCTGTCAGGTAAGTGGCATGAACAAACTGTGCTTTACTGTGTATTATAATCATATTTTGCTTTATGTATCTAATGCATTTAGGATTTATATATCATTCGATTAACAAAATACTCTATAAAATGCAGTACAATAACAGTAATTGTGTTTAGTATGAAAAACATAAATAACACCGTATGTTATGACCCTAAGTATATCAAGTTGGACTTACGAACAGATCACAATACGTAACTCGTTTGTAGAGGAGCGTCTTGTGTTTTAATGATACAACTTTCTTGAGCCTATATACGTATTATTATACGCACTTGGAGATGAATTCACTGAAATTCATCGACACTCACTAACTTGTTCACCTTTGGACAGATTATAAATATCACTTAACTGCTGTCAAATTCCATAACTAATTTCCTGAAAAATTCCTACTGAACCTGGCCATCCTATTATATAATTTATAAATGAGTCAAAACTAATGCTGTCCACATCAGACATATTTAGCAAAACTACAAGTGTCATTTTCAAAATCAAAGATTGATTTCAGGTACATTTTTAGACAGCCATCCATCCCCACCACGACCAAGACTGAGTTTTTAAAATTTAAATTGGGGTTCATATAGCTTTTGTCTTTTTGATGACTGAATACCTGAAAAAGGCAAGGATGAAACACTGAAAATATCCACACCTTGACAATCAATCACAATAACTAGGTAACCTCACATCATCCACAAAGAAAGCCACCCCACACAAATAAAGACCTCTGCGTGTTAACCACAACTAAAAGTTAGTAGCATTCTATGATAACTGTCTACTCAAAACAAAAATCAAATGTAAAAACCACAATACGACTACAAAGCTAAAAAAATCTACAAAATAAATACAATCAGGTTGACGACTAACTCACTGACAAGCACTACAGACATCAGCCCTTTAATAAAAAGCACTAATAACACCTACAGATTTGCTAATAAGCAGAAAATATACAGTACATATCTATCTAATAAAAAATATATATATATATATTGAAAGCTAAAGCACAACGGCTTTGGCTACAGCAACCAAAATGGCACTGATGCGATTGCTTCATGTACAGTATATTTACATCTATACACATCTCGTTCTTGTAAGTAAGGATCTTAAACTATCATCAAGCAACAATATAAATCATCTATATATACTATGGTCTATATCATATTTATTGAAATTTGTAAGGGTATAGTAATAATTCCTATAACTTCTATTGTCAGGCCCATAACATTCGAATATTGTACTGGAGTCTTTCCTTACCTCTCTGTTTTTCTCCTTTGTTGATGGAGGGCTAAAAAATTCCTTTATGTACCCCACAAGGAGCAGAACCCCGTAAGAGACAAATGTGAAAAAGGCCACAAAAAGAGAACACTCCTCTTCTTTATGATGTACTCCCTTTCGCTTCTGTTTGATGCCATCTGTCAGGGCCACTTTCTCCACGTCTTGGACAGGTACAGCTGCTCCATTCTGTCAATGACAACAAAAGCAAAAACGTAATTACAATACAATTACCATTATGAAATAGGATACAGGCTATCCCCCAGGGATTCGCGGGGGGAATAGGAACAACAACACCCGGCCCCCACAAATAGCTAAAATCCACAAATACTTAATGCCCCTCCAAAAAGCTTATAACTGCCTATTGTCATAGTTCAACTCCAAAAACCCCCTCTAAAAATTATTCTAATATCATCCTATTTTAATAGTTTTACCACAAAAAACGTATTTAGTATGAAAATATGAAAATACAGTTCAGGCAGTTACCACTTAACAGTGGCACTGGTTAGCAGCATTGGCTAGAAATTTTGTTAACCAGATTTTTGGCATCGGTAAGTAGTTTATCAGGACTGATAGTATTATAAGTAATGATAAAAAACAGTTAGGTAACATTTCATTGGCCTGAAAAGTGATGAAGGAATTCAGATTAAAGCTTCACTAATTAACATCTATGTGGCAATGGCAAGCAAACACCAGTACGATGCTAATTCCCTGCGTGAGCAATTTGTTGGTCTGTGTAGTGCAGGATTTAATGTTTGTGGAGATTTCTAGGCAGACAGGTGTGTCGAAGACAACCGTTTGTCTGTGGTCACTTTGATGATCTTCCGAGGTCTGGACATCCGAGACTTACTACTGTGATTTTTCTTATGTGCTATCGATCACTTCGGCTATTAGAACTTTATTACTACAGTAGTACCTCGAGATACGAAAGGCTCAACTTACGAAAAATCCAAGTTACGAAAGCAAAGACGAAAAATTTTACTGCTCTACATACAAAAAGTTTTCAAGATACGAAAGGTTTCTGAAAGTCCGAGATTCGCCCCATAACAATTTTGAAACTCGCGCCGCACGCCGCCATCTTAGTTATGGTAGACTCGCCACCATCCTCCTGCTCTCCCATTGGTTCCTGATGCTAGCCAAGCCATGAGATCCTTCTCTCTAATTGGACAGCATCCCTCTCATCATGCATCTTCTATACATACGTACTACGTGTTGGCGTGCTTTACCTCGGCCACTTCGCACCCGAAACTTTACCGTACGCAATCAGCATTCGTTCGCTCCAACGATTTCGTTTAGTAACGTAAATTCGTTAGTGATTTCGTTGCAGTACGTACATATTATCGTGTTGTGAGAACGTAACTTAATTACGTATAGTACATAGAGTCATGGGTCCCAAGAAAGTTGCTGAAGTTCACAGAAAGAAGAGAATGCTTTCTATGGAGACAAAAATGGAGATAATAAAAAAGTATGAAGCTGGCTTGCGGTTGAGTGTGATCGCTAAGGAATACAGCCGAAATCCGTCGACGATAGGCACCATCCTTAAGCAGAAGGAAGCCATCAAATTAGCTACACCTTCCAAGGGCATCACTATTTTGTCCAACAAGAGGAGCCATGTGCATAATGAAATGGAAAGGCTGCTTCTTGTATGGATCGAGGACAAAGAAATCGATGGCGATACGATAACCGAGACGGCAATCTGCCAGAAGGCCAGCGCTATTTTCGGCGATTTGATTGCCCAAGCCAAAGACGACGGTGGAGAGGGGACATCAACGGCAACCCCAGAGTTCAAGGCTTCTCATGGGTGGTTCGAAAAATTCCGTAAACGGACTGGCATCCATTCGGTGGTGAAGAAATTGAAATTACGTAAACTACAAAAAAGTAAAACGAAATGTAAAAATCAAAAAGACAAAATAAATTTTATTTTAAGTTTTTTGTAAAGTTAAGTGTTACAGTTTTGTTAATGTGTTTTGTAAAGTTTAGTTTGTTTTTCTGACATTTTTTATGTGTTTCGTAAAGTTAAGTGTACGTTTCTGCCGTTTTGTCCTCCTCCTCCTCCTCTGCCGCCACTTTCGGAGATAGCCTCACTCGAAAGGTAAGCTTCGACATTTTACGTTACAGTAATAATATTTCTTGTACACTAATATACACTTTATTTACAGGTTTGGATTTTTATTCTTAATTTAGGTATTGAATGGTCCAAATTGTTGTAGTATTAGATTGTTTATAGGTCAATTTAGCTTTATTATGAAATTCAATGGGGTGTTTTTGGAGGGCTTGGAACGGATTAGCCATTTTACATGTAAAAAGTGTTCCAAGATACGAAAAACATTATACGAAGGCCGCCTCGGAACGGATTAATTTCGTATCTCGAGGCTGTACTTCCATTAATTCATTAACACTTTGCACATCCTGGGTCACAAATGGCAGATTTATAAGAATTCCCTTAAAAAGTTACTGTTTAGAATCAAGTTGGCTGTTCTTTTCATAAATCTGCTATTGTGCATGGCAGTACGTATATAACAATTTAATTCCTGTTTGAATATAAAAAAACCCAAGAAAGAAACTGTATTGATAAAAACAATAAAATTCAATAACTGATTTGTGATTCATAACATTAGTTGTTACGATTCAAACTGTCAGACATATAACCTTTCTTAATTCAAAGTTAATACTTTATCGCCAGGGTAGTTCCCAATTCTCGACTGAATGGAAAGTGCGATGCAGCCACATTCGCCAGTAACCAAGATCAGGGGGAAGGGAGTTTTGTCTGAGACTGTATAACAACAAAAATGACCAGTGTCAGTATTTACGTTTACTTGCTTGCAAGTTGAAATTTCTTTTTCTCAACACCTAATTAATTCTGATAATTCAAATTAACCTCACAATCCTCTTGCATTATTATAAGGCAAAGGCACAAAGGGATAGCGATACAAAAAAAATCTTCATTACTATTTTCATACTGGACTTGCCAGAAAGGGAAAACCATGAGGACATGAGTTACTACACTCTCTTCTGTCTTATGCACTTTTCTGATGGCTGGAGAATAACCCCTTTTATACTTTCCTCTAGTTTATATCTGCAACATCATGAAATTTGTAAAAAGTTACACTATGCTTTTTAATAAATCCAATAACCATTTTGTATACAGTATTATTTATTCAGAGTTGGGGAATACCTCAAACGACCAATACAATAAGCCATAATCTAAGTTTCATGTACTTGAAGCATTTCTGAAAATGATCCAGAAGTCATCAAAGTTATATTATGAATTTGCTTAATGAGACCACTGAACTACATTTCTCGACTCACAATGACTTGCCTGAAGGATTTTTAAAATAAATTCATGTTAGAAAATTGTTTCAAATTCACCTGGAGCAAAAGAGACCAAGGAAAATGGATAGATAACTAAAAACCACAGCTTTGACAAGACCAAGGTCAAACATTAGTTGAGGTTATGAAGTACACAATACAGTAAGAGTAAAGGCAGCTATTGGTGACAGTGCCATGAAAACCTGTGGAACTACTGACAGCTCTAAACAAAGGATGCAATGTTGGAAAACCTTCCTTGTCTACATGAACTTATGAAACTTCCCTGTGGACACAGGGATGACAGTAAGAAAGAATGCATCCTGCAGATCTTACAGCCCTTTCCTAAATCATCATCATATTATTATTCAGAGGATGAAAATGATTCATATGGAACAAGGCCATGGGGCAACTGACTTGAAATTAAAGCTTCCAAAGAACATGATGTTCATCAGGAAGCAGTAAGAAGAGGTCAAGGGAAATATACAAAGAAGCGACTCCACTGATTAAACTTTAAAAATGAATTATTAAATTAACAAATAGACAAAAATGTATTAAAATGAAAGAAGAATTGTATTAGGGTAGTAATGTACGGCATCTTTGCTCGAACTTCTGAAGTTCCAATCGCAAGACTTCCGCTGGGAGGCTGTTCTACAACCAGACGCTAAAACCTGCTACCAGAACCTAGCATTCCCATCCTGAAGGAGACTAAAGTACTCACTTTCTTGAATGCTTCCTTCTCTACCAACAACCTGACCTCTATATCCAGAGCTTGTGGGTATGAGAGATGGATGGGATTTGTTGTGGGTAAAAAGAGATGAATCACAACACCAGAGACCCTATTGAGTCCACGACAATCTCCTTTCATGTACACATCTACTCCAAAGTTCTGGAGGCAAGTCCCTACCACAGGATACTATCACATACAGGCAGTTCCTGGTTATCGGTGGACTCTGTTATCGGTGATCTGGTTTTATGGCGCCATAAATCGCCAAATTTCGATTAATGGCGGTTTTCGCTTATCGGCAACCCCTCGGGAAAAGAACCACTGCCTATAACTTGGGACTGCCTGTATTGTGTGAAATATGGTTTGTTAAGAGCAGTGTACCTTTTGGGGCAATCATACTTCTCAACACACTTAACATTTCGGGTTTTAGAAAGTTATGGCCAAGTTCTACTTTACCTCTCTCTCTGACCAAATTATCTAACACCAGTTGTATTTCCACAGTACTACTACAACTGCAAAACAATACAATTGTCATCAGTATAATGCCCACAAAATATCCTTAATTTTTCTTATGAAGTCCCTGCATTTGCTGCAGCATACAATCTTCTTCACAATTGATTGAAAGCCTTCTACATATTTTCATTCACCGACAAAACAAGATTACAAAGAATTTCTTTCCCAATGACAATTACCTGGAGTGTTTCAGTCCTTGCACAACCCACATGCAATATACAAAAGGATTACTGTTACTAAGTTAGTAGACTGTCTTTGCAACAACAATAGCTATCGCTAACAAGTACACGACAGAAGATATGACCAACAATGGCACTGGGCCATCTCGATTTTATCTTTTATTTGCAATATGAAAATAACACCAACAGATCAGACTTTAGAGCCTATCTGCTTTGGTGCCAGGTATTTCCAGAAAATCTTGGCGATTGACCTCGTATGCCTTGTGTAAAGTCTTGGCCTGGTAACAGTAGTAAGTATGAATTAGCTTGACCAGTAATAAGTCTTTGGACACTACAGATTGTGTTTACAAACTGACTCAGTGTACTATAAATGAATTAATTCTTTAAAGTATTACACTTTGGGACCTGTCAAAAATACTTCATGAGATCTATATTCCAATTCCAAATCAACTGACAGGAGCATCCTTTTATTTCAATCATTGTAATCACTTGGGTCAATTTGACTTCATTAGTATGAGCCCAGGTTGACCAAGGATGTAGGGTTGGGATCTTCCTCAAAACAGTAAACCCACTGTACCTCTACTTCTGAAAGAGGGTGAAACTACTATGGGATGTTGGGATTGGAAAATCCATAAAACAGAAATACCACTTGGTCAGGCAGCAGTTTCTATCTAAAAAGATGCTTAATGTTATAAATAGAATAGAATACCAAATTTAGACCAAAGGTCAAGCACTGGGACCTATGAGGTCATTCAGTGGTGAAATGGAAATGGTCAGTAAGAAGGTATGAAAGGTTTAGGAGAAGGTGGAAAGTCAGATGGAAGAAAAACAAATTAAGAGGTAAAATAACAGGAATGATACAGAGGTTGCAGCTAGGGGCCGAGGGGACATTGCAAAGACCCTTCAGTTATGCGCACAGTGCACCACGTGAGGTGCACTGATGGGACTAACCACCTACGGGGTGAAAAAGTTGAAGTAAAACTAATGTTCTTACAAGACTCACAAGAAATTCCCATAGAAAAATGTAAGCACAACAGTGGAGGGAATCCACTATCAAATGAGTCACCAGGAAATCAGTTGAGTGATGAGTCACTCACTCTGGCACTGCTTCAAAACATGTGATGAGTTCCATGAATGGAATTCCCTTCTTGATGATACAGGGTTATCAAGCACTATGTTTAATCACCACCTCATGGTAGGTATTTTCCAAGAAGAATTCCACACTCCCTAAACATTTTTACAGAGTTTGACTTGCTTTACTGTTTAGCATATAAATTCAAGAAAGGCATTTATGTAACAAGTCAACTTTAAGGAGACCTAATATAGATATACTATACATATAGGCATAAATATTTTGGTAAATTACTCAAGATATGCAATACTGGCACTTGCACATCAGAATGTCGTTTTGAATGACAATGCATTACCACACAGTTTTTATGTAGGCTACATGGACAGCATAAGCTACTGTGATTTGTATGCTAAGTTTGCTATTAGTTAGTCCTCATGACAAGATTGTTGTCACTCTTTACTGCTTGTTTAACAAACTATATTATCGAATCAAGTCCCCCACTTTTAAGAAATGTAATAAGTACACATATTCTAGTTAAGAATATAAAAAAACATTACAATATTATAATACTACTACATATTTGACAAGATTACACAATTGCAACAAACAATATCATATTGCAATAAGAAAATTGAGTAATTTACCGATAATACTAAAACTGATTACGTACTGAACTGAACTGAATATAGAATTTAGGCCAAAGGCCAAGCACTGGGACCTGAGAGGTCATTCACAGCTGAAAGGTTTCAAAGGTGTAATAGGAAACCTCAAAGCAGTTTCACAATTAATCAAGTGTTGGGAGAGGGTGGAAAGTACGACTGAAGAGAATATGAAAGGAGATACAGTAAAAGGAATGAATGGGGTTGCAGGTTAGGGCCAAAAGCACACTGCAAAGAACCTTAATGCCTACAGTGCATCGCACAAAGTGCTCTGACGGAACTAAGTTAGGGTAAAACTGATTAGTACTAGTACAATTCTGTGGTACTGTAACTTGATAAAGATCTTTTGGTAAAGGACTCAGGTTCAATTACATCTTCACAAACATTTTTATGTCAACTTTTCCCTCATCCCAGACCATCCAAGATTGGAATAATGCAAAATATACCGGAAGATGCATTAGCAATTCTCTGGTAGACATTAGAGGTGCCTCACACCGAGGGACCTGGGGAAACCCGAACGAACTGTAAGGTTTGTGCATGGTAAAGTATGAGGTTAAATGAGAGTTGAAATACAGTACATCAATTTGACAGCAACACTAATGGCCTCCGACTTTGCGAAGCAAAATGGAACCTAATATACAATGACTATAACATGAGGAAGCTTTAGGTTCAAAATCTTAAGAAGCTTGTTTGGATGGTTGTATTCATGAGTTTATCTTCTCCTTCATTAATAAAGTTGGCCCCTACTCCTGACTCTCACATCACTAGTTCATTTGTTTACAGACCCCTGCTTATTTGTGGTTCTGGATTCGCTGCTTCACCCATTCATGGATTTTCTGTGGAACGTACATCCAAATCATTCATGGAAAATACTCTTCATGATAAAACTATTAAAATACTCAAGTATAAGCATTTTTAGAGACAGGTTTTTGGTGACTGAACAAGCAAAATAGGCAGTTATAAGGGTGTCAAGTACTATGTATGTATTTGCAGACTGTACGTATAAGGGAAAAATACTCTAAGTATAATGAATGGTTGAAAAAGGAACTGAATGTTCTGAGGTCACAAAAAGAATTGAGTGCACCGAGAAAAACCCTGAAAGAACTGCATGTTCTGAGAAAGGTCATGAAATATATAAATCAGTCCCTGGGTTACGGCTGTGTCAGCCCATGCCGAATCTGTACTTATGGTGCTTTTTCAAATATTTTGTCAAATATTTCATAAAAATGATATTGTTAGAATACAATAAAGTTTTGTACATACTTACCCGGCAGATATATACTTAGCCTATGTCTCCGACGTCCGACAGAAATTCGAATTTCGCGGCACACGCTGCAGGTAGGTCAGGTGATCTACCCCCCTGCCGCTGGGTGGCAGGAATAAGAACCATTCCCGTTCTAGAACCAGATTTTCTCTTCCACCTGTCTCCTGAGGGGAGGCTGGGTGGGCCATTCATCGTATATATCTGCCGGGTAAGTATGTACAAAACTTTATTGTATTCTAACAATATCATTTTTGTACATGCAACTTCCCCGGCAGATATATACTTAGCTGATTGACACCCTTGGTGGTGGGTAAGAGACAACTATTTACTGAATAGACAGGTAAACAACATACGTTGTAGTAATAAATTAAATAAAACCTTGGTTCCTACTTGTTCAGGCGGAAGATTCCATGGCTAATGCCTAGGAATCTGCTTCGCCTCAAGAGCCTCAGTGAGGATGTGACCTATGGCTAAGAGTTCTTGTGGGTCTGTCGATGGGGTCTTATCCATTTACTCGACAGAGCCTCTTACATGACAATATGCCTATGCCTAGTGGCATAATTAAGGAGCACAACACCGATCCCGATCACCTGATCCTAACACGATGGTTAGTGCTTAAGTTGAAGAGAGTTATCCCCAAACTCCTTTCAAACAACCCAAAGAAAAAACACGACGTTAAATAAAATTTAACTCACTAGTTAAGGATCAGTATCGGCTCCCTATCCCAGCAATGTATCCGCAGACACGTATCAACCAAGAAAGAAGGATCTCTCGTAGGTTATCTTGACATCCTTCGGATAATGGGAAGTCAACGCAGAGTTGCATCTCCCGTATGTGACAGCTAATATGTCCTTATGACATATTGTTAAGGAAAGAACAAGAATTCGGAAAAGCTCGCACTTCATGCGCTTTTAATTCTCAGCTGTTTGAAGGAATCATCAATGCACTTATCAAGTGCTTAGGAGATCACATTGTCTCAAAGAAGGCCAGGGCATTCTTTGATATAGATCTCTTCTGGGTGAAGCCTGGAGCCTGGCTAGCGCTTCGTGCCTGGCAGGCGCCTAGCGCCTGTCTAGCGCCTCGCGCCTGGCTGGAGCCTTGCGCCTGAATGGCGCCTAGAGCCTGGCTGGAGCCTCGCGCCTGGATGGCGCCTCGCGCCTGGCTGGCGCCTGATTGGCTCCTCCCTCCGGGCTGGAGCCTTGCGTCTGGCTGGCGCCTTGTGCCTGGAGCCTGGCAGAAGACTTCATGATTACTGTCTATGAGTCTGCATGCCTCAAGAGTTTCAGGGAGGTAGGGACATATGACTGACAAACCTTCTGGATCATGTCAATGGGGGCTAGCCCGCTTACACGACAGAGCCTTCTCGGTTCGTGCCAATGGGGGCTGACCCACTTACATGGCAGAGCCTTACCTGTATCATATCAATGGGGACTAGCCCTCTTACATGACAGAGCTTTAGGTTTCTCTTTACTGGAAGGAGCCTTGCCTTGCGCCTGGATGGATCCTCAATCCTGACTGGAGCCTAGCCTTGAAGGAGCCTGGCACCTGGATGGCGCCTGGCTGGCTTCTAGAGCTTGGCTGGCGCCTCGCGCCTGGCTTGGCTCCTCCACACTTGCTGGAGCTTCGAGCTTGGAAGAGTATCTAGGCTGTCTGGCGATGTCCACATCGGACACTCTTATATCTGTCCGATTTGTTCGCCTCTGGCGCATTTGCGCCAGGTTGGAGGCCCACTCCTTCTCAGTATCCGACCATGACAGAGTTCCTTGGAACTGTCCACCTCTGGCATTTTTCGCCTGTATTGGCATTTGGCGCCTGGCTGGCGCTACATTGTCCGAGAGTCCCGAACAACCACATAGTTTATCAGGAGACTGGAGAAGGGTGGAAGAAATTCTTCCCCTTTGAGCTTTTGGCCCCTGGCAAGGGGAGGTGATTGTAGTCAGCTACATCCAGTAGACGACAGGATATCTAACAATACGAGAGAGAAGAGTCTTCCTCCGAGGAGGATCCTTTGTGAATACTACCTTTGCTAACGAGATCTCTTCTTACATGTTGATGAGGTTCCTCGTTGCAGAATCTTCCCTATCCTTGCCCGAAGGAAGGGAAGGAGTCTTGAAGTCGAAGGAGACTCCGAGCTGAAATTGGGCGGAACCCTGATTTCTAGCTCTTATTGTATCCTTCTGAATACCTTCTGGGAAGCATTTCGAGCCCTCATCGCACCCCAAAGACTCTGTAGGCAAACGTTTAAATCATCTCTTCTTCTGTAGATGAAAATGTAAGTACCCTGCCTGGGCAACGAAACTTCTATCTGAAAGCGTTGCGTCAGGAATAGAGGGTTTTAGTTCTTTTTCCAGGCATACTATGCTGGCAAGAACCCATTGCTGTGTCTCCATTGAATCTGATGAGAGATTCCAATGCACAAAAAATTCACTTGTCTTCTTGGTCGTTTAGGGCTAAGAGAAACAAAGAATTCCTTCATAAACTTTCTCAAAGAAGTTTGATGAAGCGCAGTTCCATTTTGTTGGAACACGGAATCTGTGGCCACAAAAAGATCCCATTCGAAGTACATGATATCCTATACTCTTGTTGTATTGCGGTATCGTATTAGATCCCGAAGATCTTAATCCTCTGTTATCTCTAATTCCCCTTGTAGAGACAGAGTATAGCCTTTTACTGCGTTCTTTGATAGCAGATATATACAAAGGTGATTCTTCCTCTGAAAGTGAAGAAAAAACCTCGCTATGTGGTTCACAGAGGTATCGGAAGAGGACAGTTTCCTCATTCCATCTAGCACGATCTGCAGCAATTCTATGTCTTAGCCATGACTATTGTCATTTACCTTGAAAAATCCTCTCATTCATGTCCACTTCTGGTCAGTCTGCACACGGACAGACTCTGAGTGGAGAGGTTTTTCAGGTCTATTTATAATAGATTCTGATAGAATATCCAGATACTCTTGGAAAAGCCTTACGAAACATGCTGTGAGAAGAACGTGACTTCTGTGAATCCAACCTCTCTAAGGCCAAAATGAGGCATTCATCCTCTCTTCCTTTGACGCCCATTTATCTTAATATCTCTGTTAAGAATTTATAACTAGAGGAAAAAAGACTAAAGTTTATTCCCCTTCTTTAAATTAAAGATGTCGTATATTGCTACCTCTCTTGGTTCAAGGAAAAAGGAAGCAGTCTATAGGAAGCCTGTTCGTCTTCTACCTTGCGAAGATCTATGAAGAAGACTTTCCGCAGGTTCTCACAAACTTTTTTTCAATAAATGTTAGACATAACGTTAACAGTTATTATCTTCGATCGAGAAGGTTCTCACGGACATGCAAAATCTTGCATCGAACCTCTTAAGGATCGTTACGTTCCCTGTCTGTTCCCAAATAGGTTCTCTTTTGTTAACGCGAACAGGGGCGAAAAAAAGAGATTCTCGATGCTCTTTGCGATATGAGAGAGTCGTGGAATTGGCCTAAGTGATTAAAATAAATCATTTCATCATTCCTCGTAAGCGACCCCTTTCCGATTAAATGGGTAACGAAATCAGGAACGAATCTTGCCGTTACCGAGCCTGCTGTCCGAGAGGCTACTGGACTCTTAGGTTAAAAACTCGCTAAAACGAGAAAATATCTTGGACGGTGCTTCTGGCGCAATTTGCGCCAGGCTGGCGCTTACTTCTAGTTCTTTTTCGGTTATGTGCCAGAACATCTGTACCTTTATGGTACCCGACATCCTTCACATGTTAATTCCGTTCTTAGTAGGAAAAAACTTTTATATACGTAGTATAGTCCATTTCAGGAAACAACTTCTGCCACTAAGAGAATGTTTCCCATCCGACTCACCCATCTTCTCTTGAGCAATATCCGATTCTAAAAAGGTTGTGTGCGTTTCTCGAAAGGATGAGAGAATTATATTATATTGTGCTCTGCCGTATTAGAATCCTTTATAATACTGTCACATTGTGGTAAACAGCATTGATCTAGGAAACCTTTGTAAGGATACTAGGAATTCTGTAGTTAACCTCGGTATGTTGCATAAGACTGACCATAACCGTAGTCTTAAAGTGAATTCTCTACTACATTCATCTTCTCACTAAGCATTTACTCTAATAAGCCATGCTTTCGTAAGCAAGAGAACATTATATAATATAGAGTTCCGCTGTGTTAGAATCCTTTAATAATGTTACCTACGGTAAACAGCATTGAAATTTGTAATATCTTTCTTATTGAAAGCTTCTTAGCAAAAGGCAGACAATATTTTATTTGTGTGCGCTTAACTATCCCCTCAATCCGAGGCTAAAACCGCGATTGTAGGGGAGAGACACGGTTAGTCATTCCATCCCGCAGGAGAGAGACATGTAACCAACCAGTCATGACCGACCCCTACATGGTACTGCGTTGGTCTAGCGATAGCACTGCAGCAGTCTCCGTTAGCCGTCTAGCCTTACTCTTCCAGAGTTGCCAGCTACTCCATTCAATAAAGGAATCTTATAAAATTATTATCGAACTTCAGGAAGTTCTTATTAATGCATATTTAAGCGAAACAAGACTTCGATAAATCTAGAAGCTAAGTAGGTGTTGTCTTAACAATCCCTTTAAGCGTAATCCTTCCTAGGAAATTCCTGGGAAGGATACTGGTAATTGAGTTGCTCAGCAAAAGGCAAGTAACTACGGTATGTGCTTATGATTTGCCGTATCGTATTCTCATACAGCAGATACTCTACTACCTTCGTTTACCCACTTTCTATTCCCTGCCGAGGCAGATAGAGAAAGGAAAAATTTTTAATATCTTCGTTCTTTTCGTTAATAGAACGATAGAAAGAGTATATGTATCTCCTTAAGGAAGGAAGTTAATCCAGGAACTCTTTGAATCTTCGTGATTTCCTCATAAATTGCGGAAGAGACAGAATTCCTGTTCATCTGTAGGGTTTACGGAAGGAAGTAAATATTTCCTATCCGCCATCATACCCAAACGTCGATGAGATTCTTATAAGAAAACTCCCAAAGCTCTTGCCTCTTCATAACGAGGGAAGAGCATGAATGAAGGAGAGCGTCCGCATTGAGAGGAACTGCCAAACACAGGAGTCTTCTGAATAATGAAAAAATGGCTTCTCTTAGTATCAGAATCCTTCTGACAAAAGCGACGGCCGCCTGTGCGACATCTTGCACCTTTGCCAGGGGAAAGTTGCTCAAGTTAAAAACTCAAAGAGGAGTCTTGCACTGACCTCTCTCTCATAAGAAGATTTGGAATATTCTGGCGCCTGGCTCCTTGCGCCTAGCGCCTGGATAGTTCCGCACGCTAGAAAGGAGACTCGCTCCTGGAACGTTCCGCTTGCGTGGAAGGTCCCGTGCGCCCTGATAGTTCCGAGCGCCAACTAGACCCCTTTTAGAAAGAGCCTCTTGCCCGGAAACGTTCAATGGAAGGATCGTTCTGATTGCCACTCTACTATAAGGCTCCTTGCTCTAGCCGTCTGTTTTTCTGGCGCAATTTGCGCCAGGCTGGCGCAATTTGTGCCAGGCTGGCGCTTCGTCTCTTTGAAGGCGCCTTGTGCCAAGAAAAATTTTTCTAGAACGCGGCTCGCGTTTGGTTGTAGGAACGCGGCTCGCGCTAGTCTGTTGGAACGTGGCTCACGCTAGCTTGCTGGAACACGGCTTCCTGGCTGGCTCTTGCTCAGTGTTCTCTTAGTTTTCTGAGAACACGCTAGATCATCCAAACTCCAAACATATACATTCTTCGTCTTTTCGGATGCAAGATGAAGAGACGCACTTTTTTAAAGGATGCCTTTTCAATGGCTATCCTTGGCAGTCTGGGACGCTCTACAGAACCTGCCGAGGGGACGCCTGACCGGTGGGGATTCTCTGAAACCTTACGGCTTTCGACATTCCTTCTCCTCTGGGCCTGTGAGCTTGGAAGAGGTCTAGACCTGGGAGCGAGACAGAGCCGATCAGACGCACCCTCCACTGCAATGGGGAACACTAGTAATCACTTCTTACCTTTTAATAGCTCGCATTTTGAGCCACAATCCTTGTCTTCAAATTGCAATTATGAATTTGAAGTTTCTGCGAAGTAAGAAGGTGATGAGGATGCAACACTACTAGTACTGTTAATACTCTAATTGCTCGTTAGTACGAGTATCCAAAAATCTTTTAAAAGTAATGTATCTAGTTACATGCTTTACTGACTCCCTAAAGTAGGAAGTCAGTTTATTTCTTCAATCAATTCTAACACTTATTACACGTATTAATGAATAAATATTAATATTTCCCTTTCTTGCAAACTATGCGAGTGTCTACCGAAAACTTCGGTAGTTACACGTCATATATTCTTCGAAATTTTCGAAGCCAAATTCATTAAAAAGTTAATAAAAGCGTATGCCGAACCAAAGACCCAGTACTTCCCTGCAAAAGACAGACCAGAAGATCGATGGCGATGAAAAACGAAAATCAAGTCAGGAGGTAGCAACAACATATGTTGACACTACCGCGACAGAGAAAATCTGGTTCTAGAACGGGAATGGTTCCTATTCCTGCCACCCAGCTGCAGGGGGGTAGATCACCTGACCTACCTGCAGCGTGTGCCGCGAAATTCGAATTTCTGTCGGACGTCGGAGACATAAGCTAAGTATATATCTGCCGGGGAAGTTGCATGTACAAAAATATCCAGTCTCACACTCAGGTTACATTGCTGAAACTAGGATTACGATGCTGTAAGCCCCGTAACATGCAGGCACCATAAATGTTTCTTATAATTTTCATGTTACAGCGATTTCCAACTTACGGCAGGCCACCGGAATGGAAATCAACCCCCGCCAACCCATAGACTGCTAACTCATATTGCAATACAATAATACCCCAAACTTACGCGATTTGATTTGCGGGAATTCACAATAGCTCAAACTTTTCACTGGAACCTAACTAATTATCATACGTGATTTCTCATTTGCGAATCCTCCAGAAACACTGCAAAACCCAGCAAGTGTATTTATGTTTAATTTATTATGTAAACTTTTAAGTTTTAAAGATTTTCTGTATAAAATCTTTATTAAAAATGTATTATTTCTATTTTTGTACATGCATAAATATGATACAAAGGTAATCACAGCGCCTTTCAGTTAGTGCATATACGTACTTTTACAAAATGTGATACCCATTCACAAAGTTACTGTACTTTTCAAAAATGATATCCCTACAGAAACTTTGTTTAATTTCTGAAGTACGCACTAGTATACTACAATTAGTATGTTTTCATGATTTTAAGCATAAAATCTGTATGACAGTTTTGTGTATGCTATTTATATTTTTGAAAATATATACAAAGGCAGTACGTAATTCACAGTGTTGGTCCCTACGTATATAAGACCTCCAAGATCAACTAGCAACACATATCAGACATAACAGAGTTGTCGTTCTGTGAAAATTACTTTCTTAACCTTGGAGAAAAGTGCTGGTACAATCTGTATGTACTATATTACGTAATTACAGCACATACAGTTAATGTACTTTCAGAGGATGTGATCCCATTAGCTTTTTAAAGATGATGCCCCTCCAGAGATTTACCTCACATGACATACATACCTCTCTCTCTCTCTCTCTCTCTCTCTCTCTCTCTCTCTCCTCTCTCTCTCTCTCTCTCTCTCTCTCTCTCTCTCTCTCTCTCTCTCACTCTCTCACTAGTACATGATTTTAAACGGAACCTCTGCAAATATTAAATACATGCTTTCTTTAATTGTGTACCTTCCTTACAACTGGCTTATGAAGTTTACCTAGTGACCCAAAGAAAACTTCTTCTATAAATGAAATTACAGTAACTTTAATTTCATTTAATAGTTAGCCTAATACTTAGGAAGCATGATTATGGCCATATCTAGTGTTCAAACTCTAGAATCAAGCATTTATTAGCATTTTCAGAGACTGTACCAAACTTACACTAAACTTCCCCTTGTGCTAGAGGGTCTAGAACCTAACCTCGCGTAAGTTCGAGGTATTACTGTACTGTACATCTACTTTTCGTTTTTACATTTCTTCATGTTCAAGAAAAGTAAACATTTCTGTTTCTGACTTACTGAAATCTTTTAAAAGCTATTTACCTTGATGCTTCTTTGATATCCATCTAGAATTTATATGCATTTATTATACTTGGATAAAGAATGTAGAGCATTATGTATATACAGTGGTCCCCCCTATTCGTGAGGGATGCGTACCAGACACTCCCGTGAATAGTTAGAACCTGCGAATAGTTGGAAACCCTATAAAAATGCTGAAAACCTCCTATTTTGTTAGTTAAAACTTAAGAAAAGCCCACTAAAAATGTTTATACTTGGTTTTTTTAATAGTTTTATCACAAAAAGTGCATTTTAGGATGAAATTTATTTAAAAAACCAGGAATTTGTGGATATTTCTCATAGAAAAATACCATGAATATGCTAATTTTCCGCGAATAAAGCGGGGAAACGTTCCCAAGAGAAATCCGCGAATGTGTGAGTCTGCGAATCCGGAGAACGCGAAAATGGGGGGTCAACTGTAATTGGAAAGATTAACAATTAAGTGCTATCCAAGAACGCAATTAGATAATCACGGAAACCTTATTTTTCCCTAACCATTATAGTACCTAAGTCAAAAGACTGTACTATTTAATTTAACCAACCCTTGTCTAAATTAATGAAAGGTACTGCATCCTTCCTATCCTGGTGAGGTTAACCTTGAATGAAATAATTTTCCTCTGTAAATATTATGAGAACGAATTGGTATTTGAATTTACCATTGGTACAAACACTATAAACATTCAGCAGCAAGTGCTTAGCTCCCTCCACACAACCATGACATTCGTATAAAATTTATAGTACAGGCAGTCCCCGGTCATCGCCAGACTTAGTTATTGGCGATCCAGTTTTATGGCGCTCACCTAGCGTCATAAAGTCGGCAATTTATGGCACCATAACAGGCAGCATTCTGGTTATCAGCACCATAAGGAGCATTATGGCGCCTTAAGGGCCCTTATGGTGCCACAACATACTTAACGGAGATGCCATGGTGGTGCTTATGGCGTTGATAACCCCCATCATGGAGCTGTAAATCGCCGAGTCTCGGTTAGTGGCAGTCTTCTCTTATCGCACCCCCTCGGGAACGGAACCCCCGCCGATGACCAGAGACTGGCTGTATACATAATACAGGGAATGACAACTGGAAACAGGATTTTTAATTTGGACAACGCTACCACAATAATTTTTTTTTTTAAATATGGAGTTTTCATAATAAAACTAATATCGTAATAAACTTACCTGCACACCTGAATTAGCCCTGGTCACTGACCAACCCATACTATATCCCCACAGATTTACCCACAAAGTGGGTAATTTTAACTGTCAGCGCTAACAAACGGTGCAGGTAAAATCTAGTCAAATGAGTTACCCGTGTTACCGTTGGCAACGTTGCTGCAAATACCAGCCACTAGGGGGTGACACCTCAACGGAGTCATTCACATCATATTGAAGTGGGGAGGAGAGTGGGAATCATTAAGGAGTTCAGGTTAGTAATACAATACATATTAGTAGTTTTATTATGAAAACTTCATATTCCTATACACTCCCTGAACACCTGAATTAGCCCAGTTAACAAAATCTAATGGAGGTGGGATCAATCTCATTCAGCCCGACCTGTCCACAGAGCATACGGGGTTAACTCATTACCTACCACGTGTAAATGTGTGTCCTCACCTAGTTACCTAACTCAGTACGTGAGGATGTTTGCAAAGAAGGTAGCCCAACGTCAGTGTTGAGTCTAAGGTGCCGACTGAGTCAGAAGTGCCTCCCATGTGGTATTCTATACCTCTTATGCATGGAGGTAAAAGCAAATTTCCTCACCTAGTTGACTAACTGAGGTGAGGATGCTTACAGAGGAAGTACCCCAATGTCAGTGTTGAGTCCAAGGTACCGCCCCAGTCTGAAGAACCTCCCATGTGGTATTCTATACCTCTCATGTATGAAGGGGAACCAGTAAACCCCCCATGTGGCTATCCAGCCTCTCATGTATGGAGGAAAAGTTGAGTGTGCAGGACCTTCAAGTTCTCTATTGCTCAATGATGCAGATGACTGTGCTGAAGAAGTTGAAGTTATTCCAACATGAACATTGGGATCTGCCTAACCTAAAGGAACAATACACTAAGTCTAATGCCTGACCAACAGGGACTCTTTAAGTCCATTTAGACTACCACTGACTACCTAAACTTCTAACACCCTAACGATACCTACCAAGCTCATTATAAAATCGAGTTGGCTGCAACAACAGGACCCAGCGAGTAACCTTTCTCTGAAGAAACTGAAAATCCCTAAGGTAAAGCGTCGTGACAACCGACACCAACTCCCAAGTAGCTGCCGATCGCCGACGCCAAAAAATTCCTTCAGAAAGCTGAAGGAGTAGCCATCCTGGACATTATGCGCCCTTGGATGCAAAGTATACCTCGAAGGCTCCGAAAGCGATAAATAACCAACTGACGCTTGACTAATAACCTTTTGCAAGAAGAAACTAATTGCATTTTTAGAAATGGAACAAGATGGACACCTAGGGGAAACAAATCAGGTTCTCAGACGAGGTAAAAGTTCCTCAGTGCATGACAAACTTTGAGAGCTCGAAACAGACACAGCAGCATTTGAGATCTGCCACCTGCTATACAATCATCCAACAGTGCTGCTACGAGTCTACTCATGACGACACGAAACTGACCATCGAGGAGACATCTTGCTCTCTAAAAGACTGTTGCAGAGCACAAGAGACGCCCTCAACAGAACCCTCTATGACTGTCCAGATAGTGAGGCGGCAGATGATTAACAAGAAGTCCCTCCTCTTCTTGACAAGAATGTTGTACAGCCAGCCAAAATGTTGAGTCTGGTATGCCAACCCCATCAAAACCGAAGTGATGAGGTTGTCAAACAGTTCAGGATTGGAAGGAGTATACCCACCATGTTTGAGAAAACCCAATCAACTCAGACAACATCCAGGTAGGAGTGGAACCAGGCCTCTGACTGGCTGCGAAAGGTGTCTTCTAAATAAAAGCCTCACAATATGTAACCCTCACCACATGAATCAACGAAGGCACCCAAGAGAGAAGAGCCTCAACAGATTTGTTGAGAGGAACTCTGACACCTGCAGAAGGGTTTCCCCCTACCCCATAAACACCCCTTCCAATTAGGAATTAAGGTTGAATCCTGCCTACCTGATCCCATAAATGTTGTTAACCTAGAGTCGTCCTCCCCCAAGCCTACCTGGTCTAGTTGAATACAACATATCAAACATTGCTTGAATTAATTGTGTATGTTCTTCCAGAGCCTTGGACTGTGGAAAGAGAATCTAAACACCCACAAGAGCAGCACCCAATAACCTGGAACTTACTACATCTGGGTGCTCGATACCAACAACTGACATACATGACCCCATCATATCTGAGCCAACTGCCCCCAGTTGCGCAACGCTATACCAACAAGACTGATAAACTCCTGAGGCAGTCGACTCAACTACGCAATCCCACACATCACCCAGACCGATGAAGTAACACCTGGGCCGACCACCTGGGTGACTAACGCCCACCACAAGATCCAACTGCACCCTGTTGCACCAACCGTTTACCAACCAAAGATGATGACATAACTTTGAGCCAGTCTCACTTGACTGCGAAACCCCGCACCAGCCAGTGACTATGACATAACCCGATCTAACCAACCCCAGTTACATCGAAGCAGGATGGGAGTCTGGAGCTGAAGCCACATTGATCAAGTGAGGGAAGGGAGTACAGTGGACCCCCGGTATTCGCGTTCTCCGGATTTGCGGATTTCTCTTGGGAACATTTCCCCGCATTATTCACGGAAAATTCACACATTTGCATTATTTTTCTATGAGAATTATCCACAAATTCCTAGTTTTTTTTTATCAATTTCATCACAAAATGCACTTCTTGAGATAAAACTATTAAAAAAACCAGTTTCAACTAACAGAATAGTCTGGTTTTAGCATTTTTATAGGGGTTCCAACTATTCGCGGGTTCTAACTATTCACGGGGAGGTCTAGTACACATCCTTGCGAATACAGGAGGACCACTGTAATTCCAGAAACCCCGGAACCAAGGCCGAACCCACATTGAACACCTTGTAGGAAGAACAGAAATAGCCGCAGGAAAAGGTTGAGAAAGAAGCAGAGGAAGGAGAGAGAAAAAAAAGTAAGAAGCCACACTCGGAGTAACAACCGGAGCACTTAATGCCAATGTTGTGCAGGTGGAGAAAACCAACTTGTGCAGCAAACAAAAGTGCCTCTAAGGACAGGCTACGAACTGTGGAACCAATGAGAACCAAAAATGGGAATTACCAGCTACCCTAACAAAAGGAGGCTGAGGTACAAACGGTACAGAATGTGGTGCAGATGAACCGCCAAACCCAAAAAGCATGAAAATGGGAACCAAAGAAGGAAGATTACAAACTACCCTAGTGAAAGGAGGGGCTGAGGACACAACCGCCACTGATACACTCAACGATGGCGCAGACGAATCGTCAACTGCCGTAGCACCTGCAAGAACCGATTCTCATATCGTGTTCAGTTCCTCCTGTACTGAATTTTCATACGTCGGTATGCACTGAACCTCCAGGATTAGCAAATATTAATAATTACTATACCAATTTGTAGTATAGTAGTATACTTTAAGCTAGGCTACTGTATATGCACACGATATGTCACAGTGCAAGCTAAGCTAACTGCTGCTAATGTTATTCAATTTTTCTTTGTACTTAATTATCATAAGTCAATATGCATTGAACTGAGAAAATTAGTTGATATTAATAATAACCATACCATATATGCAGAGCCAAATTGAAAACCTGATCACCAGAATTACCACCACTGCAAGACCAACCAAATTTATCTACAGAAGGAAAAAGAACCTTCGAAGAAGAAGAAGCACTAACCAACACTTCAGAACCCGACAAACCCAAAACTACATCTGAATGACCAACCACGTACTTAAAAACCTGTTGCAAAGAACATGAAGCAGGAAATAAAACCGATGATGGCTCGAAAGACAAAACTGTCACACTAGAAACTATAACAGAATCTGAACCCGAAGAAACCTGCACTTCTCTTCGTGAACACTACATAACTTATCATCCCTACTTATTGTTATCTAACCTAACTTGACACCAACCTAAGAAGTTACACCTTGAGGGGGATGGGAGAATCTGCTGCCTAAACTGCCTGCTCCGTGCCAGGGGAGGCCAACAGAACCTATCTTCCAGGCTTGCAGTTCTCCACGAACCCCAGCACCTGTTAAGGCTGGTTCTGGAACAGGCAGGGAGGCTGAAAAAGAACAATTAGAATCAACTATACTACCACCACTATCTCTATTATCGGTTAACTTACTCATAAGGCTAGAACCTGATAACTTGTTCTCTCGTTTTTTAATAACTCTGATTCTAACGCTTCCTTACCTACTGATTCAACCCCTTCAGTGGCCTCCGACTCATACTACAACTGAACCTCCATACATAAAAAAAAAACAAGAGAATGTCGGTCGTGTTCAAGGGCACTCATTCTACGCTTGCAGGACGTGTAGAACCGATGAGTGACAACATCCCAGCAGTCAAAAGCTCGGTCATCGAAGCTGTAGATGAAGTGGAGGCAGAGGTGCTGGCAGACGACGACATCTTCATGCCTAACTTATCCATAGCAAGTACAAAGTAGTCAAAATTGGGAGACATTCCAAGATCCAGTGTAATTCCAGGAGAAAGACATTAAAAACTTGCCAAACTCATAATCTGATATCAAAAGCAAAAAATCCATGAGCGGGGGTCGGGCTAAAAGACCAAATGTTCGCCTGATGAGGGATTATGTCCACACAGTAAGGCAAACAGTAGACATTTGAGGTTGTCGCACCCTCTAGTGGCTGGTATTTGCAGCAGTGTTGCCAATGGGACTTCAGATTTTACCTGCAGCGTTGATAGCGCTGACAGCTAAAATTACCCACTTTATGAGCAAATCTGTGAGGATATAGTTAGGGCTGCTCAGTGACCAGGGCTAATTCAGGTGTTCAGGGAGTGTATTGCAATATAAATTTTAATATCTTATAAAAAAAATGGCACCTAAATCAACAAATACACGTTTAAAGCAGTAATGTCCCTTACTATATTCTTCAAAGTTTGAAGTTAGTTACAAGTCAGGCTATGTTTAGCAAGGGGAGAGAATATGATATTGTTATTGTACAATAAAGTTTCATACATACTTACCTGGCAGATATATACTTAGCTATAGACTCCGTCGTCCCCGATAGAAATTCGAATTTCGCGGCACACGCTACAGGTAAGTAGGTCAGGTGATCTACCGGCCTGCCGCTGGGTGGCAGGAATAGGAACTATTACCTTCTAAGGACAGATTTTTCTCTTCCACCTGTCTCCTGCGGGGAGGCTGGGTGGGCCATTCAATCGTATATATCTGCCAGGTAAGTATGTATGAAACTTTATTTGTACAATAACAATATCATTTTCAATACATTGCAAACTTCCCTGTCCGAAATATATCTTAGCTGATTGGCCACCTTTGGCGGTGGGTAAGAGACAGCTAATTACTGATTAGACAGGTAAACAACATACGTTGTAGGTAATAGATAAATAAAACCTTGGTTCCTATGTGTTTAGGCGAAGGGTTGACTTCCTAGCTATTGCTAGGTGTCTACTTCGTCTCAAGAGCCTCAGCGAGGATGTGACCTATGGCTAAGAGTTCTTGTAGATCTGTCAATGGGGTCTTATCCACTTACTCGACAGAATCTAATGGTCATTTGTCAATGGGGTCTTATCCACTTACATGACAATACACCTATGCCTAGGGGCATAATTAAGGAGCACAACACCGATCCCGATCACCTGATCCTAACACGAGGGTTTGTGCTTAGTTTGAAAAGAGCTATCCCCAAACTCCTTTCAAACAAACCAAAGAAAAAAAAAACACTATGTTAACATAAAAATTAACTCACTTAGTTAAGGATCAGTGTCGGCTCCCTATCCCAGCAACGTATCCGTAGACACGTAAAACCAAGAGAGAAGGAATCTCAGTAGGTCAACTTGACCTCCTTCGTGCAAAGGGAAGTCAACACCAGAGTGCATCTCCCTTAAGTTACAGCTAATATGTCCTTCACGACATATTGTTATGTAACGAACAAGAATTCATAAAAGCTCGCACTTCAAGCGCTTTTAATTCTCAGCTGATTGAAGGAATCATCAAGTCATTCATGAAGTGCTTTTAGCGATCACACTTATTTCAAGAAGACCAGGGCTTCCTTTGAAATGGATCTTTTCTGGATGAAGCCTAGAGCCTGGCTTGCGCTGGGTGGCGCCTCGAGTCTGGTTGAAGCCCTCGAGCCTGGCTGGCGCGCGCCCTGCCTGACACTTGGTTGCCGCCTAGCTCCTGGAAGGCGCTTTTCGCCTGACTCATGGCTGGGGGGGGGGCGCCTCGCGCCTGGAAGTAGCTTCGCGCCTGGCTCCAGACTGGCACTATTTGGCGTCTGGCCCCTGGCTGACTCCTCTCCACTTGCTGGAGCTTCGAGCTTGGTAGAGTCTCGAGGATGTCTGGCGATGCCCACATCAGACACTCTTATCTGTCTGATTTGTTCGCCTCCAGCGCATCTGCGCTAGGTTGGAGGCCCCCTCTTTCTCTTCATCAGACAATGACAGTGTTCCTTGAAACTGTCTGCCTCTGGCGTTTTTTACGTCTGTTTTGGCATTTGGCGCCTGGTTGGCGCTACATTGTCCGAAAGTCCTGAAACTCCACAATGTGTTATCAGGAGATTGGAGCAAGGGTGGAAGAATTCTTCCACTTTGAGCTTCTGGCCTCTCCGGCAAGGGAAGGTGATTGTAGTAAACTACATCCATTATGACGATAGGACATCTAACAGTACGAGAGATAAGAGTCTTCCTCCGAGGAGGATCCTTCTTGAATCCTTCCGTTGCTAACGATCTCTTTCTTACTTGCTGATGAAGTTCCTCGTTGCAGAATCATTCCCTATCCTTGTCCGAAGGAAGGGAAGGGGCTTGGAAGTCGAAGGAGACTCCGAGCTGAAATTGGGAGGATTCCTGATTTCTAGCTCTTTACTGTATCTCTCTGAATACCTTCTGGGAAGCATTTCGAGCCCTCATCGCATCCCAAAGACTTTGTAGGCAAAAACATTTAAACCATCTTTTCTTATGTAGGTGAAAACGTAAGTACCATGCCAGGGCAACGAAACTTCTATCTGAAATTGTTGAGTCAGGAATAGAGGGTTTTAGTTCTCTTGCCAGACATACTATGCTGGCAAGAACCCATTGCCGAGTCTCCATTAAATCTGATGCGAGATTCCAATGCACAAAAAATTCACTTGTCTTCTTGGTAGTTAAGGGCCAAGAGAAAACAAAGAATTCCCTCATAAAATTTCTCAAAGAAGTTTGATGAGGAGCAGTTCCATCTTGTCGGAACACGGAATCTGAATCCACAAAAGATCCCATTCGAAGTACATGATATCCTACTCTTGTCGTATTGAGGTATCGTATCAGATCCTGAAGATCTTAATCCTCTGCTATCTCTAATTCTCCTTGTATAGACAGAGTATAGCCTTTTACTTTTACTGCGCTCTTTGATAGCAGATATATAAATAAAGTTGATTCTTCCCTCTGAAAAGGAAGAAAAAACTATATGTGGTTCACGAGAGGATCGGAAGAGGACAGTTTCCTTTCCATTCAAACACGATCTGCAGCAATTCTATGTCCTGGCTATGACTATGTCATTCACCTTGAAAAATCCTCTCATTCATGTCCACTTCTGGTCAGTCTGCACGAAGACTGACTCAGAGTGGAGAGGTTGTTAAGGTCCATTTGTAATAGATGCTTATAGAATATTCAGACTGTCTTGGAAAAGACTTCCAAAACATGCTGTGAGAAGAACGTGACCTCTGTGAATCCAACCTCTCTAAGGCCAAAATGAGGCATAAAGTATTATCCTCTCTTTCTTTGACGCCCTTTATCTTAAATTCTGTAAAGCATTTATATTTAGGGGAAAAAAAAAACTAAAGTTTATTCCCCTTTCTATAAAATAAAGATGGTGTATATTGCTACCTCTCTTGGTTCGAGGAAAAGGAAGCAGTCTACAGGAAGCCTGTTCGTCTTCTACCTTGCTAAGAGATCTATGAAGAAGACTTTCCGTAGGTTCTCACAACTCTTTGCAATAAATGTTAGACATACGTTAACAGTTATTATCATTGATCGAGCAGGTTCTCACGGACATGCAAAATCTTGCATCGAACCTCTTTTTCCAAATAGGTTCTCTTTGTTAACGCGAACAGGAGCGAAAAAAGATTCTCAATGCTCTTTGCGATATGAGAGAGTCGTGGAATTGGCCTAAGTGATTAAATGGGTAACGAAATCAGGAACGAATCTTGCCGTTACCGAGCGTGCTGTCTGAGAGGCTACTGGACTCTTATGTTAATAACTCGCTAAAATGAGAAAATATCTTGGATGGTGCTCTTGGCTCATTGCGCCAGGCTGGCACTTCTGGCGCATTGCGCCAGGTTGGCGCTTCAGACCGGCGCTTTCTTCTAATACTCTTTATGTTAATTCCGTTCTAAGTAGGAAAAAACTCTTATATACGTAGTATATTCTATTCAGGGAAACCATTTCTGCCACGAAGAGAATGTTTCCCATTCCACTCATCCATCTTCTCTTGAGCATCCATCTTCTCTAAAAAGGTTGTGTGCGTTTCTCGAAAGACTTGACCATACTGTAGTCTTAAAGTGAATTCTCTACTACATCCATCTTCTCACTAAGCATGTATTCTAATAAGCCATGCTTTCGTAAGCATGAGAGCATTATATAATATAATGTTCTGCTGCGTTAGAATCCTTTAATAATGTTCCCTACGGTAAACAGCATTGAAAGGTTATAATATCTTTCTTATTGAAAGCTTCTTAGCAAAAGGCAGACAATATTTTATTTATGTTAGCTTAACTATCCCCTCCATTCGAGACTAAGTCCATGATTGTAGGGGGAATATACGGTTAACCATTCGATCCCGTTGGAGAGAGAGATGCAACCGACTGGTAATGACCGAGACCTGGATGGTACTGTATTGGTCCTTACGCTTACAATGACAGCCCGGCCGTCTCGCTCGCTGCCTGGCTGCATTCATCGTGAGTTGCCAGTTACTTCATTTAATGAAGGAATATAATAAAATTATTCCCGAGCCTAAGGAAGCTCTCAATAATGCCAATTTAAGCCAAACAACCTTTGTTAAATACTGAAGCTGAGTAGGTATTGTCGTAACAAACTTTTTAAGCGAAGTCCTTACCAGGAAAATCCTGTAAGGATATAGATAATTTCGTAGCGAACCACAAAGGCAACTATGGTATGCGTATATGACTTGTCATTCAGCAGTCGTATGCAGCAAGTCTTCCTACTACATTCTTTCCTCTCCGATGCGGAGAGAGAATGGAAATTTTGCCCTCTCCGTTCTTTTCGTCAATAAACACGAATTAGCATTAGTCGAAAGAGATCGCAATGAAAACTCTCGGATCGAAGAGAATCCCTCAAATTTTTATTCACTTGGAGATAAGGCCGTATTCTACGCCTCTATTATCTGGAAGAGCCTCTAATCAATGAATGAGAGCTCGTACGAACCTTGTTCAATTTGCAAACGATTGCCACTCTTTCTGTAAATGGTTGGTTGCATTATTTTAGAAGGAGGAAGATTTTAATATCGTCTTATTAGTAATGAACTAATTTTTTTCATAAAAAAAAAAAAGGTCGCTAAGGTCTTATAAACTGAGAGACCTGCTCCCTTATTGGCTTCCAATTCCGATCTATCTTCCATTTCCTGTCCTTCAAGTTGGGAGAAGAATGAGCAACCGGAGGAGAGCGCCTCCTTCCGTAAGGTGAAGGGCTTTTAGCAGTACCGATTCTAACCTGACAAGGGCTACGGCCGCCTGTGCGACATCTTGAGTCCCCGCCAGGAAAAAAGCCGATCTTGCTCTTGCCATTACTTGCATTAAGACTATCCTGAGAAGGGTGACGGCCGCCTGTGCAACAACTCCAGTCCTTATCAGGAGAAATCCTCGAATGTCTTTCACCTTACGCAGAATCAGGATCTAACTCCATATCCGATGAAGATCCTGGTTTATAGCTTCAGGCGCTTTGCGCGCCTAGTTTCAGGCGCTTGAGGCTTTCAGGCGCTTTGCGCCTCATTTCAGGCGCTTTTAGCCTTGTTTCAGGCGCTTCAGGCGCTTTTCACCTCGTTTCAGGCGCTTCAGGCGCTCCGAGCCTGTTTTCAGGAGCTTCAGGCGATTTGCGACTCCTTTGAGGAGCCTCCGACGCTTTTTCGCCTCTCTTCAGGCTCTTCAGGCGCTTTGCGCCTCGATTCAGGCTCTTCAGGCGCTTTGAGCCTCATTTCAGGCTCTTTAGGCGCTTTGCGCCTCATTTCAGCCTCTTCAGGTCGTTCCAGGCTCTTCAGGCGCTTTGAGCCTTGTTTCAGGCGTCTCAGGCGCTTCATGTCCGAGGAGCTAGAAGCTTAAAAATTATATATGTATGTTTAATCACTAACCGAGATCCATAATTCATTCGATCAACATATATTCTTTAACATCTAATTCGTTCTTCTCAGAATAGATATATTTTCATATAAATGTACCGATGAGGAATTTGTTGAAATAACTCTTTCAAACCCCATGGGATAGAGCCTGTCTATTTGTACGGGGGACGAAAACAGGATAGGGCAATGCCTCTACCGCAACTGTTATCGAAAGATATCTCTCTGAGGTTCCGATATCTACGACGAGATTATCTTGCATCTTCATTGAATCTACGCCGTTGAAACTTTCTTCTCCTTATCCGTCAACACGATAATAATAAGGGGTGGGAACATTACATTAGGACGCCTTTCCAATGGCGAACTTGGCAGTCTGGGACGTTCCACAGAACCTGCCGAGGGGACGCCTGATCGGTGGGGATTCTCTGAAACCGCCCTGCGGTTGTCGACATTCCTTCTCCTCTGGGCTTGTGAGCTTGGAAGAGGTCTAGACCTGGGAGCGAGACAGAGCCAATCAGACGCACCCTCCATTGCAATGGGGGAACACTATATTCACTTCTTACCTTTTAAAAGCTCGCATTTGAGCTATCCATTTATCTTCAATTTGCATATATAAATTTGTAGTTTCTGAGGAGTAAGAAGGTGATGAGGATGCAACAACTACTAGTACTGCTAATACTCTAACTGCTCGTTAGCACAAACGCTATTAAAGCTTATAAAGTAAGCGTATCTAGTTATATGCTTTTCTGACTTCCTAAAGTAGGAAATTAGAGTTTAATATTTCCTCAATAAAGTTGTAACCTTTATTACATGTAATAATGAATAATTAAAAATTCTCTTTATGGCAAACTATGTGAGTGTCTACCGATGATTTCAGTAGTTTCACTTAGTATTTTCTTCGAAATTTCGAAGCGAAATTCATTAAAAAGTTAATAAAAGCGTTATGTCGAACCAAAGACCCAGTACTTCCCTGCAAAAGACAGCCCAGAAGATCGATGGCGATGAAACACGAAAATCAAATCAGGAGGAACCGTAAACGTATGTTTACATTCCAAACGATAGAGAAAAATCTGTCCTTAGAAGGTAATAGTTCCTATTCCTGCCACCCAGCGGCAGGCCGGTAGATCACCTGACCTACCTACCTGTAGCGTGTGCCGCGAAATTCGAATTTCTATCGGGGACGACGGAGTCTATAGCTAAGTATATATCTGACAGGGAAGTTGAATGTATGAAAATACTATATAATACAGTGGTACCTCGAGATACGAAAGGCTCAACTCATGAAAAACTCGAGATACAAAAGCCAATACGAAAAGTTTTCAAGATACGAAAGGTTTCTGAAAGTCTGAGATTCGCCCGGATAACAATTTTGAAAATCATGCCGCGCGCCGCCATCTTAGTATACTAGTAGACTCGCCACCATCCTCCTGCTCTCCCATTGGTTCCAGATGCTAGTCGCGGCTATGAAATCCTTCTCTCCTATTAGCCAGCGTCCCTCCCATCATGCATCTACTATGTACACGTGGTGGCGTGGCTCGGCCACTCGGTACCAGCATTGTTATAGTACGCACGCGGTATTCGTTCTCGGGATCGTCAATGTGTACGTATTAAAAAAAAAAAAAAAAAAAAAAAAAGTGACCAAAATCTCTCACATGGGATAAGCGATCAAGGTCTCTCTCATGGGATAACTGGAACTTTGTGCAAGGTTGGGTAGAATCTCCACTCCCTGCTGAACAGAGGGTGTAGACCAATCATTGACAACATGCATACCAGTATGTAGTGTACGTATAATCAAGGCACTTCAGTTTATGTTGAAGGTCAGCAGCCAAACATTCAGTACCCAAATCAGTTGCAGAGAGCATTTGGTTGAACAGGGTTTTGATGGACACCAGGGCCAATAGAGTCATGAGGTGCAAAAAAAGAAAGTTGAAATTCTGTATATAGTATATATATACAGGTGGTCCCCGGGTTACGACTGGTTCCGGCTTACGACGTTCCGAGGTTACGACGCTTTTTCTTAAATATTCAATGGAAAATCCGTCCTGGGTTACGACGCTTGTTCCGAGGTTACGACGCTGACGCTTCCGACGCTCGGAGTTAACGACGCTTTTAAAAAACGCATACTTTGATAAAAATCCTTTATAGTTTAGCACAGTATATTAATAAAAATAAGTTTCTGGTTAGATTACAACAAAAATTTTGAGATTATGATGATTTTCGACACTTTTTATGTTGTATTTTTCTATGTTTTTTAGTGACGCCTCATATGCGGAACTAGTTTCCGAGCGAATGAATACATACTAGTTTACATATAACAGTCCAAAAGCGCAAATAATGAAAAAATCATTGCTTGTTTCCGGTAATAATAATAACAAAATGAAGTTTCTGGTTAGATTACAACGCAAATTCAAGTATCCAAAGAGAGACATTATCCAGTAATTTGATCAGAGAGAGAGAGAGAGAGAGAGAGAGAGAGAGAGAGAGAGAGAGAGAGAGAGGCGTCTTCCGACGCTCCGAGTTAACGACGCTTTTAAAAAACGCATACTATGATAAAAATCCTTTATAGTTTAGCACAGTATATTAATAAAATAAGTCTGGTTAGATTACATCAAAAATTTTGAGATGATGATGATTTTCGACACTTTTTATGTTGTATTTTTCTATGTTTTTTAGTGACGCCTCATATGCGGAACTAGTTTCCGAGCGATGAATACATACTAGTTTACATATAACAGTCCAAAAGCGCAAATAATGAAAAAATCATTGCTTGTTTCCAGTAATAATAACAAATCGAAGTTTCTGGTTAGATTACAACGCAAATTCCAAGTATCCAAAGAGAGACATTATCCAGTAATTTGATCAGAGAGAGAGAGAGAGAGAGAGAGAGAGAGAGAGAGAGAGAGAGAGAGAGAGAGAGAGAGAGAGGCGTTCTCTTCCGATGCTCCGAGTTAAGGACAGAGAAGTGTTCGTTTCGTTAAACGGCCTCTGACTCATGCAGTAAATGTTTGTTGATACTAATAATATAAGCCTATTTAAAGATACGTTTACTTTAATTAGTCTATATGATACGTAAATAGTAAGTTCAAAACTGTTCTTGTAGCCCTCAATATTTGGCAAAATCGAAGTATCCAAAGAGAGACATTATCCAGTAGTAACGTAAATTTGATCAGAGAGAGAGAGAGAGAGAGAGGAGAGAGAGAGATAGAGAGAGAGAGAGAGAGAGAGAGAGAGAGAGAGAGAGAGACGCTTTGGCAACAATGGTCTCGGGGGTTTTTATAGCTTCCTTCTGCTTGATGATCGTGGATATTGTAGAAGGATTTCGACCATACTCGTTTGCCAAATCGACGATACGAACGCCACGTTCATGCTTTGCTATATTTTCATGTTTTGCTTCCATCGAAATAATTTTCTTGGGTTTTTTCTTATCACCTGCTTTGTCTTTAGCTTTGAGACCCATGGTTAATAATAAAATAGACAAAATAACACGAAAAATAGGCGCAAATACAACGAACTAACAACGACGTGTTAACATGCAGCACCAACAAACAAACAGACTGAACGCCATTTATCGGTCGCCTATACAACTAACACTCATCGCAAAATCGTATCTCAAATATTTCGTTGTATATCAAAGCTTGTATTTTCGCAAATTTTCTGTATATCTCAAAACATTCGTATATTAGGGCAATCGTATGTCAAGTTTCCAATGTAATTTGATCAGAGAGAGAGAGAGAGAGAGAGAGAGAGAGAGAGAGGAGAGAGAGAGAGAGAGAGAGAGAGAGAGAGAGAGAGAGAGAGAGAGACGCTTTGGCAACAATGGTCTCGGGGATTGACGTAACGTTTATTTTCTGACAGATAGGACAGGGAAGTGTTCGTTTCATTAAACGGCCTCTGACTCATGGCAGGAAATGTTTTGTGATACTAATATATAAGCCTATTTAAAGATACATTTACTTTAATTAGTCTATATGATACGTAAATAGTAATCAGCTGTTTATTCTTGTAGCCCCTCAAGATTTTGCAAAATCACTCCAGGTTGTACATAAAACTTCAAGAATGTAGTGTCACCAGAGGGATTACAATAGTTTTTACCTTCAAGAACCAGCATTCTTTTATGAAAATAACTCCAGGTTGTACATAAAACTACAGGAAACAACATGTAGTGTAACCAAAGGATTACAAGTAATTTTGGTTTTTATAACTTTTTATTAGTTTAAGACATATTTCCAAGCGTCGTTCCGGCTTACGACGATTTTCGGCTTACGACACGTCTCGAGAACGGAACCCCCGTCGTTAACGGGGGGGGGTACCCGGGGAGTGCCTGTATATATATATAAAAAAAAAAAAAAAAAAAAAAAAAAGCAGAAATTAAAGCAGCTTTTCATAAAGTGCAATCATTTGTAGAAGACACCCCCGAAAAGGCTCACACAGGAACATTGTGAAAAGTACTTAGGCAGAAGCAATCTTCCTTGGATAGTTACGTTGTAGTACGTACGTATATTTTTTAAAGTGTACGTATGTACATATTACATAAAAAAAAAAAAAAAAAAAAAACGGCAGAAATTAAAGCCGCTTTTCATAAAGTGCAATCATTTGTAGAAGACCCCCCGAAAAGGCTCACACAGGAACATTGTAAAAAGTAGGCAAAAGCAATCTTCCTTGGATAGTTACGTATGTACGTAGCCTCACTTGAAAGATAAGCTTCCACATTTTACGTTACAGTAATAATATTTTTTTGTACACTAATACACACTTTATTTACAGGTTTTGCATTTTTAGTCTTAATTTAGGTATTGAATGGTCCAAATTGTTGTAGTGTTTCATTGTTTATAGGTCAATTTAGCTTTACTATTATGAAATTTAATGGGGTGTTTTTGGAGGGCTTGGAACGGATTAGCCATTTTACATGTAAAATGTGGTGCAAGATACGAAAACCTCATGATACAAAGGGCGCCTCGGAACGGATTAATTTCGTATCTCGAGGTACTACTGTATAGGCCAAAGACCAAGTGCTGGGACCTATGTGGTCATTCAGCCCTGGAAAGGAAATTGACAGTAAAAAAGGGTTGAAGTGTGTAACAGGAGGAAATCCTTGCAGCAGTTGCGCGATGAAACAATTGTTAGGAGAGGGTAGAGGAAAGTAATGTGGAAGAAAGAGAATATGAACAGAGGTACAATAAAAGGAATGAAAGAGGCTGCAGCTAGAGACTGAAAGGATGCTGCAAAGAGTGTAATCATTCTTACAATGACCACGTGAGGTGCGCTAGCAGCACTAATCCCCCCCCACCCACGAGCATGAGGAGATTAATTAAAGAGGTTTGTTTGGTAATATAATTACCAATGCCAATTTTTTAATTTCTTTTACCTTGTAACAGCCAATTCTTTTATTATTTCTTCTCTCTCGTAACAGCACATTAAAGGATAGACTTAGGCAATTTCTTGCTAAATGCAAATAAATGCGAGTAGCAAGTACTGTAATAATATTAGTCACTGTAACTTCAACCATCTCACACCACCCTAGGCTAACTACCAACTTAACATTCAAAGGGTAGCAGCTACCTGGCCTACCTAACATAACGTACCACCTACAGTAATCCTACAATTCAGGGATCCAAATTCACTGTACTACATAAAGTCAAGACCAGGACACAGATTTATCAAATATTTATTGAATCATGGAAAACAATGAAAAACATGTCTTAGGGGGATATGGATGCCAGTAGAACTAAGCAAGAGCTCCGCATCAGTTATTACGTTGGAAATTGAGTTTTCCTATAGTATTTTAGTTGCTTATAAAGAATTTGCTGTATTTCTACAGAAGCAGTCCGCACGGACTGCAAGGAACGTAACCGCGGATACGACATCCACTAGGGATTGGGGTGTCCAATGTATTTCGCCGTGTTTAGTACTGGCCCCGGGGGATTAATTACAGTCGTCCGAATAAATATTACTTAAAATTCTTGTTCAGTAGGTAAAACTGTATAAAAAATCCCAACTGCCATAGTCAAGGCCGCCGCGGATAAGTACCCTAGATCTACCGAATTTACTGTTATTTTTGGTTGGTCGACTGTAATTAACTTGTAATTCAACTCAGAAGATGTATGATGGCCATCCTAGGATGCTATCATGCATGCACATTGTCACTGGGGAGCTTTAGGTAAACTGCGGAGTTTCCTTCACTGGGGGGGATTTGGTACTTTAGTCAGTATAGTTCCTTTTATAATACCTAGGTTTCCTCAGACAACCCCTTCTTGAGCATTTGGCTCCCTTATAACTTGAGCACGCATACAGCCTTTCCATAACGACATGGCAATCTGGGCTTTCTGCCAATGATTTTCCCCACCCAAAACCCCCAAATTCCCAAAAGGTCCCCAACCATGTTGGCCACATACAAGGTTAATGATAACCGACAGACAATAAACAACACCAAATCCTTCATCAGCATAGGAAACGCAATTTCCAAAGTAATAGTCCAAGTGCGGAGCCATTTCTTAGAAATACCCACAAACCCCTTAGAATTCGGTGAAAATTGCCAATTTCTGCTTCTGTAAGTAGATAAACTGCTTTATATATATATATACGTATATATATAGGATATATATATATATATATATATATATATATAAATATATACATATACATACATATATATATAATATTCCTATGCTTCTGCTTACAGATCTGTTTAAAGTAGTAGTAGTAATAGGTGGAGTACCCCACTACTGATCACAATAGCCTATCCTTCTCCTGTAGCCCTGTCTACCTCGCTGTATAACCTAATCCAACAATATAATATAACATAAAAGAATTTCATATATTGAATTGGCATCTAATAAACAAAATAAGACGATAAGAAGAGGAAAGCAGACCCCCTGAACCTGATATATCCGGTATCGAAAGGCATGAGTGGCCTCCATGCGGGCTACTCACGATTTTCTCTTTCTCTTATTGAGAACAGTACCTACCTATTACAATAATCATAATATTTCTATAATATGTACTAAGATTAACAATGTATTTACAAATTCATCTGGCTAATTATGATTATTATTATTATATATAGTAATGGGCTTCGTGACATTCCTCCTACAGACGTCGAGTTCCACGCCCATTCTACTACTAGGCTACCTGGCTAAGGTGAAATTTCGCCGCCCACTCTCCCTTTCCATTTGCCCCACGGGGCTCAAATCGGGCGTTAATCCTCGAATGCTAGGCCAATGTTTCTGGGGCACGAGGAGAGCGTGCCCGGTGCATTCCAATATGCTTCGGAAGTATTGCATAATTCATGCGAAGGGTGAGAAAACGGCTCAGGAGGGGCGCGACGACTATAATATACGTCCCGTCAGACTCACATTTTGGGCGATTTTCTGTCAAACTATGTACGTTTCTTTCCTAACCTGCAGGTGGGCGGCATCCCCGAAGTCTCGCCGAGGACGTCCCAAGTTTTTGGCGTCGCTACATTTCGATATTTGGTCTTTATTGAGGATCTTTTCGTTGGGGACCTGGGAAGGGAGTTCGGTGTGCGCCACCATGTTTTGGTATCTGACTGTCACGTTCTCCTGAGACGCCCACAACTCCTCTGATTAGCTCGTTTAAATGGCCCGCGCCTGCCGGGCCACGAGGCGGTTGCGGGCCATGGAGTTTCATGTGATAATTTTACGCGAATTAAATAAATAAATCAACGCATAAAAGGTTTACATTAAATATTTATATATTAAATTTCGTAAGTTCCATAAGTTTCAAAGGGTTTTGTTTTTAATAAATATAAAAAAATTTCTATTGCTCATCGCAGGGTGAAGCCCGTCATCAATGATGGAGGGTTAGGTGTGGAGTACCATCCCACCCCTACATCTCCTCCCCAGCCACCCCAGGCAAAAACCCTCCAATCCCCAGCCCCCAATCCACAAGAGCCCAAGAAGACCCATCCTCCCCCCCATCCACAAGTCCCAATGATCCCCATCCTCCCCACATCCTCCCCCTCCTCCACCTCCACCTCCTCCATGCAAGACCAAACACAGAGCCTGTGAGAGCGCTGGCCGAGTACAGTGGTGGTCCGTGTAGCCGACTTCGTACGTTATTATTTCACTCTGTGGCTGTGATATTAAGTGTGCCCGTGACTTGGTCTATCGTAAACCCTTTTGTTGTCCGAAATGTCTGATTTTGACTTGATGTCGGGGTTCGATAAGGACAATGGTTCCCTGGGGAACAGCGCTGCCGCTCCCCACACGACTTCGTCGTCGACGACGACAACAACACAGCCCCCTCCTCCTCCTCCTCCTTCGTCGTCGGAAGGATCGAATCGCGATTCCCTCAACCTGGACGACTTCGAAAAGGTAGAGGCCGATCAGCTGTTGGGAGGGGGCCCTCCTCCTCCGCCCACGTCCCTTTCGTCTGGGATCGGCAGCCTTGCCCAGAACACCCAGGCCGCCGCCGTTGGGTTGGTAGATGACATAATGGCCCATGTCAAGAATTCGGGAGACGATCTGTTTTCCAACCTCACATCTGCAGGATTTACTACTTCCAACGCCGAGGCGAAAGGGAAGGAGAGTTCCCCTATGGCGTCAGATCCTTTCAAGATGGATTTCGCCCCGAAGGACACTACTACCAAAGAGGTGTCCTCTGTCCCGTCCGATAACATGATGTTCTCCGGTGATTTCATGTCCTCCTCTTCGTCAGACGACGCTAAGTTCAGCGGTCTAGATGTAGGATTCTCCTCCATCCCGGCCTCGGAATCCTTCACGTCCAACCTCCTGGCGTCGGCCCCCCCGCCCCCTTCCACCAATCTCTTCGACGACTCTCCAAAGGCCGACGAAAAGCCTTCCATGGGCTTCGGTGGGTTCGACGACTTTCTGTCCAGGGATGACGACCTGCTGAAGGGCAAGCAAGACTTCTCCCTCCCCGACGTGAAGGAATCCGTGAAGGGAGCCGCCGAGTCCCTGATGGACGCCTTCCCGTCCTTCGGCAGTCAACCACCTGTGGTGGAGGAGCCCTTGAAGAGAGATCCTTCGCCCGATTTCAGGAATCCTACCCCTCCCAGAACCCCCACAGCAGCACCGGTGCAGGATGTCTTGGCCTCTCCAAAACAGCCTACCCCTCCAAGGACGCCCACGCCGCCCTTGAGAGAACCCACTCCACCTCTGGTTAAAGAACCCACCATCCCAAAGCAGCCCACCCCTCCAAGGACGCCCACTCCACCCCCGAGGGAACCAACACCTCCCCCAAGGAAACCTTCACCCCCACCAAAGGCCCCAACACCTCCAAGGGAACCAACACCTCCCCCAAGGGAACCTTCACCCCCACCAAAAGCCCCAACACCTCCAAGGGAACCAACTCCTCCTCCAAGGGAACCAACACCACCTCCAAGAGTGCCCACACCACCCAAGAAGGAACCTACGCCCCCTCCGAAGGAGCCCACTCCACCACCTCGCACTCCAACGCCCCCGGCAAAGTTGGTGTTTTCGGCCCCTGTGCAAGAAGCCACCGTCTCCCCCAGCAGGAGGAGCTACACAGTCTCGAAGGGCACCGAGAACGCCTTCAACGTCTTCAAGCCAAGTAAGTGCTTTCGTCCAGTACAGTTGTTATGGCAAATGGTATTCCGATTTTAACGGTTTCCCCAGAAAAATATATTAAGCCTGTGTGAACACAGACTATAAAGGTCTATCAGATTCATGCCATGTCGAGTTTTCCTCCAAACAGGTTTCCGTGGGCTAATTAAACAATTGAACCTATTAAGTGTTTTCACCTAAAGTAACGGGCATTGGCCCTATTTCAAAACCTCATAGCCCCTAATTTTATTAACTGTTTTCATGTCTAAATGGTTGTTCTGGAGTTTTATATTAAGTAATATATTGAGGTCTACGTCAAAACGTGATATGCTATTGCTTCTGCACACATTCAAGACTTTGCATACATTCTGTTCGGTGTAGCAGTATGAGTGAAGTTTATAATATATATATAGATATATATATATTTATATATATATATATATATATATATTATATATATATTATTATATATTATTATTCTAATTATATATCCGAATTCCAGGAAAATGATAGGCAGAAATCCAAGCGCTTTCGTATTTACTAAGACGAACGCGCTTGGATTTCTGCTTATCATTTCCCTGTGGTAATTATTTGCTTGTTTAATGAAGTCACGTCCATCTACTGTGATTTTTAAGTATACGTATATATATAAATTGAATTATACATTAATATATATATATATATATATATATATATTAATATATATATATATATATTAGAAATATATAATATATATATATCACCGTAGTTTGGTCCCAAAGTGCACTGATTTGTAGGCAGTCGTTCTAGGTTAGTAGAAATAGGAATTTACCGTCAAGTGCTGCCAAGCCGTACCACAAGAAACTGTAGGACTATCCCCTAAGTTGTGCGTTATTTTTGTTTGATTGTTTGTGTTTATGTAGGAATTCGGCCTATATCGACTTTGCCCTTTTATCTGGATCGTTATAGAAAGACTTTGGTCGCGTAAGAATATTTTCATGGTATAATTATTGTTTACAACGTTCAGTGAGGTAAAGGGTGTTCGGTGAATATTCTATATATATATACAATATATATATATATATATATATATATATATATATATATTATATATCATTGTGTGTGTGTGAGAGAGAGAGAGAGAGAGAGAGAGAGAGAGAGGCTGATTGATATATGAATATATCCACCACCTCCTTCTCTCTTGCGGGTTCTCGTTCTTCGAGCCGTGGAGGAAAACAGAAGCTAGGCCTAGATTCCGGAGCAACGCATCTGTGCTCTAGTAGGTTACAGAGCGAGCATGCTTTCTCGTTCGTTAAAGAGAGCACCTACTACCCCGCCCCCCTCCCCCTCCCCCACCCCCCACCCCCTTTCTTTGCTTCGCTTACCTGTTGGCTTATCACCTTTAAGTATTAAGCGCTTCTTCTATAGCCTTCGGAAGTATGTTATTCCTCTGGCTTCCAATTTGGGTCTGAAGGAACCTGCTGAAGATAATATATATATATATATATATATATATATATATATATATATATATATATATATACATATATACAAATATATAAATATATTATATATATATATATATATATATATATATATATATATAATATTTATGCTGAGGCTAGAGGGCTGCAAATTGGCATGTTGATCATCCACCCTCCAATTATCGAACGTACCAAATTGCAGCCTTCTAGCCTTAATAGTTTTCATTTTATTTAGCCAAGATCATGCGTCGGGCAACGATACAGGCAGGCCACCACCAGGGCCTAAGTTGAAGCTTCATGGGCCGAGACCACCGAGAGATTTAGAGGAAGGGTGGTTGCCAATCTTCATTTTCCATTTTGACGGAAGGCCGAGTCTGTTATTTCCGATCAGGCCGAAAGTGATGTTTTCGTTCCTTTTTACTGTACCGCCCCCTGAATGACCTAATAGGTCTCAATAGGTCTCATTGATTGGCATCAGGCCTTAATCTGGTATTCTGATTCTCCTGTAGTCTTGAGAAAGAGAGGCGAAGATGGAAAGCAGGTGTGTGACTCATGGATTTGTCTGTTTGTCTGTCGATGGCTGCTGACACATGGCCACGCCCACCTCTTCTGCTGTTGCTTCCTCATTGGCCAAGACCCTGTATACAGGGTTATGGGTTGGGTTGGGGGGGGGATCCCTCTGGGGGGACCAGAGGGTGGAGGGATGGTGAATATTTTTTTTGAAGGAATCTCCGGTGATTGTCGATCCTTCTGTGACGTATCCTGACGGGATATAATATCGTATAAATCCTACTCTTTGCCAGATTTGAAGTGGTGGAATCTCGCCCCCATAGTAGAGAAATGATGCTCCATATTAGTTGGATCCGCATATTGAATCGGGGTCTGATGCTCTTATTCATGTCGTCCGCTTGTAAGCATTAGTCTGTGGTGGTTTTATATTGACTCCCTCCAGTAGTGTTCCTGGTGATTTGAATGATGAATTACACTTACATCTTTTTTATGACGACGTTCATTCATCCCCTTTTCTAGTATCCTCACTGCATTTCCCGTTACCTTCTTTGACTTCTTTCAAATGAACGAGAGAGAGAGAGGTAGCATACGTCAGTTGCCAGGCCTCTGGTAAAATATGTACTCTGTAACTATTGCCGTCAGTTAAGGCATTCTTCAGGTTCTTGCTGTGGGATGATGCAACGACAACAATTCTCTCTCTCTCTCTCTCTCTCTCTTCTCTCTCTCTCTCTCTCTCTCTCTCTCTCGTTAACCATAGCGTATATGGAGTTTGTTCGTTTTTTTTCCTCGCTCTGTAACAGGTAGCCCAGTTTGTGAGAGGTAAAACCTCTCACTGATCCGCTGTAGTTGCCACGTAACTACAGCCAAGAGAGATTATTACGAGCTAATTTCTGGCGACCAGGCCCGGCCCTAACGCTATGCAAATGCCAATCGCTCCAAAAGTATTGGAAGATAAAAAGGAAAATTCTTTCGGCAGATAAAACCACACGTCTTTAAATTTCATCCCATATGAGGTTTATTTTTAGAGTATCATCAATTCACATTTCATTATTTTCTCAAAATTGATGATTTCAGTACCAAATTCGATCGTTTTCTCGAATACCAGGCTTAGTTAGACTATATGTGTGTCTTCTCGCCTCCGCTATAAAGAATAATCATTTATCGTCGCCTCAGTGGCGTGGTTGGTTTGGTGTTTGCTTCTCACCTCGGTGGTCGCGGGTTCGATTCTCGGCCATTCCATTGAGGAGTGAGAGATGTGTATTTCTGGTGATAGAAGTTCACTCTCGACGTGGTTCGGAAGTCACGTAAAGCCGTTGGTCCCGTTGCTGAATAACCACTAGTTCCATGCAACGTAAAACCACACTACAAACAATCAATCAAACAAAGCATTGTATCGTCTGTCATATTATTAACAGTTTGATGTTGGACGACTGTTTGGAATGCAATTAACGATAACGCTTATGTACCAGAGAGAGAGAGAGAGAGAGAGAGACTAGTTAACAAACCTTTGATGCTTTTTTAACTTAAAGCCTCGCGAGTTATCGCCTTTAGGTCGTCCCACTGGTCATTATTATTAGTAATTTGGGGAAATAAAACACTCTACCACGAGCGTATATACAATGTTCTAAGGGGTCCACAATGATAAAAAGCTGCTAAAAGTTCGTGTATGAATTATGAACACTTCATAAAAGCTTTCGTCGAACCCTTCCCTGGGTTCTTCAGAAGAACTCGGGGAAGGGTTCGAAAGCTTTTATCAAGTGTTCATGAATTATACACGAACTTTTTAGCATTTTTATTATTGTGGACCCCTTAGAATATTATTATTATTGATTTATTATTATTATTATTATATTATTATTAATTATTATTTATTATTCAGAATGAAGCGTATTTATAATGAACAAGCCCACCATAGGGGTATTTGGTTTGAAATTCTTTTAGCTTTCCAACTAATAAATAATAATAATTGTTATTATTATTATTATTATTATTATTTATTATTTATTATTTATTATTATTATTATTGTTATTATTTAACTATTCATAATTTAATTGGGGCGCGTATTTCAAATGGAAACAAAGTCCACAGGGGAGGGGCATTGGTTTGAAATTCTTTGGGCTTCCAAGTTATTAGTAATATTTATATTATTATTATTATTATATTATTAGTAGAGTAGAAGTGAAGAATGATTAACCGTATTCACATGGAACAAGCCCACCAAAAGGGCCAATGATTGAAATTCTTAAAGCTCCCAAAGAACATTATGGTGTTCATCAAAGTAATCGCGAAATTCTGACCACCTAGAAGAACCTCCCCCCCCCTCACCCCCCTGCCGATGCCTCTCTTTAACATGTCGAAATGCACGACGACACTCCTTAAGAAGAGTTACGTAACGCGTCGTACGGGGCAATGGGAAAACGCGGGTGGTTGAATTATTCTCCTTGAAGCGACGTCGTTTAGAGAGAGTTACGTAGCGTTGATTGTCGCTGTCTGCTACTTGAGTTTCCCTCAACTTTTCGTAACCGCGAACGAGCTCAAGGCGTTGCGGTACTTTCTCCCCATTTCTGAAGGGGAGGGGGGGGGGAAGCCTGTTCCTCTCAGGGTCACTTTCGAACTCAGCTCCCCCCCCCCCCCCCCCCCCCCCCCTCCCCCCCCTCCCCCCCCCCCCCCCATGAGGTCATTCAGCGGTGCTAAGGAAATTGAGAGCAGAAGGCTTTGAAAGGCGTAACAGGAGGAAAAGCCTTTTTTGCAAGTTGCACTTTTGAAATAATTGTTTGGGAAGGAAGGGAATATGGAAGGGAGTTACAGTAAAGGGAAGGAAAGGCGTTGCAGCTTAGGGGCCCAAGGAAAGGACGCTGTAAAAAACATGGCTTAGGTTATATTTAAAAGACTTGAATACTGTTTTGATAATGACCTTGCATTCACACTGTGTGCCCACCCCAATTGGCATTCATACTTGCGAAGTCTGCCTGCTTAGGACAGCCCGGTTGTGAACGAAGTGAATGATGATAATAATAATAATAAGAAGAAGAAGAAGAGGGGGAGATGAGACTATGATGATTTACTCATGCACAGCGCAGTTGCATGTTGAAAAGGTGTGTATAGTCGATGTAAATTGGAAGGTACGAAATGTTTCCTGGTTGAATGGACATCCTGGGTATTCTCTCTCTCTCTCTCTCTCTCTCTCTCTCTCTCTCTCTCTTAAAACACTTAATCCTCACGAGCGAGGTCTCATCTTTCCATGTTTAAAGTTCTCATTACCTCGACAAAGGTTCGTGGACGAACCCAGGTAGATGGAGCACCCTGACTGTGGCTCCTTTTACACACTCTCTCTCTCTCTCTCTCTCTCTCTCTCTCTCTCTCTCTCTCTCTCACACACACACACACACAAATGCCTGTTGATCAAAGCAGTGAAAGAGGGAGAGCAGAAGACGTGCCATCGAGAGATTTGTTTATCAGGTGCTTCCTCTCTATGTCTGGGAACAAATCGTGCTGTCACGGGAAACATACGGGACCTTTCCCAGATAGTGATAGTGGCCTCATGCAAAGTTTGGGGGTCGTTATCTAGGACTAATATATCTTTGGGGGGGTCACTATCTTTATGGTATTCACAGACAGTCTTTTGTTTTTTGTTTGTTTTTTTCAGGATCATCCCCCCAAGGGGCTTGTACTAAACACGTTGCAAAGATGGATACGTATACACCGGGTTTAAACCCGGTTGGGGAGCGCCTCAGTGGCGTGGCCAGTATGGTGGCCGCGAGTTCGGTTCTCGGGCATTCTATTGAGGTCTGAGAGACGTGTCTTTCTGGTGATAGAAGTTCACCCTCGACGTGGTTTGGAAGTCAAGCCGTTGGTCCCGTTCCTGAATAACCAAGTACTGCTTCCATGCAACGTAAAAACACCATACAAACAAACAAAAACCGCGGCGGTTCCTGCCCAAAAAAACGTGTCCTCTGTCTGCCTGGGGATAGGTTATGACAGACGGAGCTTGCAAGCATGTTGTCCTGCATACAAAAAAAAAAAAAGAAAGTTAGCCTAGACGGAAATTCCCACAGCAGTACATTCAAATCTCACGCCTTCATCGAATACGAGTGACTAATTGCGACGCGAGCAGTATTTTTTATTGTCGCTTCATGCACAGGACAAGCATTACCGGAAGTAACACTAGAACTGAGTCCTGGAAGGGTGGGGGGGAGGAAGATCTCGATACTCGTGAGAAGTATCCAGGCATGACTCACTAGTTACCTGTCTTCGCCAGGTATCATGACGCGTCTCGTACCCGTCTGGGTTCGTTTCAAGCGATAGGCCTCTTGCAGCCGCTGGCAGTTTTTCGCGTCTGTAATTGTCTGACATTTTCTTCGCTATTTAAATATATAAACCGTTGGAAGCTTGTTATAATTTGCAGTTGGATGTTAGTGTAAATAATAATAAGCTGTTTGCCACCGTTTATGACGAACGCCGTCATTTTTGGAGCCGGAATGTGAGGTGATAGGTGCCTTAGGACTGACTTCAACTAATGGGTCTTGACGGATTACTACGAACTTTGAAACTAGCTTCAGCTGTTTACAAGTCGAGATGTCTTATTTATAAACAAAAACCCCTTTGAAAAGTGAACCCATAAGCCCGTGCGAACAGCTGTTTACAGAGGTCATATTCCCCCACAATGTATGATGGAAGGCATCAAGCTATCCAAGGACCTAGTCTCTCTCTCTCTCTCTCTCTCTCTCTCTCTCTCTCTCTCTCTCTCTCTCTCTCTCTCTCTCTCTCTCTGAAATGACTTTTTTTTGTCTGTACAGTAGAGCAATTTTCTTAGGAGAATTTATTTTCCTCTATCGATCGTTGGAAACTTCAAACGGCAGAATACAATGACATGTTGGTATTCCCTTGTCTACAAAAGAAAATGATACTTTGGGGGGGGGGGGGGGGGGGGGGGCTGTTGCTTGCTTGCACGGAAGCGGAATGAGTGCCTGCAGTCATTTGTTGTTTCGGGTTTCTGTTTGTAAGAAAACGATCGGCGACGAATTCATCTGGAATCAACTATTTATTATTATTATTATTATTATTATTATATTATCAGAAGATTAAACCTATTCATATGGAACAAGGCCGCCAAAGGGGCCATTGGCTTGAAATACAAGCTTCCAAAGACTATTGAGGTCTTCATTTGGCAGAAATAAGACTGGGTTAAGGGAAATACAGAAAGAAGAGACCCCACTTATTCAAAAAGAAAATATTTACTTATTTATAGATAAGAAACTAATATAATACAAGAAGAATAGTACCAGGGTAATAACGCATTTCATTTTCGCTTGAACCCCTGAAGAAGTTCCAGTAACACGACATCCTTTGGGAAGCTGTTCCATAGTCCAACGGTGTGAGGAATAACGGACGTCTAGAACTTGGAAGAAGTTCCACAGAGAGCCATACGTACTCGCTGCCAGAGGTGTACTTGCATTAAAAGATATAAATATGCAGTAAAAAACAAAATTCTTGCTATTGGCGTGGGATCACATAACACCATTTCTGTATTCAATATAAGTTTGTGATTATAATTATACAAAAATATATTAAATGATTTCGTGTTCTGTATTGATCCGACTGAAATGAGAGACGTAGTAGTACACGTCTGCAGCCATTGACGGGAAAGAAAAAGACTTCATATACAAGTCTTAAGTGTTGGCGATCGTGAAAATACAAGACGAAGACGTGGCCTGGCGTCTGCAACAGCAGCCATTTCACGCCAGGGTCAGAATCGAGAAAAGAGCCGTCGACGACGACGGCCGACACCCAGTGGGTGGGTGACCTTGGCGGCGGCGGCGGCAGTGTCTTCCCTCTGAACTCGTCTGAACAACAGCGGGGGGAGAAGTAAGGCGGTGCTGGGCATGAAGTGGGGTTGGGTGGGGTGGGGGCAGCACCCTGCTCATGCATAATCCCGACCCAGTCAGTCAGTCACCTGGGTGTAGGAGCCGTTTAACCTTGAATATCGGGAGGGTTTACCGCAAGGTGGGTATATCATCTTGCAGTGTATGCACAGATGGTTGGATGTTATAAGGGAGTTTATTATTATTATTATTATTATTATTATTATTATTATTATTATTATTATTATTATTATTATTATATAACTGGACTCAGTGACTATGTATGAAAAGGTATTATTGCACTGGACTCAATGTCAACATATGAAAAACTGCAACAAACGTATAAACAAATGAGTCACCACAAACTCACTCTGACTGCAAAGCAAACACACTTCCAGTTTTACGAAACTGAGCTTATGTGAGGTAGAGGGAAGCAAAGGGAAATAAAATAAAAGACTTGTTGGTGTCAGATTTACACGACTCAATGTTGTGGATCGATTTCCCAGTCAACAGTTAATACTGATGAAAGGTTTCTCACCAAATAACCCGAGTTACGTAGTAGCCGCTTTTGAAGCTAATGGAGATTAATGGTCACTCATCTTCACCTTAAAAGGCAATGTCGGTGATAGTTTATGCATCATGTAATCAATTTTTGTGCCAGAATGTGCACCAAGTAGACAATATTGGTGATGGAAGTTGCACCAGATAGACAATATTGGTGATGGAAGTTGTACCAAATAGACAATATTGGTGATGGAAGTTGCATCAAATAGACAGTATTAGTGATGGAATTTGCACCAAATAGACAATATTGGTGATGGAATTTGTACCAAGTAGATAATATTGGTGATGGAAGTTGCACCAAATAGATAATATTGGTGATGGAATTTGCACCAAATAGATAATAATCGTGATGGAATTTGTACCAAATAGACCATTTTTGTGACAAAATATGCACCAAGTAGACAATATTGGTGATGGAAGTTGCACCAGATAGATAATATTGGTGATGGAATTTGTACCAAGTAGACAATATTGGTGATGGAAGTTGCACCAAATAGACGTTATTGGTGGTTGAATTTGCACCAAATAGACAATATTGGTGGCATTTCTGCCAAATAGACAATATTGGTGGCATTTCTGCCAAATAGACAATATTGGTGATGGAATTAGTACCAAATAGACAATATTCATGGAATTAGCACCAAATAGAAAATATTGGTGATGGAATCTGCACCAAATAGCATTAATACATCGTGATGGAATTTGTACCAATGAGACCATTTTTTGTGAAAATATGCCACCAAGTTAGACAAATTGGTGAACTTTTGGAAAGTTGCCCAACGATAAAAAGATAATTTGGTGATGCGGTAAACTTTGGTACGCAGTAGACAAATATTGGTGGACTGGAAGTTGCACCAAAATCAAGACTTAATTTACGACGGTCCGGCTGAAATTCCTGCAACCAAATTTGACAATATTGGTGGATTTCCTGCCAATAGAACACATATCTGGTGATGGAATTAGCTACAAATAGAAATATTGATGGAATCTAGCACCAAAATACGAAAATATTGGTGATGGAATTTGTACCAAATAGACAATATTCGTGATGGAAGTTGCACCAGATAGATAATATTCGTGATGGAATTTCTACCAAATAGGCAATATTGGTGATGGAAGTTGTACCAAATAGACAATATTGGTGATGGAAGTTGTACCAAATAGACAATATTGGTGATGGAAGTTGTACCAAATAGACAATATTGGTGATGGAAGTTGTACCAAATAGACAATATTGGTGATGGAATTTGTACCAAATAGATAGTATTGGTGATGGAATTTGTACCAAATAGATAATATTGGTGATGGAATTTGTACCAAATAGAAAATATTGGTGATGGAATCTGCACCAAAAAGATAATATTGGCGATGGAAGTTGTACTAAATAGACGATATTGGTGATGGAATTAGCACCAAATAGACAATATTGATGGAATTTTTACCAAATAGACAATATTGGTGTTGGTGATGGACTATTGCACTAGTAAATAGATAATATTGGTGATGGAAGTTACACCAAATAAATAATATTAGTGATGGAATTTGGCACCAAATAGACAATATTAGTGGCATTTCTGCCAAATAGACAATATTGGTGATGGAATTTGTACTAAATAGACGATATTGGTGATGGAATTAGCACCAAATAGACAATATTGATGGAATTTGTACCAAATAGACAATATTGGTGATGTACAATTGCACTAAATAACCAATATGATCGGCAGCAGTTAAGCAAATCGCTTATGGTCATTATTGATGGGAAACTGAATTAGGACAAAATTAAAGCTATTGCTTTCTTTGATTCAAAATTTTATAATGTGCGAGAATCTCTTAGTAGTGAATTGTGTACCTGATGGTTAGTCGACTGTGTTGGTAGCAGTCATGTGGAAAAGTCACTTTGGGAATACCTGAGTGTCAACCCCAACTAGAGAGAGAGAGAGAGTAATTGATTCATTACTCATACCTCAATTAACACTGCCACTTTTAAATTAAGTAAAAAATGCAATCAACTATTCTGTGAAGCGTATAATGCTATGTGAAACTCTCATTCTCGGCACATGGAACTTTCAGCCACGGGCCGATGGTGGCCTGTGTTGTTGGCACCTATAGTAGTGCCAGATACTTGATCATGGGCAAATTTTAACCTTGAAAGAAATAAAACCTACCGAGTCTAGAGGGCTGCAAAGAGGTATGTAGATCATCCACCCTCCAGTCGTCGAACATACCAAATTGCAGCCCTCTAGCCTCACTAGTTTTTATTTTATTTCAGGTTAAAGTTAGCTGTGATAGTGCGTCTGGTAGCGCTATAGGTGCTAACAACACAGGGCACCACCGGGCCGTGGCTGAGTTTCTTATAGCAATGTACGCTGTACAGAGAACTCTATTACGCCGAAGAAACCTCAGTGCATATTTTAATAGTTTTATTTGTTGTATTATTGCTTGTTGTATTATTGCTTGTCCTACAAAGAGTCTACTAATTCTATTAACATGACCACTAGAGATTATTTTATTATTATTATTATATTTAGAAGATGAAACCTATTCATATGGAATAATCCCACCAAAGGGGTCCATTGGCATGAAATTCAAGCTTCCAAAGAATATTATTATTATTATTATTATTCTGTTGAATAAAATGGCAGAATTCAGCGAAATAATCTTATATATCTTTTCTATTTTTCTTATTATTCGCTTTTCTGGCTCAGCGATACTCATTGATAATTAGCCAATATTCATATTGGGAATAATAATAATAATAATAATAATAATAAAACTATTTCATCTTCTGAGTAATATAATAATAATAATATTCTTTAGAATATTGGCCAATTATTAAGAAGTATCGCGTAGCCAGAAGAGCGAGTAATTAGAAAAATAGAAAAGATAATTTATATATAATATATTTTCACTGAATGCTGCCATTTTATTCAACAGAATTTGTTTAAAAGAGGGTCTTCTTCCAAAATATTATTATTGTTATTATTATTATTATTTGCTCATATCACAGTCCTCCAATTCGACTGGGTGGTATTTATAGTGCGGGGTTCCGGGTTGCATCCTGCCTCCTTAGGTGATGGAAGTTGCACCAAATAGTATATTATTATTATTATTATTATTATTATTATTATTATTATATTATTTTATTATTATTAATTATTATTATTTAGAAGATCAGAAGATGAAACCTGGTCACATAGAACAATCCCACCAAAGGGGCCACTGGCTTGAAATTCTTGAATAAGCTTCCAAAGTAATTAAGGTGTTCTTGAGGAAGCAGTAAGAGGAAGTAAAGAGAAATGCAGAAAGAAGAGACCCGACTCATTAAAAAGAAAAAAAGTCGACAAATAGATAGATACAAAAAATGGGGGAATAGAAGAGTACGTCAGCTAATCCAGTTTTTCGTCAACAACACGAGAATCTATTGTAGGATTGACAAGGGTTTTTATTTTTTTTTGTAGATTTGTTTTTCCTTGGTGGGTGTTGCGACGGATTCCCACATCCTGTTATTGTGGGAGACCTCCTGTAAAAAACGTCTTATTGAATGGTTCACCTTCGGTGATTTTTAATCGTGTGCAGTATATATATATGTACGTATATATTGTGTGTGTATGTTTGTACCCGGGGGCTTGCGTGCATACGTATACATCTGTGTAGACATCCATTCTCTCGGGGTCAATGGTGAACTTGTCATTGAAGTCCAAAATGTCCTTGAGTTTGTGTAGGGAATCCAGTCTGAACTGGAAGGTCATGTGTCTGTCAGACCCTACACACACACACACACACACACACACACACACATCGTTCGTGACACCTCCGATAAGAAAGGGGTTCCGTGAGCGCATGCAACCTCTCTCTCTCTCTCTCTCTCTCTCTCTCTCTCTCTCTCTCTCTCTCTCTCTCTCTCTCTCTCTCTCAAGTAAGTCTCTGATTGATATTTCCAAGGCTTCCTAAAACTATCACACCCAGTTTCCATGCATGGGAGTCCTTGTAGCTGAATTGAATGTAGGATTCAGGGCCTTGTAGCTGAATGGCTGTAGGGATTCAGGCTTGTAGCTTGGACTGAATAGGATTCAGGGCCTTGTAGCCTTGAATTGACTGTAGGATTCAGGGCCTTGTAGCTGAATTGAATGTAGGATTCAGGGCCTTGTAGCTGAATTGACTGTAGGATTCAGGGCCTTGTAGCTGAATTGACTGTAGGATTCAGGGCCTTGTAGCTGAATTGACTGTAGGATTCAGGGCCTTGTAGCTGAATTGACTGTAGGATTCAGGGCCTTGTAGCTGAATTGACTGTAGGATTCAGGGCCTTGTAGTTGAATTGACTGTAGGATTCAGGGCCTTGTAGCTGAATGACTGTAGGATTCGGGCCTTGTGCCTGAAATTGACTGTAAGGATTCAGCCTTGTAGCTGAATTGACTGTAGGATTCAGGGCCTGAGTCGAATTGACTGTAGGTTCAGGGCCTGTAGCTGAATTGACTGTAGGATTCAGGGTCCTTGGAGCTGAATCGAATACAGGATTCAGGCCCTTCGAGCTGGAATTGACTGTAGGATTCAGGGCCTTGTAGCTGAACTGAATATAGGATTCAGGGCCTTGTAGCTGAATCGAATACGGGATTCAGGTCCTCGGAGCTGAATCGAATACGGGATTCAGGTCATCGGAGCTGAATCTAATACGGGATTCAGGTCCTCGGAGCTGAATCGAATACGGGATTCAGGTCCTCGGAGCTGAATCGAATACGGGATTCAGGCCCTCGGAGCTGAATCGAATACGGGATTCAGGTCCTCGGAGCTGAATCGAATATAAACAGGATTCTAAACGGCATTCAGGTCCTCGGAGCTGAATCGAATATATACAGGATTCAGGTCCTCGGAGCTGAATCGAATATATACGGGATTCAGGTCCTCGGAGCTGAATCGAATACGGGATTCAGGTCCTCGGAGCTGAATCGAATACGGGATTCAGGTCCTCGGAGCTGAATCGAATACAGGGATTCAGGTCCTCGGAGCTGAATCGAATACAGGATTCAGGTCCTCGGAGCTGAATCGAATATAGGATTGCTTATAGGATTCAGGCCAAAGACCAATCAAACTTGAGTTGCGCTATGAATCAGCTGTTCGAAGAGGGCTAAGGGAAATCAGATGGAAGAAAGGTAATATGAATGGAGGTGCAGTAAAAATGAACAGAAGGGGGTTGCAGTTAGTGCCTTAAGGTAGGTACTTTGCAAAGAGCCTTAAGTAAAGCCTTGTTTATATTTTCAATGTTGGTGAGATAATAATTATTAATTTTTTTGTGATTTTTTGGTGTTTTTTAGAGAATGAAGTCTCTTACGTCAGTGTTTGAGGGGTCCTTGACTAATAATAATAATAATTATAAAGATAATCTGTTATTATTAAAATATTATTCTTATTATTGTTAAAATTTATTATTAATTTATTATTATATTATATAAAAAAGTGTAATTAAAAGATGATATACTGCCAAAATACACCAATGTAATGATAATAATAATGATAATAATAATAATAATAATAATACTTCATTATTATTATTATGCATGGAATATACAAAGTAGAGACGACAATAACATACACACAATCTAGAGATATGGGATGTCATGATGAAACAACAGGTGGTCCGACCTCCAGCTTACTCGGGACGCGTGGGAGATATTCTCCCCTCACGCACAAGTTGTAAACATTATATTCCTAACTTATAACGTAAATTAAAACGTGCTAAAGTCTCCAGTCAAATAGAGATTTGTTTCACCAGAATAAATACGCTGTATTTTATTAGAAATAATTTTTCTGTACTGTTTAATATACACATTATTTATTTTTTTTTTATTTTTATTCTAATGTATATCATAAATATCCTATCCTGAAATTCCTGTATCTTTAACTCAACGTAAAACACATTTTTCTGGCGTTTTTAGGCTTTTCCATAGACCTTTCCTCCCCCCCTAACAACGGCGTAGTTTGTAGGCTTACTCCCCGAGTAAGCGAAACTGGTGTACTCGGCAATATCCACACTTGCTGAAGAAGTAGAAGAAAATAGTGTCCATAATGAAGGTGATGACAGGAATAATTTGGAGAATAATGTTACCAAAGAAAATTAATAAAGCAACGGCTGGTTTCGATGTTCTCCTAAATTCGCCGAGGGCTGAATATCTCGCGTTGTTTATTCGGTAGAGTCACCCATCCATTGACATACCAGAGTCGTCCAGTGGTCATTGATGAATATATTTTTCATTGATAATTTTTTTTTATTTGTTTTTCACGGGTTGATGACCTACGGGGCTGTAGAGCCGTCAGTGCACCTCACGCAGTGGTGCACTGTAGGCAACTTAGGCCCCAAGCTGTAACCCCCATTACGGGCTGCTCTATGAGCAAGAACCCGTGCTGGCATAAGGCTAGCCCAGTCAGAAAACAACTGTAATACCTTTCATTCCTTTCAATGTACCTCCGTTCATATTAATTTTCTTCCATCTTCCTTTCTGCAGCCCTCTTTAACAATTGATTCACAATGCAGCTACGAAAGATTTCCCTCCTCTTAACACCTTTCAAACTCCTTTGACTGCCAATGTCCCCGTCAGCGCTGAATGCCCTCGCCACAGGTCCTCCCAGCGCTTGGCCTTTGTCCTAAACCCTATATCCTATTCTATATATTATAGTCTCCAATGGGATTACGAGAGGAAACGAATCGCCTATTAATTATCAGGAATACCGGTCCCTCAGCGCCGCTGATGGAAGGGATTAGGTGGTGGTGGTGGCCTCATTAACTCGCAGATTGCCACTCGTTCGTGAATCGTGGACAGTCGGGAGGAGAGGGACAGATCTGTCTGTTTTTGGGCAGTGGGCGAGAACACAGAGATAGTTGACAGTCACCAGATGCCATGAGGGGGACTGTATACTACGTAAGGGCTCTCTTTGAGTTAAACCCTGGTGTTTTGAAGTGTGCGTTCTGGTGGGCCTGGTATTCTTGTTCTTACAGATTTACACGAACACGTGTATGTGTTTGTTTTATATATGTTAGCATATTATATATATATAATATATGATGATTATACTCACTTTAGCACGTGAGGCATTTATCGCACATATCCACTGGTGACAAATAAGTGACGGTGTATGGGTCCCCCCTGACCGATTTCGACTTTATCATCAAGCCACTGGCTTGGTAACAATGTCGAAACCGGGCAGGACTCAACACCCTGTCTCGTATTTTTCACCTGTGGATATGTGTGATATTAATGTAGATAGCTTTATATATATTGCACACACGTCTGTGCACTCGCTCATTCAAGTATGCATTGCAAGGGAGCGCAGCTCTCTGGCATTTTGATTGCATCTTGAACGTAGTGGATTAGGAGCTTCACACAGCATACCTGGGCGATCCACTCAAAATATCTCTGCTAATCTTGTGGGGCGTCACGGGGGAGCTTTGGCAAATGTCCTCTGAAAAATCAGGATACACGACAGACTTATTTTCAATGGGGTCTTTGTGACTTGGTGTCATTGTTTTGGCTTTTATTTTCATGGTCCTGTTGTTATTTGTTTGGGAGGGGGGTCATAATTCCTTTCGATGGGTCTTTTATTTATTTAATTATTTTTCGTTACTGAAGGGGAGCTTAGCTTATTCCTTTTGAGGGAGATCTTGTACATTTTGAAGGTGATTTTTTTAAAAATTTTTTTTATTTTTATTTGAAGGGTAATTTCATTATTTTGATGGGGCTTTCATTATCTTGAAGGAGACTTTCATTACTTTTGATGGGCTTTCATTATTTTGAAGGAGACTTTCATTATTTTGAAGGAGACTATCATTAATTTAAAGAGTACTTTCATAATTTCGAAGGGACTTTCATAATTTCGAAGGGACTTTCATTATTCCGAAGAGACTTTCATTATTTTTAGGAAAATGTTCATTATTTTGATGGTGACTTTAATTATTTCGAAAGAACTTTCATTATTCTGAGGGAAAATTTCATTATTTTGAGGGTGACTTTAATTATTTCGAAAAAACTTTCATTATTCTGAGGGAAATTTTCATTAATTTGATGGTGACATCTACAACTACCTCTACAGGGACGGGAGTGGTGGCGGGCGGACTCTCCGTAGAGCTGTTGTGCAGTCAGTGCACCTCAAGCTGTGCACTGTAGGCATTACTTAAGGTTCATTGCAGCGCCTAAGCCTAAGGCCCTACCCAACCCTTTTTGCGGTACTTTTACTGTCCCTCCTTTCATATTCTCCTTCCATCTTACTTTCCCCAGTTGCCTTGAAGTTTTTCTTCCTGTTAAGTCTTTTCAAGCCTCATTACTGTCAATTATGACTTAATACTTTTTCTATTATGATTTAAAACCTGTGGCAAGGATGTGAAATTCCTTTTGTCGTATTAGACGCAGAATCAGGGTCGTATTTCATTAGCAACATAACCAGTTTGTTTGAGGTTGCGTGTACTTGAGAGAGAGAGAGAGAGAGAGAGGAGGTTTCGCCAAGAATAACGTATATATTTATGGATCACCAGGAAAATAACACCCAAGTCCCACAAACGACCTTGCGCCGTAATTGCCATGACCTTGGCTCCCAGATAAACCACCACCAGCGGTTATTGAGCCAAAGGGTAGTCATTTCTCTCTCTCTCTCTCTCTACATGGCAGGCAGTGGTCATACCTGGCCCTTGTCCAGGTATACCATTGGCACACGCATGGCATCATTAAGCCCCCCCCCCCATCCCCCCTGGTATGTAAGAATGCTGGGGAAATTCGCAGTTTTGGTTTTGCCTAGAATGTTGATCGGGCGGAGGAGGAGGTAGCAGCAGCAGCAGCATCGGCCATCGCTGAATGGAATGAAAAATGTTAAAGTTTGGGCCAGTAGCCAAGCACTCGGACCTACGAGGTCATTCAGCGATGGAAGGGAAGTTGAGAGTTAGGTAGGTCCGAGAGGTGTAACAGGAGGAAAACCTCAAATTAGTTGCACTTTGAATCAATTGTAAAGACAAACTGACGATCACTTTGGTTGGAATCAATTGCGTTTCTTTCCCTTCCTCTTGATCTGTCGCTCCAGCAAGTACTGACCAGCCACAACGTCGTAGATCAGTTCATTGTCTTGCCAATTTTATGTTTGTTAGTTTTTTTTCTTCTTCCAGTTGAGAGATATTTTGTCAAGAGCAGAATCCTTGACAATGGATAAGAAATTTCCCAATTATTTTTTTCGTTACTATTTTTCTTTTCTTTTAGAAGAAACTCTGCCTCTCTCGTATGTATGATATATATATATATATATATATATTATAATATATTATATATATATATATATATATATATATTGTGTGTATCTAAGCAGTTTCGAAAGTTTTTTTCTGATTTCTGAGTAAAATATTTACTAGGAGTCTTGAGAGAGAGAGAGAGAGAGAGAGAGAGAGAGAGAGAGAGAGAGAGAGAGATATTTCTTGTGTGTGTGGCCAACCCTGACATCACGGCAAGCTAAGTTTCCGTGTCCGGCTCCACCGATGAGGAAAGAACACGAGAAGCTTCTTCAAGTGTTACACTGTTATAATTCTCTCCCTTTTTTTAAAAGCTCCCTTTAAAATAAAACTACTGAGACGGCTGTTTGTGTACTTTTCTTTCCGTCCTCAGATCTTATATACTTTGAGACTAGAAGGCTGCAAATAGGTACGTTGATCATCCACCCTCCAGTCACCAATCATACCGAATTGCAGCCCTCTAGCCTCATTAGCCTCTATTTTATATATAAGATTAAAGTTAGCCACGATCCTGCGTCTGACAGCGCAGTAACACAGGCCACCACGGCCAAGACCACCAAGCCACGGCCGGCCTGGAGCTAAATACAAGAACGTTGAGTTGCCCCTGCCAGCGGCCTCCTGGAAGGAAGCTTTAATCCCCTTCATCAATCGTAATGATGCCAATTAATATTTATATAAGAGTCATTTGGGTGATGTCATAGAGTGAGGTCAGTGACGCTCTCTGGTGATAATTATTAGAGTTGAATTCCTGTACGTTTGGTTATACAGCGTGTCCATAAAGTCCCAGTACCATTACAAGTATTTTTTGCTCTGAAATCATATAACTTAGAGTAATGCAGTTTTTTGTAGGATGTTCTACATTTCCTCAAGTTTACATTCAGAACACTTCTTCATTCTGCAAAATAAGAAAAAAACTGCATTACTCTATGTTAAGTGGTTTCTGAGCTGTAAATACTTGTAATGGTACTGGGACTTTATAGACACCCTGTATGTACGCATATTCTCTCTCTCTCTCTCTCTCTCTCTCTCTCTCTCTCTCGCCTCATCTCCGTCTCTCTCTCCTCTCTCTCTCTCTCTTTTTATCTATATATATATATATAATATATGATATATATATATATATATATATATATCGAGCTACAATGTCCTTTAATATCTAATTCGCTCTACCTCGGAATTAATATATTTTTATATATGCTTAACCGAAGGGGAATTTTTTTCTCGATAATAGATTTGCCTGGACCAGGGCGCCATGGACCTTTCAAACCCAGGAACGTCAGAACGTTACCTACTACACCGCGGTGGTGTAGTAGGTAACGCTTCACTGACGTTTCCTGGGTTTGAAAGGATCCATAGGTTCGCGCCCTGGTCCAGGCAAATCTATTATCGAGAAAAAATTCCCCTTCGGTTAAGCATATATGAAAATATATTAATTCCGAGGTAGAGCGAATTAGATATTAAAGGACATTGTAGCTCGATATATGTATCTGAATCACGGAAATGTGTTATGTCTGTATTATTATATAATATATATATATATATGCTATAATTTATATATATATATTTAGTGAACAATACCACAGTTGATGGTCGAAAGCTCTAATCCTATACAAGAAATATATATTTTAAAACTACAAGAGGAATTTACTTCATTGTGGATTGTATCCCTATATATATATATATATATATATATATATATATATATATATATATAATATATATATATATATATATATATATATAATTCATTCACGGAGGTAGAAAGCTATGATTGATAGGTTCCTCATGACTCGGCCTCTTCCTTCCGACATCCTAAGGAGATATGTAATATATTGACAACATCCTAATCGCCTTAAGGCCACTTAGAATTGGAGAGCTACTGCCACCACTAAGAGGATTTGAATTTTTTTTTATCTAGGTGAGAGATTCTCACCTTGATATGAAAAGAGGTACGTCGCTGATTGAGGCCAGAGTGACAGTTAAAAAAAAAAAAAAAAAAAAAAAAAAAAAAAAAAAGTGCCGCTGCCAGACGCAAGATCATGGCTGTCTTTAACCCTAAATAAATAAACAATAAATAAATAAAAAGACTAAGGCTGGAAGTCTGCAGTTGGGTATGTTTGATAACTTGAGGGTGGATGATCAACATACCAATTTGCAGCACTCTAGCCTCAGTAGTTTTTAAGATCTAAGTAGAGTAATTAAGAGTCAATTGATGATTAAACAGTTGAATGTACTGAGCGCCAAAATGTGAGTTCATTGACATTTTAAATGTTGCATTATTGATAGAAATGTCACAAATCATTTTAATATTGTAGAATTATGGATATCACCAGTTTTAATCGTATTTCGTGTGTTTGCACGTTGCCTGATAGAGAGAGAGAGAGATATCGGTATGGTTGGCAGGATTCTTTCCAAGGCAGAAAATAGCCACGAAGAGAGACAGTAGGCTATGCAGTCATTCAAATCCATATTGGCCTTGGATCGGAATGAGAGTGCATAGAGAAAGGATCAAATACGATAGAACTGAGCCAGAATAGAGCAATAACAGCCTGTACTTATATTTAAGGGGCCAGAGTAGAGCCAGTAAGGGGAGAGAGCCACTGGTGGTTAGGTCTAGGTCTAAGCTAGGGGGAAAAGGGTGCCGATATAACTCCACTTATCTTGTATTTTTTTTTTTTATTCGATAAAACTCCCAAGTTATCTCGTCATTTGTTCGTTATCTGCTTAGATGACTGTTTTTATCAAGGGCTCTAGATGACGCCCATTGTTCTAAGATAATGGATATATATATATATATATATATATATATATATATATATATATATATATATATAATATAATATTGGTAATGGCTATGTTTATTGATTCGCCGTCATTTTCTGAGCTATATCTTGTTTTTTAATTATTACCGTTACTGTCGTTACAAGTGTTATATAATAATATAATAATAATAATAATAATAATAATCTAATAATCATAATAATAATAATAAACTCCTGCTCAAACGTAGACAAATTCATACGAGAAAGCGTGACACAGCAGAAAATAGAGCAAATGCATCGGCTCTTTTAGTTATAACCTTCAAAAACAAGAAGATAAAACACTAGTAAATAAAAATGAATTGAATTATATTACATTAAACAGGGAAAGAATGAAAACAAATAAGACAAAAATGTCACGCGCCAGTCGTCTCGTAACAGCGGCAAATGGCGCTATCTGGCAACGGAGGCAGCTGCTGACGAGATCTGCAGAGCGTAGAACTTGCTGTGTATAGAGATATGTCTTCATTATTTTCTCGGTTTATTGCCCGTGGTTTATATGCTGAAATTGTTAGTACTCTATATATACATATGCTGAAGTATTTCCTTTCACTGTTTATCAAGAGTAAATAAATTACTTAAGGCTGTTATATCGTGTAACTCACTATTTCAAAAGTATGTTAGCTTTTTAGGAGACCTGTATAACGGCTATAATGAATAGTGGTTAGGAAAACATGCCTAATGTATTATAGGTTGATTTACTGTGTTTATTATAGTTCCTCGGTCCAATGGGTGTATTTCTCACCTCACCAACTAGATATACCCTGCGATCGATCAGTCACCACCCCCCCCCTCCAAAAAAATAGACATTGTGTCATTTGACAAAAACTGTGCTCTATGTACTTGGTTAATAAATTGTGGTGGGTCATGAGTCTAGTAACTTCATCCCTAAAGGTTCTCTGGAGCCATCCATCACCTGGACAACTAGAAAAAAGAGAGGATAGTTTCACAATAATACTGTTAATTCAGAATAGACTATCGGTAGAGTGAGTCAGTCAGCAATCACCTTGTCACCCTAGCTAGAGTCGGATGTCCGGAAGCAGTCGTACCAACGTTGTATGGGAAATCGGTCTAGCCAACATGGACAGATCGCAAGCATTCGAAAGATGTATACTACATTATTTTAAGATGAATCTCTGTAGAGGCTCTTTCATTTGTCAAAGACGCTCTTGCAGTTATTGTAGTATATGTTATTTAAAGATGAATCTGCAGAGGCTCTTTCGGTTATCGTAAACAAAAGTGCTTAGAAGCTTTGCTCAGATGGTGATGTTTTGTCTATAGTCATATACTGCGTTTTGGTATTTCAATCCCTTTATCAGGACAACATAAAAAAATGCAGGAATAAAATCATGCTCTTTCCTTCGATCTTTAAAAGTTTCTCTAGTTATTATTGTTACTAATAATACTATTATTCAGAAGATGAAATATAAATAAATTAATTGACAAATAGATAAAAAAGGCATTACCATACAAGGAGAATAGTATTACTAAGTCCCTTTCACACCATGCGTTCTGCCAACTAGCTGTCAGCAGGCAGCTGCCGCACTTATGGAGTCGTTCACATCTTGTGCGCGGGAGCCGGGAAGTAACTCGCCGCTGCGTTGCCGCATATGATGTGCCGCAGCGTTGCCGCATTGACCACACTCAGTTTGGGTAAACGACTAAACGACTCTGTGTTGCCAGTTACTGTCAAAGTTGGCCATCAGTAGGAGATGGATATTCGATTATACTTTACAGATTTTGACGCATATTTAAACTTGTTAATTAAGGATTCAGTTTTGAAAAAGTTACATTTTTATACATATTTTATTTATGGTAGTCTTTGCATTATGAAAGCTTCATTACCAAATTTTAAAAGCAAAGTTATAAAGTGTGGTTTTTATCATGAAGAAAGATGTAGTCAGTGTGGCCGCAGAGATGCCAGATATCGCTATTTGACACCATATGGCAACGCTGCATGATGACGAGCCCGGCCCGCCAGGCTTATGCGTCGACGCTGCAGGTAGATGCGGTGGCCAGTGTACCACGCACTCATCGGCGTGCTGGAACTCGCAGTAACGTCCTACCCTGACGTCGTGTTATACTACGATGGAACGTGAAATCGACACAGATCTCCTTATATCTTTAGTGGAGTCGAAACCAGTGCTATGGGATAAAAGTCTCGAGGACTACAAGAGTCGGAATTTGACTGCATCGGCTTGGAGGGATGTTTGCTGCCGGCTTTGCGACGACTTTGAGCAGCTGAATGACAAGGAGAAAAACGACTTCGGTAAGTTGACACTTTGTTTGTTTATTTATTTATTTATTTATTACGTCCGCGTGTCGAAATAGGTTACACCTAGTTATACATATCTTCTTACACTTCTAACGCTTTTCTGGTCAATGAATTCACATTACATCTAGGACTGTTGCCAGCTGTTTTAACATATTTATAAACTTAGGTCCAATAGAGGAACACACTAGTAGGTATTCAAGCCATCTATTAATAGTGTGTTTTCAAAGTGATATCCATCCTCTATAATTATGCATAACACAGCACTGGGGTGGTAGATCTATATAACTACCCCTCGGCGATCTACTATACCAGTTCTTTCTAGTTGGTGAGAAATTCGTTGGCTCATGGGCTCGAACCACGGAACCAAGAATTCGGAACGTACAGTGATAGCCATGTGGTTTAAAGCACTTCACTGTACGTCCTGAATTCTTGGGTCCGTGGTTCGCGCCCATGAGCCGACGAATTTCTTATTTTAAAAAAAATCCCCTTCAATTAACATTTATGAAAATATATTAATTCCGAGATTGAGCAAATTAGATATTAGAGGACATTTGTAGATTAATGCGTACAGTATATACACACACTATATATATGTGTTATATATATATAACAACCATAGCAATATATTCTCTCTCTCTCTCTCGTCTCTCTCTCACACACACACACACACACACACACACACACACACACACCACACACACACACACACAGCTCTCTAATAATATATTGCATGTATATCTATTATAGGATGTATGTATATAAAAGGGGAAGAAAACCTATTTATATATATATATATTTATAATATATATATATATATATATATAATATATATATATATGTATATACAGAGAGAGAGAGAGAGAGAGATAGAGAAGGAGGGGGGGGGGGGAGGGGGGGGGGGGGGATCAGTACAGCTGATGCCCTCTTTGTAATAGTGTACTGTTGTGTCTTGCAGGAAGGCTAGCTTACAAAAGGTGGAGGAACGTGAAGGATAATTGGCTCAAAGCTCAGAAGAAAGTTGTCGAACAGAAGAAAAATGGCTCTGGTGTCAAATCTGCAAAGAATTACGTATATTACGAACAGATGTGTTTCTTGAAGAAAAACCTCAGCGCCAGAGAAACGGAAGAAAGCTTTAAGGACAAGAATGTCGTGGCTGAAGTCGAAGAAGAAGAAGAAGAAGAGGAGGAGGAGGAGGAACAGCCTGATGGTGGCGTGAGAGCCTCCAGAGAAAGCGATGCCTCGTCGTCCACCATCAAAGGAAGCAATAAGCGGAAACGTAGCGACAGAGAGGAAAGAATCATCATGACCGCCGTGGAGGCTCCAGAAAGTCGCCATCTTTCTTTTTGCAAGGGGATCATGCCCTCATTGGAAAAACTGACCGACGATGAAACGATACAGTTTCAGCTGGGGGTTTTGAACTTGTTGCAGAACATACGCCAAGTCCGATCGCTTCCACAACCTCTTCGGTCCGATTCACAACCCCACCGGCGTTCTTGCGGTTGTCAGCCTAGTGCGTCGGTTCCAACTCTCGTGCACATCAAGCAGCCCCACCAGGATGGCACCGCAGACGACCCTCTCCAGTGATTTCTGCAACGCCAGATATTTTGTCATGGACCCGGTTCTCATTTCCAATTCCAGGCAGCCTGATTCACCACTCACAGCAATTATGACCTAGGTGTGCAATCTCGATTTTGCGTTGCTGTTTAGTACTATGCCTTAGTACTAACTCTGTATTGTACTTTCATCACATTCAGATTTTTATTTATTATAATAAATAATATTAATTTTACATTGCTGCCTTCGTACTATGCCTTAGTACTAACACTGTATTGTACTTTCATCACATTCAGATTTGTATTTATTATAATAAATAAATAATAAATTTTACATTGCTGCCTTCGTACTATGCCTTATTACTAGCTCTATTTTATTTTCATCACATGCATATCTGTATTATATAAATATTATAAATAACAATTGTAGTATAAAAATACACAAAGTGTAATACTGATAATCATGTATTCTGCTCTTGTTTAAGTAAAGTGATTAAGCTGCAGTGTCAATGATTATCCTATTCAACTTTTTATAAACTAAATGTGGATGTCTCCCTGGTGGTAACTGCCATAGTCTTGAGGGGGTGAAGTGACTGAATGTCGTATTTGGCCGTAGAAGTATGTCATATATCGGCCACAGCAGTTCCCCGAAAGATGCCTGAGACTCATAGAAGTTAATTGACAAACTTTGTCAACCTGATTGAGATCCTCGAATAACGCGGCAAGTGCACCTAGTACCACTCGCTGTGCATTCGAAGGATGCACGCAATGGATTCGTCGTTGTCTTCTCATTTTCCTTCTTAAATACGGTAAATACAAGCACAAATACAGCCCACTATCTACGGAGTAGGAACAAATCTCTTGCCATAGACTGAATATTAAACAAGAGGCAGCAACGACACGCGTAGTGTGGAAGGGGTAGAGGAGAATGCTCTTGGATGTTCGGGTGTGCTTTTGAAATATTGAGTCGTCACGATGTTTAATAATCGCAGTAATTGATGTACTTTGATGCACACTGTAAGGAAATAATGGTTAGATGTAGATACCTGTATAAATACTTATTATTATTAATTATATATTATTATTGGCTCTTTCCTAAATAGTGACCCCCAAGAGTGTTCGGTGGTCGTTATCTTGAACTGATATTCCGGATCATGATCTTTGTTTGATATTGACAGTCTTTTGTTTCTGTTTTGACGGTCATCCTCCGACGGTCTTGTACTAAACACTCCCCAAAGGTGGATACATACCGGGTTAGAACCCCTGTGGGGGATTGATTCACTGTCTAGAAAAGACCTCTTTCTCTTCATATATCAACGTTTTTTTTAAAAATGGATTAGCCTCGCCCTTGGTGAATCATTAGTCTCATCTCTGGGTGACTCATTTTATCCATTTTTCTTTATTGCCCGTGTCGTACACTCGTACTGTAGCCGGGTAAAGGCAGCGTTGGTTGTTGTTGTGTAGTTATCAAGTAGTGAGGTAGGGCTTGAAGGGGTCTAGGGCCAGGGCCGGGTGGTGGTTAGGGGGGGCGGGGCAACGTAAACAGGATCCACCTTCCCTCTTGGCTTCTGGCCTCCGAGCTGAAGGTCCATCTATTTGTGAGCCTCTTCCTCACCGATCCATATACCCTCTGCCCTGTGTGCCCTACCTTGGACGTAACCCCCTCCCCCCATACAGGATTCACTAGGACATGGGCACGGCCACCTCTCCCATAACAGATGCCCAAACCCTACCCACATAATTTTATGACCTCAGCTTGCTTCTATAGTTATAGACGTAAACAGTTTTCGTAAGAATATGGCGCGGTTTGGTGGAAGAAGTCGGCTGCAAATGAAAGAGAGAGAGAGAGAGAGAGAGAGAATTATCCTTTCAGTCAAACGGACTTTGTGACACAAACCACTTTTTATTTTGTTTGTTTTTGTTGACCAAATGCGCCTGCCATTGTTGATTTTGTTGACTTCCGGCCGTTTCTCACATCATTGTTTGACTGAGTCATTGTTCTCTCTCTCTCTCTCTCTCTCTCTCTCTCTCTCTCTCTCTCTCTCTCTCTCATTGGCAGGTAACTCTTAAGTAACGGATGGCGGCTCTCTCTTGTTTATTTATTTATATTTTTGTAGACATTTATTGATACCCACAATATATATATATATATATATATATATATATATCTATATATATATATATATTATATATATATATTTCGGTGGTATTGATGCGCTTCTCAGTTTATTTTGTGGAACTTTTTTTTTTCTCATTAGTGTTCTGAAAGTGAAACTATTGAGATGGCTTTGTGTCTGTCCGTCTGCGCTTTTTCCTGTCCATCCGCAGATCTTAAAAACTGCCGAGGCCAGAGGGCTGCAAATTGGCATGTTGATCATCCACCCTCCAGTCATCAAACATACCAAATTGCAGCCTTCTAGCCTCACTAGATTTTAGTTTATTTAAGGTTTAAAGTTACCCATGATCGTGCCTCTGGCACCACTATAGGAAAGGCCTCCGCCGCTGGCTGAGAGTGTCATACAGCATTATACACTACAGAACACTCGCTTCGGTGCATTTCTTAACTTTTTATTTTTTCATCAGTTTCAAATAAACAGTTAGATGGAGTTCTTGACATTAACACCTGGCCTTTAAAGATATGTTAAGAGTAAATACACAAACACACACACACACACACACATATATATATATATATATATATATATATATATATATATATATATATATTATATATATATATATATATGTCTCCTTTAAAACTTTTTTTTCGACGCTGTCAAATCTTCTAGAAGACCAGACCAAACCATCGATCACAGTTGAGGAAAGAGGCAGTGTGTGTGTATCTCCTTACAAATTGACCTTTGACCATGGGTAATACTAGGCCCCTAGCTGCAACCTGTCTCATTCCTCAGTAGCGTGGTCGGTATGGTGTTGGTTTGCCACCTCTGTGGCCGCGAGTTCGACTCTTGGGCATTCCATTGAGGTGTGAGAGATCTGTATTTCTGGTGATAGAAGTTCACTCTCGATGTGGTTCGGAAGTCACGCAAAGCCGTTGGTCCCGTTGCTGAATAACCACTGGTTCTGTGCAATGTAAAAACATCATACAAAACAAACATTCCTTTTACTGTACCTCCATTCATATCCTCTTTCCCCCCTCTCGCTATTAACCCTTTGGCCTAAGCTCTACTATATTCCAAGGGGAAGGAAGAAAGGAATCATACCAGTCTTCTTAGCATGACTGAATCACTTGGGGTCAGTGAATGTTGTTGGGGGGGGGGGGGGGGGGGGGGGGGGGGTTAGAGGTTTCTGGAACAAGTGGCATTCTGAGATAGAGAGATTATTCACCTTCAGTTCACACCAATGCTATTTTAGTCTTAGTGTGTGCGTGTGTTTGTTGGCGTAGTGGAAATGACGTGGAAAATGGGGATTTACTGTATATATGTGTATATATATATATAATATATATCCAACGTAGCACGAAGGAACACGTACTTGAGAATATTCTTAAATCCAGGGCAGAAAGGTAAATGAAACTGGGACTCGTAACCTTGCCCCCTTTTTCTGATTTTGTGTATATAGGCCTGTCACCTTCTATATATATTCAGTGTGAACTTGAAAATATAGAGTATACTACCACGAAAGTACTTGATCCAAGTCCCTGTTTCACTTTCCTTTATATCCTGGATTTAAGGATACATACATTATATATATATATATATATATATATGTGTGTGTGTGTGTGTATGTATGTATGTATGCATTTAAAGCCAACACATGTGTCCTTATGCGCATGCGCGCACAAACATCCAATTATCGTCTGCGTGCCGCATAAACTTGGCATCACACTGAAGAAAATATCTGCAGTATTTTTTTTTGTCTCGCGAAGAAAATGAATCATTACTTTGCTCTCTCTCTCTCTCTCTCTCTCTCTCTCTCTCTCTCTCTCTCTCTCTCTCTCTCTCTCCGCACATTTGTTTTTTGTACTGATTTTAATCGTTATTTAATGTATTGTCTGTCTCATTTATTACGGGTGATTTTATTCGAAGGTATTTTATCATAGTATTTTTTTCTGTTTCAATGTTTAGTTTTTCTACATTTTTGATTTGGGGGGGGGGGGGGTGTTACCATTCGTGAGCCGGTAGGGGCACCCCTACCTGATATGATAATAGTAATAAAAATAACTAATGATAATAGATTAATAGTAAGAGTAATAATTTAGCTGTAAATATATGTACATATACATAGCTGCGGATTTGTTACTCCATTTCAAGACTGGAGCTACTGTGAGCATTTTTTAAAATTTAATACTATTGATAGTACATGGAAAGCTCAAAAACTGAAGTTCAGCTTAACAAGGCGTGATCCACCTCCTGCTTGCTCTGGGCGCGTGCTTAAATCTACGGTCAAATAGCGTGTGTTGTTTCACCAACGAAAATTGAAATAAATAAGCTTTATTTTGTCAGAAGTAATTGTTCTGGGATGTTTAACATGCACTTTATATATTATATATATATATATATATATTTATATATATATATATATATATATTTTTACATTTTCTTTTAATAAAAAAAAGAATCATAAAGATCCTATCCTGAAATTCGTGCATCTTTAACTCAATGCGAAACACGTTTCTTCAGACATATTTTTTTTTTTTTTTTTGCCTTTTCCATAGACCTTCCCTACCCCCTCAACAGATATCTCAAGTCAGTGAATGAAACAAAATTCAATAAATTTTGAACTAAAAGACTTTCGGTAAACAAAGAAGTGCTCCAGGAAAAACAAAATTAGGCGCAATTCGGAAGAAGCCAAGTTTCCCCCCTAACCCCCTCAATGCTGGGAGACTCCCCCCTCTAACCCCCCATCCCCCATTCCCCCCACCCCACTGAATCTACACTTATCTTTAAATACTTCAATATGTGTGTGCAGGTCCACGCCTCACTCGCGCTGCATTTAACGCTTATCAAAGATGATCAGTCGATGAGAACGTGACGTATGATAATATTTAATAATATTATTATTATTATTGTTGTTGTTGTTGTTGTATGACTGTTTTATTGATCCTTCCGCTAGCTCCGGTTGACACGAGTCAGTCGCCTAAACAGATTGGAGTGTATATACATTTGGTTTACTTCAGTGGCAAACCGTCGTCATCCAGCATTTGTTTAGAAACGCCATGTGGCGTAGTATATAACTCGCCCAGTCTTTCAGAGGGTTTCGTACTCTCTCTTGGGGGGGTGGGGGGTGTTGTCTTTACTAATTCTCTCTCTCTCTCTCTCTCTCTCTCTCATACTATGACAGTCCATTATATATATATATATATATATATATATATATATATATATATATATATATATATATAGTATAGATAGATAGATAGATAGATAGATAGATATGAGATAGTAGATAGATAGATAGATAGATATATATATATATATATATAGAATATATATATATATATATATATATATATATATATAGACCACATGTTTTTTTATGGAGGGTAATTTGTCATCTGGTTATATACGTTATCTGTTGCTGATAGAGAGAGATGGTGTGAATTAGAGATAGTTTTTTTTGTTTTTTTTTTACTGATAACAGTAAGTCGTCTCATGTTTTGAACATCGTAAGAGGGTTAGTGCCGTCAGTGCACCTCGCGGTGTGCACTGTATGCATTCCTACAAGTTCTTTGCATCGCCCTTATCATCTTTCATCCATCTCGCTATCCACCATCTCCCAGCTGGAGGTCGAAACACGCCTTGTCTGAATAATGGCGGTGGTGACGATGATTGGTAAACGTTTGTTCGTGAAGTCACAGAGAGAATCCTCTCAAAATCATGTTGTTTTCCGAAAGATTAGGCCGACACTAAGTTGGAGGGGGGGGGGGGGGGGGGGGGGTAGTTTGACATCCTGCGTTAGTACGAGTCTCCAAGAAATGTTTATTATTTACGTAATATTTCAACGAATTTTCGCATTTTTAAAGGTTTTTACTCATTACAATTTCCGTTTTTAAAATGCTCTGTGTAATGATCAGTTACTGACGCTGTAGGGGGTGTTCAACGTGGAAAGGTTTCGTCTACTGAATTAATAATAATCACGAGCTCGTTGGAGTGCGCTACGCTTGCTGGAACCCAGCGCTGCTGTTGCCCCTACCTTCCCCGCCCTCGCCCGGGGCGGAAAAACAGATTTGCAGGGGGTGTTGTGGGCTGTTTCATGTCTCCATTGCTATATTACTGAAGAACAGCTATAATAAAAAGAAGTCTTGAGGCTTCCGGAAATCGTGACTACTACGTCATGACCTGAGAATCTTTCCCTGGGCACCGGAAACTCAGGGCGGAAAATAGCGAGCGGGCGTGAACGTATTTCCCAAATGATGATTTCATTTGGAATATACTACCCCAAGTCGAGGCCATCTCTATTTTCGGTTAGGACAGAGCGTTTGCATTTTGACTCTCTCTCTCTCTCTCTCTCTCTCTCTCTCTCTCGTGGTGTCTGTGGCCATGTGCATTTCGCCACGAGAGCCTTAGAGAGAGAGAGAGTTCCCAAGTGCTTGTAAAATACGCAGTGAAGAGAGAGAGAGAGAGAGAGAGAGAGAGAGATCCCAAGTGCTTGTAAATTACGCAGTGAAGAGAGAGAGAGAGAGAGAGAGAGAGAGAGAGAGAGAGAGAGAGAGAGTGTGTAGATCACTTGAGAACCGGTCTCTGTGTCGCAGGCTAGCCCTTAAGGTGTTTTAAGCGCCACTTCTTGCAGGCAAGCACATTGCTTGCTCGTCCTTGCACACACACACACGCCACGGCAAAGATAACTAACTCTTTGCATGCAAGGCTGGCTCTCTCTCTCTCTCTCTCTCTCTCTCTCTCTCTCTCTCTCTCTCTCTCTCTCTCTCTCGAGTGGTTTCCTTGCGGGAATCAGGTGGAAGTCTCCACTGAGGTTCAAGTGTACAATTTTTATACCAATGACCAGTCTTTAATAATAATAATAATAATAATAATAATAATAATAATAATAATAATAATAATAATAATATATTAATTTGTCAACATTAAAGTAGAGACTGAATTTTCTAATAATAATAATAATAATAATAATAATAATAATAATAATAATATAATAATAATATTTAGCCTTGGTGTGTGTCATAGGCCTAAGATGGAGGGACCATGTTTGTCCCTCTCTATCCCTGGCCCAAGAAGAATTGAGTTCTTGGATTTTCTGCGCTAATTTCGGAGTCATATAGATTTAGACTTCAGGCGTTCCAAAGACGTAGGCCTAAGGCTTTTGGGAAGGCTGGCGGCAGGTTTTCGGATCTTTCTTACTGTGTAGACAGTGACCCGCCGAAAACCCTTTGGGGGTCACTCTCTGGGAAGGATCCCTGTCACTATCATAAAGATTATGATCCCAAGGAACATTAGTCGTAGGTAAATCCAATTTTCCTCCAATCTCGCTACATAAAATTGAGCCGTTCTTAGACTCACTAGACTAACGAGCCCCATTCCTCGTAGGAAACCCTGTGGGGGGGGGGGGGGGGGGGTGGAGATTAGTCTGTTACGAAGGGAAGATCTGCCAAGCACAAAAATTGAAAGCACGGTGGGAATTGCATCGTCTTGGCTCGCCTTGGAACCACCACTACTACCAACATTCTTACCGAACACTGCAATACATTCCCCAGATCGGAATGTTTCCTCACTGGGTGGGTCTCCTTCCTGAGGAGGTGCATTTGGGAGAGTTGGGGGGCGGATTTAGAGTCTTATCATGAAGGCAGCCATCCCGAAAAACGCTCACGACGTAGCCGTGGTCTGTTTATAGTAAGGTAGTGAGATCACTCGTCTACGAATAGATTCATGTCGTATTCAGTCAAGAAGTCGAATTTCTTCTACATGCTTTGACTGCAGGATTTGGTCCGTTTAGAAAAAAACTGACGTTCGTTTATTTGAAGTGTTTTATTTTTGTCTGTTTACCATACACGCGCTCACAAACACAACAAATTCCTGTAGGAAAGTATAAATTATTGGCTACTGGACCTCTCTCTCTCTCTCTCTCTCTCTCTCTCTCTCTCTCTCTCTCTCTCTCTCTCTCCAGTGATGCCAACCCCTCTAACCCTACGCCCCCTACAGGAGACGAGAAATTCTCCTACATAACTGACAAATGACCCAACATTTTGCGGCAATGATAATACATAAGCCTTCAGATTATGTTTATATGCATATCATGAATACCAATAAGCATATTGATCTAAACCTACCTTGTTACAATTACCCTACACTTTGACAATATTGTCCCGCTGTTCAAGATTTTGCCCAGATTACCCTACGTGTAGGGCAATTACCCTACAGTTGGCAACACTGTATCTCTCTCTCTCTCTCTCTCTCTCTCTCTCTCTCTCTCTCTCTCTCTCTCTCTCGAGCATCATCTGCCTACCAACCAAAAATAGGATTAACGCCAGAGTTTGGAAAGGCTGAAAAAAACGGCTACTAATTTGTTTGAAAAGGCTTAGTCCCAGTGAAACAAACATATCGCCTAAATGGGAGCGCACATTGCTTAAAGGGAGATGTATTGTTTATATACAGATTTAAATAACGCGAACAGTTTTATTATTATTATTATTATTATTATTATTATTATTATTATTATTATTATTATTTTATTATTATTATTATCATGGTAGCAAGTCTTGAAATTGAGCAATTATCCAGTTATGTCTATGTATAGTTCCTCGCTGGAAGTGTGGTTTTCGCGCTCGGCTGCCAATCCGGTGGTCCGAATCAGAGGAATTTATTGCTGGTGATAGAAATTCCTTTCTCGATATAGTGTGGTTCGGATCCCACAATAAGCTGTAGGTCCCGTCGTTAGGTGACCAATTGGTTCCTAGCCACGTCAAAATATCTAATCCTTCGGGGCAGCCCTAGGAGAGCTGTTAATCAGCTCAGTGGTCTGGTTAAAACTAAGATATACTTGTTACTTATGTCTATGTATACATATGACACAGCCATGAGCCTAGGGAAGATGTCTCACTGTAATATAATCATAGGAATATTGCAGATAATTAGCAGTGTATTGCTTGAAAACGAAACGCAACAATGGATGCAAAAGATCAAACTATAAAATCTGATGCGTTTCTATCACTTTGAACAGTTTTAACACAGCCGAACTGTTGTAGGCCTAAAACGCTTGGAAAATCAACTCGAAATCAATTGATACTGTTGTTTGAATACCAGACTGTCATCAAGCAAGCTTTAGACAGCCGAGTATGCGGTCTAAAATGGCCGTTAACAGGTGCTCCATGTTTTAAAAGTTCCTGTCTTTATTGGCTGTTGTCTCTAATGACCCAGTTTGGCCTTTTTTCCCTCGTCGAAATATGTTGTCATGTGTTCGCGCTTTATAGTTTTATGTCCTGAGATTTCAATAGAGTATTTGAAGCTAGTGTTGTGATATTTCTCTCTCTCTCTCTCTCTCTCTCTCTCTCTCTCTCTCTCTCTCTCTCTCTCTCCTAACAGTTGATTCATAGTGCAACGGCAGAAGTTTTCCTCCTCTCTCTCTCTCTCTCTCTCTCTCTCTCTCTCTCTCTCTCTCTCTCTCTCTCTCAGGTTAACCATAGCGTATATGGTGTCTTGTACATTGGCTACGTAAGATTTACACTTGAAATTGACAATAATGCTTGCAGTGTTTTCTGAACTGATTATGCGACTTACAGAATTAAAACTGATATATTATATATCATGAGAATTGAACGATATATCAGAGAGAGAGAGAGAGAGAGAGAGAGAAGAGAGAGAGAGAGAGAGAGAGAGAAGAAGAATTAGGCCGATAATCCCTTGGCAACCGGGGAAAGAACCTTCGCTAATCCGGGTTGGTGAAAGATGGAAGGCTGATGGTATTATCTCGTATCACCCGGGAGAGAGATAATAATAAGAGATAATTGGGAGAACTAGGAAGGATGGATAGTGGGAGGGAGGGTAGGAAGGGTGGAGATTAGAGGGTATGGAGGGAGGGAAGCCGGAAATGAGGAGGGTATAAGGTTATGAGCGTCGAAGTTCATTGAAAATTAGGACGAACGGAGGTAAAGATATAAGAAATATATCCCTAATGATTAATATATATATATATATATATATATATATATATACTATATATATATATATCTCTGAAGTACTGCCTCATTTTCTATAGGCCTATATAGTTTTATCAAAGGTCACCCAGCTCTCTCTCTCTCTCTCTCTCTCTCTCTCTCTCTCTCTCTCTCTCTCTCTCTCTCTCTCTCTCTTCTTCCTTACACTGCTAAGATCTCGGTGACTCACGCAGCACTCTAGGGTTTCATGTGTCGATTTAGCGTATTCCATTACATAGTTCTGAAGGCGGGGCTTTTTCGGTACACATATACACATGTCTAGGACCCAAGATGTATTATTATTATTACTATGGAGTTTAGCCCCTTTATATATATTTGTGCAATATGAAGATAGTAAATACCCGCTTCGACTAACAGTATTTATTCTATGGAATAAATTGCGTAAGGAACATTCCATGAAATATGAATAATTCAAACGTTCAGGATCAGTGCTAATTTCAAACTCTCTCTCTCTCTCTCTCTCTCTCTCTCTCTCTCTCTCTCTCTCACTGCTCTTGAATTATTTACATTTTATGGAATGTTCCTTATACAATTTATTGTTATAGAATATACTGTAGTATGCAAAAATGCACCTTTACTACAGCTTTGTATATTCTGGCTTAAGCTGACAAGCTGACATACCACAGGTAGCCACTGAGTGGGAGGGCTGCCCCCATATACTACCCCTACCCCCTCCCCCCCAACCGACCCCCTCTCTTCCGCAGTTGATAACTAGACCAGTAGTACTAATGGACCGAGAGTGTGAGAGTTTATGTTGTTATTGTCGGTCATGGCTGGCGATTTATGCTGTGTGATTTTTATAATCATTAATATCCTTTTGAATGATGTGAATTGATGTGTTATTTTGACTTTATTTCACACCATGTATATAAGTATATAATTTATGTAATAAATATATATGTATGTGTAATGTTTGTGTGTGTGCCTTCGTGAAATCCATGACATGGATAGTTCCCATTTCCTAGTATGCCTTTGCTTGTGATCTGTATGCGTGTTGATGTGCGTGCGCCTG
>NC_087224.1:12070534-12084372 GCF_015104395.2 Macrobrachium nipponense
ACCATGGCGGTAAGCCATCTAACCACCCTCCTAAAGGCTCCCCCACCCCATCAAACCCTTTCCCAGTCAGTATGAATGTAGGCAGTTGCCAGCTTTACCAACATTTACTTGAAGCCACACAGCATTGCCAACCATCAGAGGGCAGTTTTTAATATTTTAGAAAATTATATACACATCATAAATCTTTGGGTCCTTGATCCCTGGTCTGGATGAGTTGGAAAATGTATAGTTTCAGATAATGGTGATCTGGATAATTGAGGGATTACTGTGTTAGCAGTTATGACTTCGACCATTGACAGATGCTCTCCTGTTTGTCAGTTTTCCATAAGTTTTATTTTAACAGAGCTTTTGCATTTACAATTGATACTGATCCCCATTTCCTGCCAAGGGCAACCGGATTTGCTGAACGGCAGCACCAGTATGCTGTAAATGTGCCTCAGTTTTGAACTTCTTAGTTCCAGAGGTCCCAATTCCTCATCCTGTTGGACTGTTGAACAGTCTCCCAGAGGATGTCGTGCAGTTGGAACTTCAAAAGTTCAAGCGAATATGCAATGCATTACTACCCTAGTACAGTTCTCCTTGTATTTGAATAAGCTACTTAAATTTTATTTATTTATTTGCTAATTTATTTTTCATTTGGAATAAGTGAGTACTTCTTTTTGTATTTCCCTGAACCTCCTGTAACTTCATTCTAAAGAATATCATATCCCTTGGACACTTGAAGTCAAATCCAAGGCCCCCTGTGGGCTGCTTCTTTATGAATTAGAGATCATCTTCTGATCAGAGTAATAGTAATAATAATTGTAATAATAACAATAATAACAGTGTTGAGTATTCCATAAGTTATGTCACGTTGTGAGCCAGTTTGCAGCTGTTATGAATGAAAATGTATAGGGGTGACTCAGTGATTCTTGACAGCTTCAAATAACTTAAATTTAACCCCTATTGAATGGATACCCTCATATGAGTAGCAATAACAGGTTTTGGGTGGTTGACGAATTCACTCATGGTGAGCATCAATATTACGTGCCATTGATTTGAAGGAATCAGGTGGGAAAGAGATTCCAATACTTGTATAGCCCATTAATTCACTAATGGCAACTTGTAGACTAGCCAAGATCAAGGAAGGTGGCTCATGAGTGCGTTGTGACCTTTACTTTAAGGGAGCATGCACTGCCTTTCTCTCATGTGACGTCTTTTTATAAATTTGCTTGTAAACATACCCAAGGGCTGGTGTTGGTGTTAGTTCTTATCTTTCATGATAGTTATTATTATAATCTTGTAGAGAAAAGCACAAAGAAATATTAGAAAACAAGTTTATAATCCAAATAAGTTACTGCATCATTGACCTTGGTAAATTTACGGAGATTTTTTACAGCAAATATACTTAGAATTTGTTATTGATAATAGTTCTTATCTGTTTTGATATGGTAAGAGCTATAATTATTAATTTTACAAAAGGAAATATACTGTTTATTAGAAACATGTATAACTTGGTCAAATTTATGATTGACATGTGAAAGAGACCCTACAAGGGGTTGTAAATAGTCATTTTCAGATTCTCGTAGAAGGTAGGGAAAATTTAGTAAAAAAAAATTTCTTACACCTTGTGCATTTGCATATCTTCCTCTTTCTATTGATGTGTTTTTATTTTCTTAAATCGACTGACCTCAAAAGTTCCCCACCCTGGGGTGCTGCAAATTGACTTTTAGCCCGGCTCTTGATGGTTAATGCTTTTGTTCTTGCCATAATTTGATCAGATAGAAAAATGTTCACTTTGGCATTTATCTTAAAGCTAAAAAGCTCCATTTGAGTAGGAGTTCATTTGTAGTTTATTAAATGTTCTTGAGTGGTTGGTTGTTTTGTTGTTTTTGTTATTATTAGATGAGCTATATATATATATATATATATATATATATATATATATATATATATATATATATATATATATATATATATATATATATATATATATATATATATATAATATATATATATATATATAATATATATATATATATATAATATATATATATATATATATATATATATATATATATATATATATATAATATATATATATATATATATATATATATATATATATATATATATTATATATATATATATATATAATATATATTGTAGTTTTGTATATGTGACTTACCCAGTAATCATATTGCTATAATTTCCTCATTGTACTGCAACCTAAATTTTGAATTTCAAGGGGTAACGCTTCAATGGCTCGGTGTAGGTACAGGCGGCCCGTGGTTAATGGCGCAATCGCTTAGCGGCGAATCGGTTTTACGGCTGTCGTCAAAAAATATTATTGAAGAAATAAGGTATTTTATGGCACAGTTTTTGGTTAATGTCTAAAGATTACATGCATTTGTAGAAATATCGTTCAGACCATAAAGGTTATGCAAATGATATTAAAAAAATTTATTGAGAGTTATTACATAGGTATTAGGGTAAAATATATACCTCTGACGCTAATCTGTGCCGAAAATATCAAGTTAAATAAGTGCCAATTTAGCTATGTGTGTGTCGATTTATAAATGTTCATGCTTTCATATTTAAAATGTGTATGAAAATGTATTACGTATAGGGTATTTTTATTTCTGCACAGAAATATGATACAAAGGCAGCTTTTGAAACTGCCCTTCACGTTAATCAAATAGGATGCTTTTTCATGTTCGTTCTTGTAAGCCGCCACTTGCCGCTCTTCCAAAAATATAGAGTTGAAAAAATGCAAATTTAACAATCGATGTGTTGATTTTTATAAATGTCATGCTTTTATGTTTAAAAATGTGTATGAAAATATATTATGTATAGGGTATTTTTATTTTTGTACAGAAATATGATACAAATTAAGGCAGCTTTTGTAACTGCCCTCCACGATATCAGAGGATGTTTTTTCGTGTTCGTTCTTGTCCGCCGCTGTTCCGAAAATGCATTTACAAAGATTCACATGGTTATATTTTATTAATTTGGGAGCTAATTATAACTCATTTTGTTAATGAAACTTCAGCTTTTTGTTATAACTTTTCACTCATTTGTTTAAAATGTGTATGAAAAATGTATTACAGGGTATTTTTTTTTATTTTGTGCATAAATATGATACAGTGGCAGTACGCATGTCGATTTGAAGTCTTTGTAACAGCCCTTCACATGATGAAGACAATAAGTTGTTCAGCTGCGCCCGAATAATAAAATTTTAATTTATATCATTGAATCATGTTTTTATAGCAAATTATATTTACAATTGTTGCATAAATTGATTTTAAAAGACAAAATTCGTGTATACATTCGACTTTGCAACACTGCAATTTGTTTGTTTTTCAATAGGATAGAAGTACAAAATATAACTGTGCAACTCGGTCGATTTTTTGCTTTGTTACTTGAGCAAAAATTTGAGGTACGATCGTATGAGCTCGAGATGCCGCTGTTACGTAGTGACAAAAATTAAGATAAGCACAGAAGAAAAAGTAAATATGCATCTTTTCCAAAAATCTTTAAAATAAAGAGAGAGAGAGAGAGAGAGAGAGAGAGAGAGAGAGAGAGAGAGAGAGAGAGAGAGAGAGAGAGAGAGATGCTTTATTATACCAAACCTGATAATAACAATGTTTTGCTTGCACTTCAGCCATCGTACGATGGTAAAAAATTACCGTAGTTATGTTACAAATGACTAAGTAGAGCAGGAATGAAATAGTTCTGCATTATACGTTTATTGGTATTGGCAAGGAAATACGTATAGTAGTACTACTAAATTTAAGCTGCAGTTGTAGCTTAAGCTGAGAAAAAAAAATGTTCACACTGCTAATGACTGAATTATTGTGTATCAGCAACATGGATGCAACTCGACCACAAATGATAGAGGAGAAAAAAGTTTTTTTTATAAAAAAATACTGGCCATGATAGAGCACATTTTTACTGTTGTTTTTTCACACCGATAACAGATAAATACGCAAATCTCGTATTACAGGTGGTCCCCGGGTTACGACGGGAGTTCGGTTCTCGAGACGTGTCGTAAGCCGAAAATCGTCGTAAGTCGGAACGTCGTCAAAAATCCTAAGAAAACCTTACTTTTAATGCTTTGGGTGCATTGAAAACTATGTAAACTGCATTCTTATGGCATTTTTCATCAAAAAAAAAAATTCAAATATTGATTATTTTGCATATTTGGTGTCATATTTCATCTTCCAGATGAGCGTTGTAGGCTCGTAACCCTGGAACATGCGTCGTAACCCTGGAAATAATGTCTATTGACAAGCGTCGTAACCTCAGAACATCGTAAGCCGACACCGTCGTAACCGGGGACTGCCTGTATATGAAAATAGGATGAAATAATGAACTAGTAATCGGTTTTTTCCATCTATTAATGAAAAAATACAGTAAGCGTTCACAACAAGACGTACATATTTTTCATATTCAAACTTAAAAGAACTTCATATAACAAAAAATAACCTATTTTTGCTAAACAGAACCAAGAAAATTGCTCTGAATCAAGTCAAGTAGGGCAAAATAACCTTGCCTCTTCCCTCAGCTGATTTTTCCAATAATACTATAGGTAGTAATAAGAGACTATCACAGTATTGTTGGATACAGTGAAGTAAAGCATATCTTCTTCAAAGCGCCAAGGAAAAGATGCATATTCGTTATGTTTGTATTTTACGAGGGTCTCTCGGTGCTTCGACAAATACCAAAATATGTACTGATAACCAGACAAAAGCGCCATCTATTAACAGAAAAAATAACTAAGTCTAGTTCACGTATTTAAGTCAATTTTCAGCATAAAAACATTCATATAAATAAAAATAACCCTCTCACATATGAATAGAGTTTCTGAAGATTAATTTATGCTAAATAGAAGCAAGAAAATATCTGAATTGAGTTAAATACGGCAAAATGATCTTTCTTCTGTCCTCAACTGATTTTTCCAAACCAAAACATGATCAGTTTGTTTGTATTTTATAACTCAAATAGTAATGCAAGAGTACATAAAGTATTATTGGATACTGCAAAGTAAAGGATAACTTTTTAAAGAGCAGAGGAAAAAATGCATGTTCGTAATGTTTGTATTTTATGAGGTGGTCTCGGCACCTAGCCTAAGAAACCGATGACCAGACCACAGTGCTATAAACCCTGTAGAGTGTAAAACCCAGATATGAATATATTTAACAAGCGCTGTAAAACCGAAATGCCGCTAACTGATGGCGATGGTAACCGCAGGCCGCCTGAAATGAGAAGAGTTTCTCCCTGAAACCAACCTTCACCGTGAGAAGAAGTGGTTCATCAAGCAGTACATCCCTGTTTGTTTACCATGGCTAAAGACTTCTAGCCTTCATTGCAAACAGGAAACAGGACCATCTATAACCTAAGAAGTTATAGTAAGAACCTGTCTACCTCTGACTAAACATTTTGTCTTCCATTTTATATGGGCTTCAGTGTTGTGGAGTGTTTTTTGTCCTAACTTTGAAGCAAAGTTAAGGATATAAGAACAGCCTCTTCCTTGTTAGTTGTCAGACTTCTTTTGCTCTTTACTCCCATTCTGCTATGGAACTACTGGAGGCATAAACGATCTTCGCTTCTTATCATATTTTTTACGTAAGCTTAAAAAATGTTGAAATTTTTCAATACCTCTAGACCATTTTTAGTGAATGGCATGGCATCGCGGAAGGAAGCATAGGATGTTCTCCTGTTATCTCTTCACCTTTTGAGTTTGGAGCACCCACCACTCTTAAGTGGATGGGACATGACTATTTCAGTGTAGGTGTCAGTGTTTTCTGCTAGGGTGTGTGTGTGTTTTTTTTTTTTTTTTTTTTTTTTTTTTTTTTTTTTGGGGGGGGGGGGGGGGGGGACGGGGGGGGGGGACAGCTCTGTATACCTACACTGAGCTGTTGAAACGCTACCCATGAAATTTTTTGAATTTAGATTTCTGTATGTATATATAAATCTTATTTTACTATTATATCATTTTTGTTTGGTAGACTTTCTGATCGAGTATGTAGTTGCTTGTTTCCCCTAATGAATGAAGAACATTTTTCCCCCTCTCTCTCTCTCTCTTTAGAAAATAACAGATCTCACCTGTAGGGGTGTGTGGGTTAGTGCCATCAGTGCATCTCATGCAATGCACTGTAGGCATTACTTAAGGTTCTTTGCAGTATGCCTTCCTTAGGCCCCTAGCTGCAACCCCTTTCGTTTCCTTTTCCTTTTTTTTTTACTGCACCTCCTTTAATAATCTCTTTCTCCTTCTTACTTTCCACCTTCTAACAATTGATTCATAGTGCTACTGTGAGGGTTTCCTCCTGTTGCACCTTTAAAACCTTCTACTGTCAATTTCCGTTTCAGCCCGAATGACTTCAAAGGTCCCTGTGTTTGGCCTTTGGCCTAAATTCTATTCCTTCTATAACTGATCTCTCTATTGTAAACTTAACCACGTTTATCCCCCTGTGTCAGGAGCTGATCAATCATCTGAGAGTGAATAGCCATGCCCAGATGTATGCCGTCTCCATGTCACCACCCGTCGTCCAGCAGATCATAACTTCCATGTCAACGATAATGGGCAAAAATGGCAATGATGATGGTATGTTAAAATGTTGTGCAGTTTTAAAGTTGAATGAAAAATGTCATCATAAGTCCAACAGTTAGTACTAGATAGTTACTGCAGCCTTCAAGTGCAATAGTGTACAGGTAGTCCCCAGTTTACAAACAGTGGCCTCCTTTTCCTACTCGGTGTCATAAGCTGAAAATTGTCGTAAGTCGAAAAATCTTCGTGGAAAAATTGTTGAAAATCCTAAGAAAACTAATGGTTTGGGTGTATTAAAAATTATGGAAACTGCATTTTTATTGAGTTTTTCTTAAAATGCCTCAAAATTTTTATTATTCTGAAGTTTTAGAGCAATATTTCTTTTGTTGGATTGGCATTGTAGACATTGTAACCCCGAAACATGCGTTGTAAATGGGGAATAATTTCTGATGAATATGTTTGAAAAACGTAACCTCGGAACGTTGTAAGCTGGAGACTGACTGTACTTTGAATGTGAATATACGTATATACGTACGTAATTGCATTTGCAAAGGTTATGGATTAGATAGGTTCAGTTACATTCTTGCATTTGCATTTTTAAGTTTGATTTTTCAGTAGCCAATGTTTGAGAAGTATCAGTATACGTAATGTGATGATTCATTTGAGTTTTATTTTTTAAGCATCATATAAAATGCCACAAATTCACTGCATGACAAAACAAACTTTACCGGCAGCACACAATCAGTGCTTTATCTTTATACCGTACAGGCAGTCCCTGGTTTTAGGCAACCCGGGTTTATGGCTCGTGTCAAGCGACGAAAATAACTGGATTTTTGGCGCCGATATATGCTGATATCTTTTCAGCACCGATTCCCTGGTTATTGGCACGATAACCTGGGATTAGTGCTGCTATTGCCGATTTTTATTTTATCATCACACTGTCGGGAACAGAACCTCTGCCGATAACCAGGGATTACCTTATAGTGTTAGTTTACATGAAATTTCACAATTTCAGTGTTCTGGTTTTATCTGTTAGAACTCTGGTAGTGATTAGGGCTTTTCATTGCAGTAATTTCGTTGCAGCAATTTTATCGCATAGTAAATACATATTAGAGAATTTCAGTGCAAAGTAATTACATTGCAATGCATTACATCTCGTGATAATTTCATCACATAACTATATGTACCATAAGATTATAAAGGGGGAATAAAATAATTTTTTATCAAAGTGTTTATTCGAATACTAATACATATTAATACATGGTAATAAAAAAAACATTGTTTAAAAAACAAAGATAAACTAAAATCACACACATTTATTTTTATCAAAAAAGAAAAAAAATTTACCTATTGCCATCAATATTCAAAAAGACAAATTATGGGCAATACCCCTAAGATAGTTGAGCAATTCTCAATTTTCATAATCGTTAACAATGCGTTTGGATTCTAACAGCACTATCCATTACATTTCTTGACTACTCTTTTTTCAAAATATCTAGAAACTTCCAAATAGTAGGATGTGATGCGCCAATCAATTCGCTAAATGAACAATGCCAACCTTCACAACAATTGTTTGTTTTAGAGGCACCTTGCCTGGCAGCGTCGAAGCAATTCCATAAAATATGATCAAATCAAAGAGGTCGACGTCCTGACCGACGGTTCGGGCGTCCAATCCAGTTATATCCTACACGTAATCTAGAACAGGCTGTGCATTTTCAGGATAATCATTATTAATTAGGAATTCAAATGTGCCAACTACATCTACGACAAGCACGAATGCAATGGAAGAAATCATGCGCATTTTTAATGCAAAATCTGCATTGCTCTCATACAACTGCTGACCAGCAACAGCTTGTGTATCACAAGCTGTTGCTGGTCAGCTACCAACCCCTCAGCATTTAAAAAGGAATATTCGAAATGCTAGAAGTGTAGCAGCACAAGTCCCTGCGAAACCTGCATCTTTATTCCAGTTACGTATACCTCCAGACTACACGGTACCACACGCAAGTCAACCCTTTCTTCCAATGTATGCCTGGGTTGCGATGCAATGAGTAGTTTCCTGCGTCGAAATGGCTTTTCCTTTTGCCGCATTTATAACTTGAGTAGCTTTAACATGAGCGTCATTGCCTGCATGATTGTGTTCTCCAACTCGTATTGTAATAGATTCTTGATTTGTATGAACTTTAGCCCTGCACTTAGTTGTATAAGCCTGATATCATTTCCAAATGGTATTTTCACCAGATGTTCTCTCTCACAAATAGACTACCATTATCAATGAGCTTTTTCATATTTCTTGAGCTTAAGACGTATTTAAGAGCCATTTTGAGGGCTAAAACTAAAACTGAATAAAACTGTAAGTAACACTTTCTTATAAAGGAAAAGTAGTATACGTGGCTTGAGCAAAAAGCAGGTTGTTTAGAAATAATAAACTATCGGCCTATTGAACTATTGCTCTGAAATTCATTTGCGATGGGTAAAAAGCAGGTTCTTTATAACTATTGAACTATTGCTCTGAAATTACCGTGAGATGTAATGCATTGCAATGTAATTACTTTGCACTGAAATTCTCTAATATGTATTTGCTATGCGATGAAATTGCTGCAACGAAATTACCACAACGAAATTACTGCAATGAAATTACCGGACACCGCATTTATTAAGTCGTAGACTAGTTTGTCTGGACATACTTCTATTCTTTATAACAGTATCAGGTTAAAGGTTCTGACATACAATCAGGTTACAGGTTCTGACATACGGTATTTTATTTTTGCAGCATTCTCTCTCTCTCTCTCTCTCTCTCTCTCTCTCTCTCTCTCTCTCTCTCTCTCTCTCTCTCTCTCTCTCTCTCTCTCTCTCTCTCTCTACTTCACTTGGGATAATGTACCTCCAGTGGATTGCACTTTATATATTTTCCTTGACTGAACTCAGTTTCCTCAGATTTTTCCTTCTCTGAATTTTTTCTCATTTTCAAAGGAATGTTTCATGCCAGCCATTGTTATGGGAGGCTAAGAATGTCTCTCTCTTTGTAGTCGGTTAAACTGATGCAGATGGTGATGATTATCCCACGTCATGAATCTAACAGAGGGAGGGTTGTCCACATTGTACTAATTATCATTTTTTGTGATTAGAGATAAAGACCACCAGGACGGTACAATAGTGGACCCGACTTTATCGTGCTTCTTTTTAGCACACTTCACTTTATCCTCCTTCACTTTTATTGCAGATTTTTATGGAACGTATCTTTCACCTTTACGTGGGAACTTTTTTTTTTTTTTTTTTTTTTTTTTTTCCCATATTAAAGTAGGCAGTGAACTGCTAAAATAGGTAGTCATAAGCATTTTAGTTAAACGGTTACACAGTATTTGGCAGTTATAAGCATTTTTACTGGGGATTTTACACGTCCGTGTGGGAGCACAGTACTACATTATTGTACACGAAGCCTTTAGTGTAACACTATATTATCGAGGTCTTGGTTTACTATTGCTAAGAATTCTGCAAAAGTTTGGATCATCAAGATTACCCCCTTACCCCATTTCTAGCCTCTCAATAAATATCAGGTCTGTTATTACTTGAATATAACTCTTTGAAAGTTACTTGCTGATGATCAGTGAAAGTCAGACAGTAATATGTCCAATACACAGCTCATCTGTCAGTCACTGAAATAAAAGTTATGCTGTTTTGAATGACCAAAGATCAAGTCTGTCATTGAAATAAGTACCTTTGGGCCTGGCCAATAGTTGGATATGTTACCCCTCGGTGAAGTGCGCAAGACACTGGTATGTAAGTTTTCTTGGGAATGGGTATGTTGCTTGTTTGTGCCCTCACCTTACAATAGCTATTTGAGTATACTTAAAATTCAAGAATCTTGTATGAGACCTAAGAAGCCATAGTTAGGAGATCCGTAAATTGAGTTTCATTATACTGAATTGTCATTGAGTTACTTCGCTAATTCATTTTTTTACCATTTATTCCTTTTTTTCTTTAACTTTGGTGCATCCATGTATCTCTTATACCCTGTGTCGATAGCAGGTTTTCTTATAAGAAAATATGACCCTAGTACGTATACCAGAACCTGTGATTTTGATCATTTTAATGACGATACTGATTATTCAGCAGACTTGTATTTAAAAACAGTTAGTAGTTCCTCGTGGACGAGTGGATTTCGCGCTTGGCCGCCAATCCGGTGGTCCGAAGTTCGATTCTTGGCTCAGCCAACGCAGAACCAGAGAAATTATATCTGGTGATAGAAATTCATTTCTCGATATAATATGGTTTGGATCCCACAATTAGCTGTAGGTCTTGTTGCTAGGTAACCAATTGGTTCCTAGCCACGTACAAATATCTAATCCTTCAGGCCAGCCCTAGGAGAGCTGTTAATCAGCTAAGTGATCTGGTAAAACTTAGAAATGCTTAACTTACTTTTAAACACTTGGTATATAATCACATACAGGCAGTCCCCGTTTTATGGTGGAGTTTCATTCCCAGTGGTGTGCCATAATCCAAAAAATGCTGTAAACCTGATCATCATCATAATATAATGGGAATGAACAGTGCTTAAGGTGCCATAAAACCTGGTACAGCACCATGAAACTGCTTATAGTGTCATGAAATCAGTTTAACAGTGCCGTGAGCCAAGCTCCATAAAGTTGGACGGAAACACCATAACATGAGACTGCTGTAACCTGAGGATTACTGTACTAGGCTTCCGTCCCAATAATTTCAGTGCGTAACGTTTATGTATTTCACCTTTGCATGCTTTGGTCATTTTTGTCAGCTCATTGTACAGTTAAGCAAAGGAATAGTGACTAATTTCAGAGTTCTGATAAAAGTTAGGTGGCTGCATATATGTAGTAGACATCTCATCACAGGTACTTGGGGATTATTTTGATTGATTCATTGCCTCTGCAATCAAGGACAAAAATAATGAGGCGGCAGTAAGGATTGTTTTTATAAACTTTTAGTTCATTTCAGAAAAACAACACACAAATGGAGATTGCTGTTTTGTTAACGTTTTCCCTTTGCTGGTATTGCTCCCCTATGACTCAGTCACTTGCATGCACCTGATATTGTTGTACATTATTTGGATTCTTTCAGTACTTTTCCTAAATAGCTTTGGTAAGGGTTTGTTAAAGTTGTGCTGTTAATTTATTAGAAAGCAGACCATTTAAATATTTATGTAAAGCTTTTTTTGGTACCATACTGCAGTAGAAATTTTGATTGTGTTCCTGATTACCAACTCATTCCTGACCGTGTGGATTTTTATTCCCAGTATGCAGTATCAGTAGTTCCCTTTGTACTGCAGATCCTAAATTATTTTTTCTTTTTTTTGGGAGTGAAGTAGACTTTGTAGTAATTTTTCCTTCTTTAGTTCATTTCAGATTTAGTGTTAGGAGGTTTGGATGTACTGTAACCCCATATGCTTTGACGTCTTTCACTTATTTCTCAGAGAGCCAGGGTCCATTTTTTGGTGTCCCGCTAGGAAATGATTTACTCATTGTCTTATTCATAGGTTTTTTCTTTATAGTATCATGATTGCCTTTGGACGTGAACATGTATGGATTCTAGTCATGGAAATAAGGCTTAGGGAATTAGGCTCTTGACATGTGGAATTTTTAGGGAATATTGTTTCTGTAAATAGCATGCAGGCTTACATTTCCTCTTGGATAAATAAATGAATTAAAGAAAGACTGCCAATGAATTAGGGAAAGTTTTTGTTCAATTTGTGAATTGAGTATATCACAAGCTTTTTATAGGTCAAAGGTAGAAGAACGCAGTGAGAAAATGTTAGCACCAGTTTCACAATAAAATACAACAGGTTTTAAACGACAGGTGAAGATGATAGATGAGTCAGAAAAAATTATTTGAAAACTGTAATCAGAATATCCTGCATGCCAACAAGAAAGTAAGAAAAAAGTAGGTGATAAAGTAAATAGATAAACACTCCAAAGGCATTAGCAATTTGGGAATATAGATATAAAGATAAGAAATTAACTAGACTTGAGATCCATCCAACTGACTAACTTCCCCTACTGCTTACATGTTTAATGTAGTTGTTTTAAAGTGTATATGTATTTAACAGGAGTTCTCTTTTAATGTGCAACTGTAGGAGTTGAAACTTTGTGTTATGGTTTGAAATACAAAATATTTTTTGTACTTTGCTCCAGTTTTTCAAAACTTGTCTCCAAGAAGCAGACCCTTTGAGATTGCCTCACAAAAGCAGGATCCCATGATTTGTTTGTTAGTATGGAATGATGAAAACCAGCACTTTTGTCAGCTCAGCTCAGAAAGAAAAAGAATAGTATAAAGAAAACCACTAAATGTCAGGATAGTACAGCTTGTTTAAACTGCACTAAAAATTAGGAAGTAGCATCAGTTCGAGTAATACACGTAACAGAAGGTAAATTAGCAAAAGAAACGAACATGAGGCTACTTTATGTTAGGGAAATGCAGGTAATTTTATCTAATACCTGGTTATATTAACAGGTGTAATATATTATTATTATAGAAAACAGAGTTCTTTTGATAGGGACTTACTATTATGAGTAAATCATCTTTCCAGCAATTAAGACACTCATTTGGTATTTGTGATTCAAAATGTTCACTTGGAGTCACACAATAATGAACAAAGTTCTGCGCACATGTATACTTACCTTAATAAGAGAAGTCTGAAATTTATAGTCGTCATGCAGAGTGATACCCGGCACCACATCTTAACATCTCATTCACCTGACCTATAGCCTGCAGTCTAGTGAACAACCTTGCCTCTGGCCGTGTTGAAAACCCTGCCCTCAGATCCTCGTACTAACCCTGATCCTTATGCTTCACTTCGCGTAGGTAAACGACGCCTAAATCAACTTGCTAGAAATACCCAATACTTCCGTCGGAGAATAAAGCATATGGGGTTCATAGTGATCGGCAATGACGATTCCCCTGTGGTACCTGTGTTACTCTATCTTCCAGCTGTCACAGCGTGAGTATATTCACGTCCCATCTGTGGCTTGACTCTCGCTCTTTCCATATTCTTCTCCTTAATTTTTTGTTCTGTAGATTAGGGATTGCTGCTGTCTGTCTTGTCTGTCTTTTGGCACTGGAGACAGACAATATAGAGCCTGTAGTTGCGTATTTGGTAGATACTTGTTTTCTGATTAAAGTTTATGGCCCTCGGTTATTTAATCCCTAAACCGTCCTTTGTCTGCGTTGTTATTTTTAAACATTTTATTTATCTTTTTGATATTAAAGACTCTTCTGGCTTTAACCTTGATCTTGCTTTTTTCGTCCACCCATGTTTAACCATTTGGAAAGGATCTGA
>NC_087224.1:12084872-12252275 GCF_015104395.2 Macrobrachium nipponense
GGCTCCTTTGGTGTGATTGGTCCGTGTGAACAGGTTTTATTTACTGAAATAATAATAATAATACATGTTTACAGTACACATCAATATGTTAATAGACTACAGCGTCAATTTCATGAGAAACATTTATGGAATGTGACTCTTCTTTGATGTTGTGCCGGCTTTGTCTGTCTGTCCGTCCTCAGATCTTAAAAAACAGCGAGGCTAGAGGGCTGCAAATTGGTATGTTGATCATCCACCCTCCTGTCATCAAACGTACCAAATTGCAGCCCTCTAGCCTCGTCAGTAGTCTTCATTTTATTTAAGGTTAAGATTAGCCATGATCGTGTGTGTGTGGCAACAACATAGGCAGGCCACCACCGGCCAGTGGTTCAAGTTTCACGGGTCGTGGCTCATATACCGAGACCATTTTTTTTTTTTTTTTTTTTTTTGTGGTGGCCTTGTTTAACCGTGCATTTAATGTCGTTAGCATTTGGAAATATCTTTTATTATATTTTTTTCATGTATGAAGTATGAGTTAATTACCTCAGCTTTGTCGCCATTTGTATGTCATGGTCATTGTGTGTCTAAGTAAACCCTTTCATGTCCGTTGATGAAGGAATTTAAGTACCATATAGTACATGAATATCATGGAATTGATTTGTCACTTACTCTGGGAGTAAGCCTACAAACTGTTTTGTTGTTGTTGTTCTTTTTCTTGTTGGGGGGTAGGAAAGGCCTTAAAAGGTCTGAAAAGATGTTTCGCGTTGGGTTGAAGATACACGAATTTTAGGATAGGATATTTATGATTTATTTATTAGAGTGAAAATGTAAAATATTAATAATGTGCATGTTAATTAAACAGTACAGAACAATTATTTCTAACAAAATACATCGTATTTATTTTAATTTTCGTTGGTGAGACGACGCTCTATTTGACCGTAGATTTTAGCATGCGCCCCGAGTAAGCTGTAGGTCGGATCACGCCTTCTTTACATAACACTTCACGAGAATTAAACCAATATACTTCATTATTTGATATTTTATATTGTCTTTTGATGTTCCCCAAATGAGAACGTTTGACACTTTTGGGGTTTCATTCGTGGTGTAAAAAAATGAAACTTGTCTTTAGTCTTCCATCTGACTGTTCCATCCTCTCTTAAAAATGGTTTCAATCTGTTTTCCTTTCAGCACTAAATAACCTATAGCCCCCAGTGTTTGGCCTTTGGCCTAAATTTTACATCCAATTCCATTCTGTGTGAGCATTACAAAAAACAATTTATTCATTTGTCATACATTACTGCTCTTTGGTACAGACAATGGTGGCTCCTTTAGTCTGTTCCTAGATATCTGAACCCTCACCAATGTACGGGGCTATTTCGCCTGAAATCCTTATGGGTTACGTTAGAGCTTGGTAGAATCTGAATCTAGCTCATTGGCTGTGCCTAACTGAACGTTTATGCTGTATTAATCTCTAGGGGAGTGATTTATCTGTTTTCAACCAAATAGATAACCATAATCACAGAATAAACTTGAATTTGTCAAAAATAATTCATGACAGCCATTGTCAGTTCAAAGGCCAGATGGTAGAATCAGCTTTGATTGAACTAAGAAACACGACGAATGTCTCAAAAGATGTTTGGGACTCGGATGTTATAGATAAAATCATCCTCCAACCAGCGATGAAGAAGATTCAAGAGAAATTGCCAACTTGGGTGATGCAACTGCTGACCTGTGGACCTCTTGGTAAAAATACCGATTTTTCTGTAATGCTTCTCATTCATCACCTGCCTGAAGAGAGACACAGTAGGTCTCTGAAATATAGCATTGACTTTCTACAATTTGGCGTTTTTATTGGCTCCTTTTATAGGCAGAGAGAGAGAGAGAGAGAGAGAGAGAGAGAGAGAGAGAGAGAGAGAGAGAGAGAGACTAATATAAAAAATAGTATTAGGATAGATTAATTAAGAGAGAGAGACTAATATAAAAAAATATTATTAGGATAGATTAATTGTCCTCGCTTTTAGAATTTCGACAAGGCATAATTGGGAGAATGAGATAAGAGAGAGAGAGAGAGAGAGAGAGAGAGAGAGAGAGAGAGAAGACCCCATCATTATCTGCAAATGAGGCCTTTTTATAGATTGTGCTGAGAAACAATTTTATGGGACCTCGTTCTTGTAGGGCGTGTCCGCCCCTTTTTTTTTTCTTTTTTTTTTTATCCAGGAGATGGTCTCTCTCTCTCTCTCTCTCTCTCTCTCTCTCTCTCTCTCTCTCTCTCTCTCACAGGGTTGTTTTGTGTATGTATGTATATATGTATATATATATATATATATATATATATATATATATATATATATATATATATATATGTGTGTGTGTGTGTGTGTGTGTGTGTGTGTGTGTGTGTGTGTGTGTGTGTGTTTGTGTATGTATGTATGTGTTTGGTAAAAGATTTACAAGAAAGTTTCTATGCTAATCACATAATATGTTTATATTTAATTAATGGCTGAGAGAGAGAGAGAGAGAAAGAGAGAGAGAGAGACGGGTCAGGACGTAGTTTCATTGTAGCCTCTGAAGGATTTCAACTCTGTTGTCCCCGAGTGTTAGGTTATTATTATCCTATTTTTTATTTAATAAAGTGTTCCGTTATTATTATTTTTAAAGGTGCACGCACATGAAGATGTTGGTTATTTTGTGTTATATGTATAAAGGAAAAACCCTTGAGATGGGTATTTGTCTGTCCGTCCGTCCTCAGATCTTAAAAACCACTGAGGCTAGAGGGCTGCAAATTGGTATGTTGATCATCTACCCTCCAGTCATCAGACATACCAAATTGCAGCCCTCTAGCCTCTCTAGTTTTTATTTTATTTAAGGTTAAAGTTAACCATGATCGTGCGTCTGGCAACGCTATAGGAAAGGCCACCCCTCTAGCTTCAGTAGTTGTTATTTTACATAAGGTTAAGGTTAGCATTGACCATGGCAGAATAACAACACAGGCCACCACGTCCGACTGAGAGTTTCATACAGCATCATTTGCTGTACAGAAAACTTGAGATAAAACGTAAACAAGCAGCAGTTAAGGAATGAGGAAAAAATGAAGGCTGGGAAATATATATATATGGCGCTTTTCAAGCCAGCAAGAAATAATGCTTGTTGTTGTCTCTTGTGAAATGTGGGTTATTTTAGCATTCTCCAGCGCTTCACTTGTTTTTCCCTGCTTCCCCTGTTTATTTTTACATTTTGTTTCTTCCTTTGTGTTTTTGCTCGTTTTTGAGGACACCTTTACACCAGATGACCTTGAGAAAGAGGGCAGAGCACGTCTGGCCCCTTACCTATCTACATGTACAGTGCCCTAGCTAGTCTTTTCTGGCAGATCTCCACTCCTGACATTTCCCTGTTGGTATTTTTGCAAGGTCCTAGGTTTTTTTAATTGCCATCTAACGCACCATAGTTTTAAGAAGTACGCAGTTGGAGCTAGCGCCCCTGCAGGTACAAGGCCACTTTGGTGGAGTTTCGACTGGGTAGGATTAGTGGTAAGGATTGTACTACCATTTGGATTGTACTCCAATGGTAAGTCTGTGTTAGAGTTGAGTTGTTAATATTACTGACTGGCAAATGCATAGAAACCAGTCCCTTAGGGGGTGATGCATCGTAGGCATGACTTTAGGGTCTCTGCAGCGCCCCTTCCTTAAGCCCCTAGCTGCAACCTCTTTCGTTCCTTTGACTGGTCCTCCGTTCGTATTCTCTTTCCTTCCGTCAGACTTTTCTCAGCCCTCTCTAACATTTGTTTCATCGTGCAACTGCTTTGAGGTTCTCCTCCTGTTTACATCTTAAACACCTTCTTACTATCAGTTTCCCTTCCAGCGCTGAATGACATCGTAGGTCCCAGTGCTTGGCCACTGGCCTAAATTCTACATTCTGTCCTGTTCTATAGGCATCACCAGTCAGTCCCATTTACAAATGCGCAGAGTGAGTGTCCCTTTGGTCCGAGTTTTGTGGTCGTACGAAAGATCCCATGGACAGGACATAATGTCTCTACACTGTCAGTATTGACCGTCAGGGTACGTTTGTAGTAAGATAAACATTGATTTCAGAGTATAAAATAAGGAAAAATCTTCTTTTCTGGTAGCAAATTCCTGAGATGTAAGCGAAGCATTGCACCATCGACGGTTTTTATTGCATCGCCCCTAGGTCAGGTTAGGTTGGGTTAGATGTTAGGTTAGTTTGACAACTAACAAAGTTGGGTGTGGGAGACGTAATGAGATGATTTACAAGCTAATTCTAAGTTTAGTTTTTGAGATATGGCATCCCGCTTTGCTCAGGGAAAGGTTTCGATACTCTGTTACCTCTCAGGGCTTGATAAAGGAGTGAGGTACCTAATTGGAGAGCTTTAGAATGCAGAGAAGCTCAAAAGCCTGACAAAGGAGGTTCCGGCCCGTCTCGGTGTCTTCGTCAAAATGAGAAACATTCGTTTTCGAATAAACTTTTTAAACGTGGGCTGGCGGAATGCTGGTGATCTTTCGCGTATTTAAATCGGCTGGAATGTTGAGAGGAAGCCGCTCTTCACTGGGACAGTACTTCTACTACAATAAGCTCTTTTAAGCTTATTATCATTTGAAGGACCTTGTCATTTTATTTGTCTGTCTGTCCGCACTTTCATGTTTGTCCTCATTTCTTGGAAACTACAGAGGCTAGTGGGCTGCAAATTGGTACGATGATCATGCGCCCTCCAATCATCAAACATACCTAATTGCAGCCCTCTAGCCTCCTCAGTAGTTTTTATTCTTTGTTTAAGGTTGAAGTTAGCCATGTTGGTGCGGTGCCAATGACACAGGCCACTACCAGGCCGTGGCTGAGGGTTTCATACAGCATTACAGGCTGTACAGAAAATTCGAATGCTCATTTCCTACTTGTCTGTTTTTAGTACAAAGTCGAGTGACTTTTTAAAGTAGAAAATTGTCTCGTAATCGTTTACAGAAATCTTGTAAATGTTGTATAGCATTTCGAGTTGGGGTTGGGGGAGTGTTAGGGTTATTTAAAATAGGCCGTGATCTTCAAGAAGAAACGGGGGAACTCCTATTTTACCTTGCTAAAGCAAGCTTCTCCACAATAGAACTCCTTTGTGTGAATAGCGGAATAAATGTGCATTGAGTCTAGTTCTAATCCAGGGGTTATTATGTCGTCTCCTGAGGATGGGCCTAAAAAGAATTCAAGCTGAGTTGTCTAGAACAATATACTCGTTAAAAGTATATTACGGACAGCTGGGCGTATGGCTCAGAATAGTCTGTATTGGGCGTGTATATCAGTGTCTTTTTTTTCTTGTGCGAGTTAAAATTGTGAGCTGTGATATTTAGGCCTACAGATGCCAGCCGTATGTCTGATTGAAATCTCGGAGCGGCATTCAGTCAAGTGGATGGATGTGATGTCTATTTTGAGCCATTAATGGAATAAAGCGTCCCCTTTCCTTCGGCCCCTAGCTGTGCAACCCCTTTCATTCCTTTTATTGAACCTCCATTCATATTATATCCTACATCTTGCTATCCACCCTCTCGTTGCAGTTATTTTATAGTGCAACTGCTCCTCCAGTCTCACTGTTTCCAGCGCTGAATGACCTTATAGGTCCCAGCTTGGCCTAAGCTCTATTATATTACATTTATGTAATAAATGCTGTCTTTTTCCCGTTTCCTAAACGAGCAGACGTTTCCTTCCCCCGTCTAGGAATCGTATGCACTGTGGTTGAGGTGTCGATGGAAACTCTACTTCATGATCCACAAATTCGATTCTATTCTCTATTACGTAATAAATCGAGTCTGTTCTGAGTCATTTAGGTGACAAACTCTTCCTTCCTTTTTTTTTTTCTCGCTCTTAACCATTATAATATTGTTGAGGTATCGAATGCGCTGAGGTGGCGGCCAGTCGGGGGGAAAAATATTTTTCCACAAAATCAAGTGGCGCAGATGCCGGACGCGCACACCTTGGGTCTCGTCCCCACCGGGATGTTGTGGGGGGGCCGGGGGGGTGGGGGGGGGGGGGCTCCTTCAGGGGTGGTAATGGCGCCCTCCGGAGGGGGCCATGGAGAGATAGAGATAGGGGGAGGGAGGGAGAGAGAGAGAGGGAGAAAGACATATCGTCCCCCTAGCGGCGAGTGCGGGAACCACGGCGTCATTCGCGCGTGAGGCCGAGAGAGCAGCAGCACCGTTGACGTCATTCCATTGGTGGTTCAACCGTCGACGGGAGCGGAGTAATATAAAAGTTGAAACCGTGACGTGACGTTACGTCTCTCCTGTCGGGGGTTTATCGAAGTGTTTCAAATAAGGTTTATCAGAGCGAAGATTTGTGTGTGACGCAAAGATATAAAAAAAAAAGCAGTGGCAGGAATACTACCCTCGTTGTTCGACCAGCGGATATAGTCAAACGTCAAACGTCGTCATGGAAGCCGCCGAAGGTACGACAAACGTCCCAGCCGCCGCGCAGGCCAACGGCAGATCAGGCCCCGTGGAGTGTGATACTTCGGTGGTGGCCGCCGCCTCCTCCACCTCCTCCAGCGGGGTCGGGGGGCCGGGGGGTATCGACCTGCGATCCATCATTAATCCATGTGAGTTCCTTTTTGCTTTATTTAAAAAAAAAAAACTTTTTTTTGCTTTTTTTTCGTTTGTAAAACACCCAGCCTTTTTTTATGTTTGTATGTCTGTTTTTCATGTCTTTGTCTGTCTGTCTGTGTCTGTTACACACTTAGTTTGCTGCTTCCCCACCGAAGTAAGTCGTAAATTTCTTCTAATTCGTTTTTTGGTTACCTTTCCACCTCCCCCTACCCCATCCCCCCGCTTGCAACACTGAAGGTTCATAATTAATAATCATTCTGTAACATTTCTGCATGAACAGACCACATAAGCAGACCACATACCACATACGAAAGCTGTATGTCTGACATGAGCACATGATCGGTCTAGGGCTGATGATGACATGACGGTTCTCTAGACCCATAGTCATTGTTATCGATCAATAAACGTATATTGGGCGCGTCTGCTTTTATATTATATATATATATATATATATATATATATTATATATATATTATATATATATATATATATAGTCATTTTAGTTTGAAATCAGACATGGGCGGGGTGCTGCCGTTGATGTTTCCCCAACGGACACCGCCCACATTTGTTTTTGAATGATAATCCTACCTTTTAATTCATCTAATTTCGTATTACCTCGATTTACTGTTTTTTTTCTAGGATTTTTTATATCTTTTTATCTCCCGTTCCTCGTTAATATTACCTCGAGACGTTTCATACTATAGGCCTACGATAGTTGTTTCTCTAGATGTTCAAGGATGTCTGGTTACGTTGTTCTGGGTTTTGTTTCTCGAGAGGTTTACCGATGTCTGTTACGTTGTCGGGACGTGTTTTCTCCTCTGGTTTGTTTCTCTAGAGGTTCGTGGATGTCTGTTACGTTATCCGGACGTGTTTTAACTTCTGTGGCTTCGCTTTTGAGGAGGGTGCCTTGACACACTTTTTCAAGAGCCTGTGTTACGGACATGTGCTTGCCAGGATAACTCGATGCGGATTTCTATTTTATTATTATTATTATTATTGTTAGGCTACTTGAAGACGAATGATCATCGCCAATATTATTATCATTATCATTATTATTATCAAGGAACGTTTTTTTTGTCGGAGCCCAGCAACAGTTCAGGCGCTGATGATATTTCCCTTATCTTCCGTCAGGATAATTATTCTCTCTCTCTCTCTCTCTCTCTCTCTCTCTCTCTCTCTCTCTCTCTCTCTCTCTCTCTCATGTACGTACACATGTAATATTAAGAAAATGTTACATTCTTTGTGTTGCTCAGCTGATTTGAATAGGCGAAGCCAGCCCACCCTTAACCGAAGTGGTTAGACCTAGACGGGCAGACTAGGCCAACTTTAGACGGGCGTGGTTAGGCGGACTCTGCCATCCTTAGACGGATGTGGTTAGGCGAAGTACATACACGCACGTACATTCCATCTAAGCGAGTAGACCGACTTTTCGGGCCTCAGACCGGAATAGCGACCATGATTCTGCCGACATTATGTGCCGTGCTGGTGGCGTTAAACCAGTCTGTCTGTCGGTCTGCCTTAGACCGAAGTGTATAAAACAGATTTTTTTTGTGGTGTCGAGACGAAGGCTCCACCCTGTCCCAGTGGTTATCGATCACAACCGTCAACTTTTGAATGTCAAGGCGTTTATTTTGATCTCCTGTGAGGCTGACGATTTCGAAATAGCTGATCATTTCTTCTCTAGCGTGTCAAACTTAACATAATTTCTCTTATTTGTTCCTCTTTTCTGTGTACATCGCCTGCTTGTTTAATTCATTATGTTTCTCGTTTTTAATTCGGCATCTTTCTCTTCACCGCATTCATGCTCGTCGGAAGACCAGCTACTCCAGCATCCTTAAACTGGTTTTAAGAGGATTCGTGTCCTATTTTTAACTCTTTTGCGAAAGGCTTCGTGTGGTGGTTTCTATTGAAACGTGATACCGTATTGTCATTTGGTGGGTAGTTTTGGTAGCCTTTGTAATCGTGGACGTGTTCTGTAGACTTTTTTTTCATGTAATATCCTTGTATTTTGTAAAAGTAATATGGGCAAAGTATTAATTATTCGTTGAAAAGCAACATATTTTATTTCTGAAAGAACCAGTAATTTGTAGGGGACCATCTTTAAAATCAACTAGTTATTGTCACGTGATAGAGACAGAATGGCCTGTGGTTTGGTATCGTGATTGTTCAGGGCTGTTCAATGTATGTTTAGAGCTCTGTTAGTAATAGGTAAACATTATTGTGTTAGGCCTATGTACATCACCTTCCAAAACTCGATTGTCCAGTTGATAACCGCGAGCGGAGAGAGAGAGAGAGTTTTGGTAGGCCCAAGCAAACCGTACCTTTTAACCTTTTATGTATGTATTGGGATATATATATTATATATATATATAATAATATCATCACCTTGATTCAAATTTAATATCAAATACATTTGTAGCTTAAGGCACACACACACACATTATAGGCCTATACACACGTAAACACATTGCAAATTCATGTTTATACAAACAAAAGTAATGTCAGATTGTTATGGCGCATATGTCATTTTTATTTGTAACATTCTCAAGTGCTTATCGTAAGTGGGGGGGCTACTGGTAGAATGTGTGGCGCCTGATATGAAGTTCTTATCAGTCGAAAGCGAAAGTCGACATTTCTCGCGAGTCATGTCTAGGCTATAGTAGCTGTGTAAGGTTCTTATTTATTTATTTATTTGCCCAAGTAGACATCTTATTTTGTGTACGCTGGTTTGAAAGTTCGCTGAAATATTCTGAGTTTGTTTACAAAATGAAATGCTGGTACCAAGAACAGAAACGATGACAATGATACTTCCATCTCGGAATATGGCAGGTGGTTGCAAACGTTTAATCTTCCTCGCCGGGGGGAGGGAGTGGATAGTGCCGTCAGTGCACCTCACACAGTGCCCTGTAGGCTTTACTTGAGGTGCTTTGCAGCGTCCCTTTGTCCCCTTAGCTGCGACCCCTTTCATTCCTTTTGCTGTACCTCCGTTCATATTCTCTTTTTTTCATAACTTTTGTGTATTCGAACCTACTTTTCAGATGGGCTTCCAGTTTATATATAATCCGTGCTTTCCCCCTCCCCCCGAAATGCAACGGACGTTGCATTTCGGAAAAATTTTGCAAAACCGAGCAAGTCTGATGTTTATTTTTAGAGTCTGGTCCCTAGACTCGTGATATAAATGGCATGTAACATTAAATGTGTCGACGGGAATGTAAGTATGTATGTCCGTATGTGTGTGCGCGCGTTACGGACCCGCCTCTACACCTTATACGGAATGAATCGGGTAATTGCGTATGGCTCGGGAGATTTTCGTTTCTTCCACTGTATCGCTTATGTAGGCATGTGAAACGGTTGATTGAGTGTGTGTGTGTGTGTTGTTGTGGAGGGGTAGGAAGGTTTACGGTTTGTGGTTATACATCTTAGTTTCAGGAGCTAAAGGGTGAGCCTAGCAGTGAAGCTCTTCTCTCTCGTCTCTCTCGTCCGTCCTCATCTCTCTTCTCTCTGCTCTCTCGTCGGCGGAAAAGTCAAATAGGCCTATAATTACCATTCAGCACACACTAATAATTCTTATTCAGGAGCCTTTTAGCGTTGACTGGCCCATTTCATACGTTGCCAAATATTGCAAAATGCTCATTCCGTTGCAGATGTTGTAAAAGTTCTCATTCCTATCATGTCGCATGATATCAAGTCAGATTATATATATATATATATATATATATATATATATATATATATATATATATATATATATATTAATACGAACCTTCACAATATGATGGCAGTACTGCTTTAACGCATACAGACAAACCTCTCGTAAACAAATACTTGCGGGGTCATTATAACCGTCAGGCAGGAGGCAAAATAAAGCACTCGCCAATATTGTCTCTCTCTGCTTCCATAGTATGAACTTTAAAAATCCTCAACCCTTTCAGTTCATCGAAAGACAGGTTTACAGGATGCATGGATAAGACAGAAAGAAATACGTAGGCTCAGTATGCATGGATGGAGAAAGAAAGAAACAGGTTCAGGATGCATGGATGGAGAAAAGGTTCGTGTTCTCTATATAGTCGCCGAAACGAAACGGTCTGTGCCGGGCCCAGCATACCGCAGACCAGGGCATGTAGCCCCAGGGCCTGTGTCTTAACCACTGTCTTCTTCTTACCTTGGTTTCTACTACCGAAGCAGAGGTTCGCTGCTGAGGTTTGCCCCTAAACCGGCGTTCATTGACAATTCAGGCTCGATCCACCACGGCCTTAGCTTATTAAATTTACGTTCTTTGCCCAGGAGACAGTGCGCCATACCTTTATCCAAGGTCTGTAGACAACATGTGCAACTTTTCCAAGGATTCGCGAGATAAGCCCTCTTCCGTAGATTAAGGCATGCATGAGAGCGAGGGACTCGTGCCGGCATAAGTACGCTCCAATTCTAACCTGTTATCTAATCGAGAGAGAGAGAGAGAGAGAGAGAGAGAGAGAGAGAGAGAGAGAGAGAGAGCTTGTAAGTTGGGTGAAGGAGGAAGGGCGAGGCTTAACCCAGAGGAGGTGATAGGGCCGTTTCTCAAGAACGGAAGATTGCAAGAGCCAGGAATGTCTTTTAGAGATCCTGTTTCAACATAAGGGACGTCTCTTATGTTAATGATGTAACGAGGTAGGGAGATAGAGAGAGAGAGAGAGAGAGACGGGATGTCTTGCCAGTCTGGCAACTTTAGGGGTCGATAATTGCCAGTTTACCGCCTCTCTGTCTATCTCTGGAGGAGTTTTTCCATATATTCTTTAATAATGTGTTTTTGCGTTGATTTTATCGTTTTCATTTTGATTGTGGGGGGCGTTTGATTAGGTGAAATTGACTTCTAAGAATGAGGAAGCAGTCCTGCATAGATGTATATGAAAATAACGGTTGATTCAAGTTTGTCATACTGCCTGATCGTGCATAGTAGGTGCTCAGTCAGATCTGTATCAGGATACCTGGCCAAGTATGGAAAATACCTGTGTATTCTTTTAACAGTGGAAGTTAAGTTAAATGTTCCAATGCAAAGCATAAAATTTGCCCATAAAAGCGAAAGTTTGGAGTTTCTTGCAAGTAAATGGTAGTATTAACGAATATTGGAGTACAAATGCATTTTGCTATTAAATAAGGAAACTCGTAATTACTCTAAATCTGCAAACACAAAGAACAAGTTCAAGTAAGGTTAAATCTATATATATATATATATATATATATATATATATATATATATATATATATATATATATATATATATATATATAGCTGACTCACTTCAGGAATCGAACCCAGGCCTTTCAATGGAAAGACGAGACAGCTGATGACAACCAGGCCCACACAAGTCATTTATTTTTGTTCCACACACCATGATTGGGTGGTTGGGTTTTGATTTTTATTTAATAAGAATATTAAATATAATAGTTATATGTGTGTGTGTATGTATGTATGTAGGCAGAGGACGCTAGGTTGCTGCTCCCTGCCGGCCCCTTCAGTCTATCAATAAAAAACTAAAAGGATAAAAAAAAAAGCATTTCCAGCTTAGTCATGCTTGCGGATCACTTATTACGAGAGGGCTGTGCAACTGCAGGTGTGTCTTCTTCTTCTTCTTCTTTTATTGCTTGCTGGGACCAGGACGATCCTCCCTTGTGTTTGAGGAGTCAAGGTCATGGATAGACAGCCGGAGAGTCCGGTGGATGGGGAGGAAGAGGAGGAGGCTTGTGGGGGTGGGTTGGGGGGGTTGGTGTTCGTGGTCGGTTCGGTTGGCTGGACTGTGGAATAGTTGGAGTGGATTGCATTCGTTCATTTGCTTTAAAAATTCTATCAGTGTTTATATATACGTATATGAAACATTTATCATTGACATTGCTTACAAGTTGGTAGCCGCCTCCGCTGTGCATGCCATTCATAAGTTCAACTCGTTAAAAAACGTAGACTTGTCAGTAATGCCTTTAAGATTAAAAAACGTAGACTTGTCAGTAATGCCTTTAAGGCCTTGAGTAACTCTTTAGAAATGTGCCATAGTAAAGAACTATCTAGGCAGCGGCAGCCTGTTAGGAAATGGTTCGGGGGAGGGGGGCCAAATTCTACAGCCCGAGAACTGGACAAGTTGGTCTCCAAGTGGGCCAGCAAGTTTTGATTTCTCACCTTCAAGCTTCACCAGGATTTTTTTTTTATTTATTTTTTTTGTTACATATCGATCAGTTAATCAGTAACATAAGAGCTTATCATCTGAACAGCGACCATCCCTGTCATTATATGGAAATGCGGTCTGTGTTGATATTGTAGGGCAGGCAGCCACCCCACAGCAAGGTCTGTAGGAGAATTATTCCTTAGCAATTGTTCACAGAGAGCCCTTGCTAAGTGTACAGATTTGAATGACTTTGGCATGAACTTCGGAATCTCTTCCTAGATAGTGACCTTCAGGGGGTCATCTCTTCCAAGATAGTGATGACCTTCAGGAGGTCATCTCTTCTTAGATAGTGACCTTCAGGTGGTCACTGTGATCTAGCTTCACAGGGGTTCGGAACATCTACATCTCTCTCCTCTAATATCGCCATAGTGGACAGATCAAGGTTCCTTTGGATGGCTGACATGAATAGGGGAAGTTATGACGTATGTATCCACGTAGGGGCCGGGGGTGGTAGTGCCATCAGTACACCTCACAGGACTTACTGTAGGCATTACTTGAGATTCTTTGCAGCGTTCCCTTTCATTCCGTTTACTGTACCTCCGTTCATATTATCATCCTTCAGTCCTTTCCATCCTCTCTTAACAATTGCTTCGTAGTGCAACTGCTTTGAGGTTTTCCTCCTATTACCACCCTTTCAGACCTCCTTGGATGTCTATCTGCCTTTCAGCGCTAGATGACCTCATAGCTTCCAGTGTTTGGCATTTGCCCTCAATCTGATCTTATCTGATCTCTTGGAAAGCATGTACAAAGAGGTCATCTTAGGAGAAGAATGAAACCGCTGAATAATCATGGGGGTTTTGAAGTAGCTTCGTGTATTGGTTCCCGTTAATGTATTGCGTTGGATATTAAGCGCCAGAAAATGCTTAATAGCTGAAAATGTCAATCCCGATGTGTTGCCGGTTGATTTGTAGTATATAGCAGAGAGAAAGAGAGAGAGGATGAATATTTTTGTAGTCTCTACTACAGCTGCGTGGCAGCTTCTGGAGTGACGCCAACATTTCCCAATTTCGTCGCAGACCTGCTATGTAGTAAGAGTAGCACTGATGAGTACCCACACTCTAGGGCCCAGTTCGTGCCACACAGGAAATCTCGTCCTATCAGATTAGATGTTGCCTCGCCTTCTGTTCTCCTTATTGTCGTGCTGTCATGTTTGCCCAGTACTAATATAGGCCTAGGTTCCATTTTCCTTATTTCCTTCTCTGGGTCCCTTTTAACTATTTCTGTCTATCATTTTAACTAATATACATTTATATATTATATTATATAATTATATTATATATATAATATAGATATATATGCTTTTCATTCTTTTTACTGTTCATATTCTTTCTTCCATTTTTCACCCCTCCCCTAACAACTGCTTCACAGTGCAACTGTAAAGGGATTTCCTCCTGTTACTCCTTTCTAACCTTTCTACTGTCAATTTCCTCTTCAGCGCTGTATAACCTCATAGGTCCCAGTCCTTGGCATTCGGTCTAGGTTCCATATTCTGCTCTATTCTATTCGAGTGAATGTATATTTGGTGTACCAGGGGAAGCGGAGCATATAATATGCATAGTGAATCAGTGGCGCTGGTGTAGTATATATATCTTTCCGTTATATGGAGAGAGAGGATGGGGTGGATATGTTTCGTTCAATGCTGTGGTTGAATTCAAGTAAGGTGATTGACGCCGTAATCAATTTAGATAGAAAAAAAACAAGTTTAAAAAGAATCTCGTGTAAAAATATCTAAAACTATATGTATATAATCATATTTGTTTGAATATCGATAGATCTACATACTTTATTTGTATAATTAAATTTTCTTTAGGAGGCCCTCCTTCCACATGGATATAATAACTGTTTTATGAACCAAACTAAAACTTCTTTCAGTTTTCTTCTGAAGATTGAAAAAGAAACCCACAAAATCATTGTGTATGATGTGTTTACTTATAAGTATTTATAAGATATAAATACTTATAAGTAAACACGTTATACACAGTGATTTTGTGGGTTTCTTCTAACTGTTCCATAGTAAATGACCTTCAGCAATCATTTATTTGTCTTGAATGTTAAATTTTGATTTTTGTTGCTGTGTTGGAGTGGTGTCTCGACTTCATCGTTTATTATAAGTATAGTGTATGGTTAAGACAGACATTTCAGGAAGTGTCACTGTTGCGTCAAACGCCGTCATAGCTTGGTAGCCTTAGCAACAACAACAACAACAAAAAAAATCACGCCATAGAGCAATGGCGATATTTATCCTCATGTTTTTACCCCGACCGTATGTTCACGTGATATGCATTGTGTCCTCTTCAATCCTGTATGGTAGTTTTTTCCCAATTTTTTATTCATTTATATATTTAGTTTGTTTATTTTTTTAATTATTATTTTTTTTTTTTTTGGAGCCTGAGCTAAAGTAGATTCACATCAGCCGTGCATTTGATGTCTAGGCCCGTCCCTTACGACGTTCCTGATTGGCTGTTGATAAGCCAATCGCAGGGCTGGAAACTCTCAGTCTCTCTCGAGAGTTCACATGGGTAGGATCTATGTTCCACCTCTCCTGAGGGCTACGTCTTTCAGGAGAGGTGGAACATACACCTTGCCTATGTGAACTCTCTCGAGAGACCGGGAGTGTCCAGCCCTGTGGTTAGCTCATCAACAGCCAATCAGGAGCGTCGTAAGGGAACTGGCCTATAGACATCAAATGCACGGGTGATGTGAATCTACTATAGTTGTAATATGAGCATGGCGTTTCTTGTATGTAGCGAAACTGGTTCAACTCCCTAGAAGTCGGAAGTCGATTCATTTCAGACCTTTGTTAAAGGGGGGGGGGGGGGGCGCTATGCCTTTATTTTTAGTCCTTGTTTGTTGCATCTTGAAATATCATGTATTTCTTTCACACTTTTTTTTCTTCACATCCATGAGAATAATTTTTGTAATTTTTACATTTTTTTTTAAAGGCTTCTTCCATACGAAACTTCCATTCTTGTTAATTACTGTCAAAATGACAAATGATGAGTGAAAGCCACCTCAATTTTTCCACGTCAGAATATAGTCGAGTAATATTGATAATAATGGTGTAGGTTTAAAGTGATCAAAAGGAGAGAATCACTCGGTTCATGGATGGGGCGATCCTGACTAGATAGTGACCATATTTCTTGGGGTCATGACCTTCATAATGTTGACAGTCTTTTGTTTATGTTTAGACGGTAATCCCTAATGGGCTCGTACTAAACACATCACAAAGGTTGATACGCAATCCGGGTTATAATCTTACGGTGTCACTGTCTAGGAAAGATCCAGGATGTGCGCTTCACGTGGTGCACTGTAGACATTACTTAAAGTTCTCTGTAGTGTCCCTTCCATGGCCCTTAGCTGCAACCTCTTTCATTCCTTTGCTGTACCTCCGTTCATATCTTTCTTCCATCTGACTTTCCACCGTAAACTAACAATTGTTTTATAATGCAACTTCTCTGAGGTTTTCCTCGTTATACCTTTCAGTGTTTCGTACTGTCTATTTTTGTTCAATGCTGAATGACCTCTTATGTCCCAGTGCTTGGCCTTTTGGCGGAAAGCTTATATACCATACACTTTCTTGGAAAGATCCTACGGGAGTGTGATGACTTCCTGCCGGTATGATTTGATTTTGTCTCCGCAATCGTTGCGGAAGTCGGCCGTCGAGGGGTATATATATATATTCATTCCCTCATGTCGTCTCTTCGCAATATTTGTTATTCTCTCTTGGTAGCATTCTGTGGGTGAAGTTCGTTATTCTTTCGTTGTAGCGTTCTGAGAGTGGAAGTTCGTTATTCTTTCGTTGTAGCGTTCTGAGAGTGGAAGTTCGTTATTCTTTCGTTGTAGCGTTCTGAGAGTGGAAGTTCGTTATTCTTTCGTTGTAGCGTTCTGTGAGTGAAGTTTGCCCCCAGTGCTTTATTGAGAAAAAGTCCGGTAACCTCGGTTTCTTTATACTAGGCGCCCTCTTCCCAATTCACCTGAAAAGGCGGCATCATTCCTCACTGCTGGGCCTTCCATGAACGTTTTGACAGTACAGTGTAGTAAGTGGCCAGCGTGGAGTCTTGACCAACGCCAGGAGGCGGATCTGGCAGCCGCCTTAGGCTGTCGTTGTCATTTTGGCAAATAACTGAAGTTTTATTTCGGGGATCTTTCGGTCGGTGGCACCTTCCTTCGGTGCCATTGTTTGTTGGGGCTTCTTCCTCCTGCCCTCTTTTGAGGGAGAAGGTACTGTTTGTTGGGAGGGGCGGGCGATGTCCACTAAGATTGTTTGTGGGGGGTGGGCGGTACTCTTTATGAATTAAACAGAATATTGTTGCGACCTCGTATTTTTTTTCTCGAAAGAATAAATGTTGGGGACGTTGTAGAACAGAACTGAAAATCCAGAATATATTGTTGGTTTTATTTTGCCAAGCTAGATTCTAATGGATAGAAAGCCTTGTGTGAAAGGGGAATTGACAGAGCACGTGTGACCAGCATTGAATATAGAAAATTGACAATATATAGTTCGATACAGTTAGCTGAAATGAAGGAAATCTGCTTGGGAAAAGATTTATCATAAGAGTACTACCTTCAAGCAAGAGTAAAATCTCTTCATCTCATTGTCTCTCCTATTCTCTTCTTCTCGCCATTCTCTCTCTCTACCCTCTCTTCCTCTCTCTCCTGCATTCAAAAACTGACCAGTTTGTTTGATTGAAGGACATTTGACCAAAGACAGTGGGCCCGTTGAAAAGCAATATCAAAAGTGAAATGAGAAAGTTAGCATCAGGTTTTTCAGGTCGTTCGTAGATGCGTAGTTCGGTTCGATGACGTCGAATCTTGGTCCATGGTACAAAGGGAACCTCCAGAGTACGGGAATTAGACAACTCTTCCGTCGACTTGAGCGTTGGTGCCCCCTTCCCCCCCCTAAACCCCCCCCCCCCCCCCCAAAAAAAAAAAAAAAAAAAAATTACGCAGTTTTAAAGTAAAATTTGTCTGGTTTGACTCTTATGTTGAAGTAGATTTTTGTTTTGTGTTTTGAACCACTTCAGATATGATGAAATTGTTTGAATCTTAAAACTCTTGGAAATGTAAATCTCACAATTTGGGTAGTTCCATCAGTGCACCTCATTCGTTGCATTGGAAGCATTATACTTAAGGTTCTTGTCAGCGTCCCTTCTTTACCCCCCCTCCCTAGCTTCTGCTACTTACATTCCTTTTACTGTACCTCCGTTCATATTTCTTACATCTGACTTTCCATCCTCTCTAACGCTCGCCTCATCAGTGAATATTCCTCCTGGTACACCTTTCAAGCCTTCTGTCAATATCCCTTTCCACACTGAATGACTTCATGGGTCCCAGCGCCTGGCCTTTGGTCGAAATTCTATATTCTATTCAGAGAATAGAACATAGAATTAAATTTATGCCATGTAAATACATTGCGATCATGAGATCACGATAGGCTTATACATAACTCTGAACTTCATGTCGTTGATATGATCGTAGATGAGGAATGTTCTGCAGACGAAACTGACCCAGAAGCGGTATAAGTATTTAAAACAGACTTTCTGTCATCGACGCTTTACATTTTCGGAAGGGTTTTGAAACGTTTCTCGTTTGTAAGTGAACTTTTGAAGATACGTAGATTCTTAAATGTGGACATTAACTTCTTTAGATATTTTAAGGTCTTGAAATCGTGTGCAATGTATTCTACCCATTTCTTTAGTTATTTTTGCTATTTTTGGCTCTTTTAAATCTCCTGGAGTATGTTAAACTATTATTGTAATTTTAGTGGACTTTGAATCACGGCAATGTTCAAGTTGATGAGATTTTTTTTATATCATTGGTATTTACATTTTGAAATGAATGTTGTAAACGTTTTTAAATCTTGTATATTTCGATATTGTCGTTAATTTCAAGGTAGAAGGTGACAAGGCTATCTAATTATTCTCTTTTGTATGTTATTCCAGATTAGGCATTTGGAGTAGGTTATAAATCCACAGTTATGGATTTTATGTAGCCATTTTCAATTACGATTATTTTCACTTTATCATTATGAATATCACAACGTGAATGTCTTGTGGTCATCTTGGTCCGACACAACACCAAATGCTTTCAAGAAACCAGTTGTCTTCGCATGCAAGCAGTGTGTGCCAAGTTTTCTAAAATGGCACAGAGGCTATCGTGGCAATTTATCGATTTAGACGACACCAGCAAGAAGGGGGGGGGGGGGGGTGGGGGGGGCGGGGGGGACGGAAGGGAGGGAGGCGGAAACGCTTTATGGTTCGTAATTTTCTTTGCTGACCAATGGAAGTGCGTAGAAACGGCTTTTGCTGGACCCTGCACAGCAGACAGAGGGGTCTTACGTAATGGACGTCCTTAGAAAAAAAAAAAAATGGTTGTCGCAGCATTCGATGCTAAGGGAAGATGATCTGTGCCGTGGTCTCTTTTTGCATAGCAACTAACTGGATTGTTTTCGCAGGGGGGGTTTGGGGAGGGGATGTTTGCCAGGGTCTGATTTATTCTTTAAAGTCAGTGGCATAAGTACAGTTCAGGTTTTTAGTTTTCTGTTAAAAGAAAACTCTTGAGATGACTATTTGTTTGTCCTTCATAACTTTTCCGTCCGCCCTCAGATCTTAGAAACTACCGAGGCTAGAGGGCTGCAAATTGGTATGTTGATCATCCACCTTCCAATCACCAAACATACCAAATTGCAGCCCTCTAGCCTCACTAGTTTTTATTTCAATTAGGTAAGGTTAAAATTAGCCATCATCCTGAGCCTGGCAACGCAACAAAGCAGGCCACCAACGGCCGGCTGAGAGTTTCATGGGCCGCGGCTCATACAGCGTTAAACCGAGACCACCGAAAAGTAGGTCTGTTTGCTGTGGTCTTCGTTATATGCTGTACAGAAAACTCGATTGCTCCGAAGAACCTTTGCGAATTTTTGTTTTACTAGTTGAAGGCTGATACTGATTATCTTTACATCTGTTCGTTGGTAGACTTTGGTTATAGTACGTTCGCAACGATTTTTTTAAAAGTAGTCTTCTAGTATTTCTTACGGAAACTTGTTTTCAAATGATGAATAATGCCTGTATAAGATGCGACACTATTTTTCAAATGTTTGTTGTTATTTTTTATTAAAATATAGGCACAAACCAACTAACGAGAGAGAGAGAGAGAGAAGAGAGAGAGAGAGAGAGAGAGAGAGAGAGAGAGAAATGTGAATTAACGGAGTACAGCATAATAAAAAGAAAATAAACTGAATATATGACCAGCCGTTCAGATTTAAGAGTTTGAAGAGAGTGGTGCATGGCTCGAAAATGTAACGGTTTAGTGAAAAAGTTTTTTTTTATAAACTTGTGCAAATAAAGAAAAAAAAACTAATGGACGTATATTTTCGCGAGTTATATGAGAACCGCCAACCACAGTTCCTCCTCCTCCTCCTCCTCCTCCTCCTCCTCCTCCTCCTCCTCCTCCTCCTCCTCCTCCTCCCCCCTTCCAGCTTTTAAAAGTGCCGTTTCGAATCCCCAAAAGTGCGTCCTCACAGTTCATGTCATGTCTTCGTCAGCACACGAGTGAGGTAACACAAGAACAGCAGTCGTTGCTTTCTTCCATGTGTCGTCATTCTCTTACCCTTGAGAAAGTTACTCTGGGCGACCACTGGACCATCGCCTGCCGTTCATTGCCAGTGGGATCCCGTCCACATTTTGAGTCATCAAAATAATGATGAAGATGGGTACGCCGAGTCTAAGTTGGTGTGAGGTACCCTTGTTCAATGTTTTAATAACCCAGGACAATTTAAGCTTGTTGCTTTAAAGGATCTTTGCTAGATAGTGACCCCATGGGTTTTCAGGGGTTGTTATTTAGAACTAATATAATATCTATTGGAGGTCATTATCTTTCTGATATTGACAGGGATCCGTCCCAGATAGTGACCCCCAAGGGTTTTTTCGGAGGTCGTTTATCTAGGTGTAAATTCCTTGGGGGGTCATTACCTTTCTGCATATTGACAGTCTTTGGTTTGCTTTTTACAGTCATCCACGACGACAGGCTTGTACTGAAAACGTGCGCAAGGTTTTGGATTACATACCGGGTTAAAACCCTTGATTCTGTTTTTATCTAGGAAAGGAACCCCCCTCGAAATTGCATTGTGGCTCTAACAATCCAAGCAATGAAACATCGTCACCCGTTAGTGAGTCGACTGTATTGTGTCGCCGAAGCCAGGGTGTTTTAAAATGGTGCATTGGGTAGAAACAGACCGAAATACGTGTTTCTTAGGGTAAAGAATCCTGCATTGAAAGAAATTTTTGCTTTTCTAAATTGACTGATGTATGATAGTTTTCTCATCCGAAGAAAAGTATACGAATGACAGATGAGAAATATGTTTATCATGAAGCGTGCTCTGGATTACATAGGCTCAGTATTAAGGCCCAGGATGTTTCACTGCAGCATGATTCGTAGCCTAGCCTTATTGACGGGCTTAATGACTGCTGGCCCTCTGCTCGTCGAGGGGGGGGGGGGGGGGTGGGGGGGGGGGGGGGGGGGGGAGACCTCGAGCGAGAATCCGCCAATATCGGAGGCGCCCAACACGAGTATATACACTACTTGGCTGGGCTGACTCACCTTGGCAGACGGACAAAGTAGCCGCCACACTTCCTTTTCCCGAAGGAAAGGCGGCGAGGACAACAGCTGTCGCCTTTTCCTGTGAGGGGAAGTTCGCTGCTCTGCGCTGCAGGAACTTTTATAATACTGGGATGTCTGGGCAATCTATTGTTCTTTATTTGTCGAGTTGTAAAACCCCCCCAGATGAACATTCTGATCAGTGGAAGTAACTTAATGGGGTCCAATTATCCTGTGAAGAAGTTGAATGCTATTCAGTGGTAAAAGATTTCTGTTTTCTCTAATAGTTGGTGGTCATGTCATGTTTATTGCCACATTGTAAATAACAAGTCATCTGTCATTTTCATATGCAAATTCTTCGACGCCATGATTCCTCTGCAAAACATAACGCTGGTATTGATTTCTACCGGGGTTTACACCATCTGTAACTACGTGTGTGTGTGTGTGTGTGTATGTGCATGCGCGCTTGCGTGCATGCTTTAGGGCCACTGAGTCAAGATAAGACCCTGGAAGCCTTAGAATAGATTGTGCGAATTTTGGGCAATTTCAATCGCAAAACGTTTTGGTTTTTCATTTTCATAATGAATGACCATTTCAGTTCTGGATTGGAATGCAGTGTTTAGGCGGAAGGCCAAGCACCGGTGCCTATGAGGTCATTCAGCGCTGGAAAGAAAACTGAGAGTAGGTAGGCTTGAAAGGTGTGACAGGAGGAAAACCTTTTGGAGTTGCACTATGAAATAATCGTTTGGTTCGGGTGGATAGCAAGGTGGAAGGAAGATAATATGAATGGAGGTTCAGTAAAAGGAATGAAAGGGGTCGCAGCTAGGAGCTATGGAACGGACGTTGTAAAGAACCTTTAGTAATGCCTACAGTGCCCCGCATGAGGTACACATCGATGGCACTACCCTCCTTGCGGGAAACAGTCGTGTTGCTCGAATTGTTAGCGGAGCTTTGGAGTTGTTCGTACCTTGCGTTGTATTGCTGTTATTGTTATTTTGTTATGGCAGACGTGGAAATGTCTATGCGATAACGAAGGAATTTGCAAAAGAGGAAAAATGAGTCATGAAAATCGGTAAATGTAAATTTTCAGGTGTGGTATAATACAAAGTCGTCTTCCCTCGGTATCAGAAGCGACAATCGCAATGAACAGTTCTCCTTGGTCAATATATTGATGCGAGTCTAGTCAAGTCGGATGTTGTATTGCATGCGACGGTTCATTGTCCGGCTAGAATTAGATAATCATGGATCATAGGTGCTGAAATACGTAATTGCATGAGGTTTAATTTCGTGTAGTATTTCAGTTAGCATAACATAAGGTGACTGTCACAATAGTAATGATGGATATATTATGAACCTTTTTATCAGTTACGTTTTACGTGACATTGTGCCATTGAAATGAAAACAAGTCAAAAATACGCCTTGCTGTATGTAACTTTCATCCAATGCCCATGAAACTCTTAGCCACAGTACGGTGGTGGTCTGTGCTGTTGGCACCTATTGCGTTGGCAGAATTGATGTTATGGCTAACTTTAACCTTTGATAAAAATGAAAACGACTTAGGCTAGAAGGCTGCAATTTGGTTTGTTTTATGATTGGGAGGGTTGATGACTAACATACCAATTTGCAGCCCTCTAGCCTCAGTGGTTTTTCAGATTTGAGGGCGGACAGGAAACAAAAAAGTAGTTGGAAACTTGTTTATGTCGCGTGCTTAAAAACAGTCGATCTGTACAGTGTTCATACGTGGCTGTATGACACGTAAAAATACCTCGTTGGGGGACCACACCCCCTCCTCTATAGTGTGTGTGTGTGGTTGGGGGGGGGGGGGGTTGTAGCTATAGTGGCGGTGATTCATCTGCTCCCCTACACGAGGTGGTGATAGCCACATGGCTGTGAACCCTTAATGGTGGAAAAACGCTCTCTCTCTCTCTCTCTCTCTCTCTCTCTCTCTCTCTCTCTCTCTCTGGGGGCTATTGTCCTGCCGAGCAGGTATTCAGTTCGCGGCGTTCAGCTGTCTCAGCATTTGTTCTATAAATGATTATGCAGTTCTTTAATATAAAATATGTACGGCCATGATTGTCATTATGTCAGGTTCCAAACCATGATGAATCAAAGGCTCTTCTTGGTGAAGGTATTGTCATCTTGAATTGAGTATAGAATTAAGGCCAAAAGGCCTAGCACTGAGACTATGAGGTCATTCAGCGAAGAAGGAAAACCTCGGGGCAGTTGGACTATAAGTTGTTAGGAGGTACAGTAAAAGGCAAGATTTATTTTAGATCTATAGAGACAAGACTGGAAAAGTGTTGGCGAATAGGGTTGGCGAATAGGGAAGTGTGTTTGGAAAAAGGCATTGATGATAAGTGGCTTGTATTTTTATAAAGGGAACGTCGTGGAATCAATATTGGAGCGTAATGAATCATGTCATTGATACGGTTCGCTTAAAAGGTGACGTCAGCATGACTCAGTACCCGTGTGGGGGTTATATTTGTCACATCATATTAAATATATATGATATATTATATATAATATCTATATATATATATATATATATATATATATATATATCTATATATATATATATATGTGTGTGTGTGTGTGTGTGTGTGTGTGTGTGTGTGTGTGTTATATAATTGTTGAGTTATTTACCATAAAAAAGTAAAAAAAAAATGCGCTGAAGTTTGTTCAGCGCAATCGAGTTTTCTGTTTGAGCTGCGGCCTGTGAAGATTTCATTCACGGCCCGGTGGGGTCTGTCTTATAGGGTTGCCAGAGGGGCGATTATGGCTAACTTGAACCTTAAATTAAATCAAAACGACCTGGGCTAGAGGGCTGCAATTTGTTATGTTTGATGACTGGAGGGTGGATGATCAACATACCAATTTGCAGCCCTCTAGCCCCAGTGGTGTCTAAGATCTGAGGGTGGACAGGAAAAGTGCGGCCGGACAGACAAATAGCCAACTCAGCAGTTTTGTGGAAAACTAAAAACCGAATAAAACTTGAGATCTCGACCATAATCTAGATATTTTTACATGGATGTCATTAGTTCATGTTTCAACTTTTTTTTTCTTACTTTCTTTAGGGTGAATGGATGTTATTTTCTGTGTAAGTTTAGCTAGATGATCTACCGCATGATTTAGGAAAAATATTTTCAAGATACAGAACTATCTTGATATCTTTGGAGTGAATTAAAGACCCGATGAAGCTTGAATGTTATCTTGTCTACACATGACACTTTCTCATTGTAGCTCGATATAGGGTGACCAGGTCTTGCGGAAGTCCAAGTAGTCATGCTCTTTTGACACTGTCTAATCCCAGACAGCTTTGTCCCTATTGTGGGCGCAGAAGGCTTATATATTTCCAATCTTATGATCTCAGCTACTTGAATCCTGCCTACACTGGTAGCCCGTTTTATTAAGATATCTGGATCTGTCATAGATATATCTTTATAGCGATTTTATTTGACGTTCAAGTCGATGATGATGATGAGAAGGACTTCTGTCTAGGGTGATATCCAAGTGTGATTCGTAAGTCTTCCCTTGCGAAGTCAGGTCGAGTCTGGAGGTTCCTCCCCTCAGTTGTAACCATGGCAACCAGAACCTCTCCCCCACCCCCACCAACCCCCCTTTTAACCCCCCTTCCACCACCTATTCATCCATCTGTATTTCCCCATTCTCGGATCATTAAGTCTCTCTCTCTCTCTCTCTCTCTCTCTCTCTCTCTGCTCGACCTCCTAACCTCCTTATTTCCCCCGTTGAATGGGTCTTTATAGACTAGGTGAGTAGGGTGGGTCTCTCTCTCTCTCTCTCTCTCTCTCTCTCTCTCTCTCTCTCTCTCTCTCTCTCCACTTACACTTGTGACTTGTGTGTGTGTGCATGCGTACTTACAGATTAAGGAGATTTGTAGTTTGACAAATGTACTTGAATTGTATTGTTTATGGTTAATAAAATGGAACCAGCTTTGAAATACTGTCGACACAAGCGAAGCGCCTTGCCTTGCCATTGGTCATGATTGCTCGGATGTTGAAAGCAAATAAAAGAGACGCAGAAGGCTCATGTTTAATAATAATAACTAATAATAATAATAATTAATAATAATAATTCTTTAATGAGGCACAAGAAAATGTAGTTTAATGCGACAGTTTATGAAATGGTGTGATCCTCAAAATCCACTAGAGACACTGAGAAGACACGTACGAGTACGTACGTCTCCACCACACCTCGGCAGAAACACGCCAAGTATAATCACGTGAATTACGTGCTAGGGTTAAACACTGGCATTCCCCTTGGATGATTCATCAGATAATTCTCTCTCTCTCTCTCTCTCTCTCTCTCTCTCTCTCTCTCTCTTCTCTCTTCTCTCTCTCTCTCTCTCTCGTTACTCTCTCATCTCTCCTCATCTTATCTCTCTCTCCTTATCTCTCTCTCTCTCAATTAGAGTAATTGTAGCACTGTCTTGTTTATTGTGCAAGCAATATGAAGCCAGGATACTGCGTTGACAGAAGTGTCTTATTTGTAACTTTCGGTTTTGGCATACATGTATGTATACATACTTATTATTATTATTATTATTTGTAGATGAAACCTATTCAATTAGGTAAGAGGAGGTAAAGGGAAATACAGAAATATGAACCCCATTCACTGAAAAAGAAAATAAATCAACAAATAGATAAAATTGTTATTAAAAAGCCAGGAGCATATTATTAGTGTACTGATGCGCTGGCAACCTTGAATTTTGAGTTGCAGTTGTACTGTGACTCGAATATGCATATGGAATAAGCAACAGGTAGGATTTGAAACTGGTGATTAATCTGAGTTCTGGAGTCGCTGGCATCCACGAGGACTTTTCGTTGTGTTGAAGTCTTCAGTGGTTCTTTCTCGATAAGTGCTCGCGATATTACCTAAAAGGGCATCTTTCATCTTGTTTGAATGACGTGAGATGTAAACTATCAGAGATATTATGTAGAGTGATAGAGAGATGAGATGAGAGAGAGAGGGGAGAGAGAGAGAGAGAGAGAGAGAGAGAGAGAGTGTACCGTCGAAGCTTGGGACGTATGTGTGGGAAGTATTTATTCGAGCTCCAAGCGATTTAGACTCATTAAAGGTCTCTCTCTCTCTCTCTCTCTCTCTCTCCTCTCTCTCTCTCTCTCTCTCTCATCAGCTGACCTTGTCAACATGGATTTTTTCCAGTTATCTCCAGGCATTCAGGTGATATCTCTTTACTTGCGGTGATCTGGTCAACCCATAGATATGGTGGTTGCGACTCTGGCGAGTCTGTGGCGGTATTGTTGCTATGTGCGCTCTCTCTCTCTCTCTCTCTCTCTCTCTCTCTCTCTCTCTCTCTCTCTCTCTCTCTCTCTCCTGTTTGTCCTTGAACGTTACGTTAAACCCACGAGGTTTGGAAATATGCAGTGCTCTGAAGCAGATACATCCCAGTCGCCATGTTCGGGACTTCATTTTCATAATTATTGGTTTTATATTAGGACCATGAACATGCACAGGAGTTTCACCAAATATATCGGTCAAATGAATACCTCTGGATCACCTGAAGCTCAAATCAGAGCCCAGGTCAACGAAGCAACGTGCGAGAAAGAATACGGTTCACCTCGGGAAAATATAATGTGGTGTTTGGTGTTTTCCACAGTATCCTTTGGTACTCGTAATCACACACACACACACACACACACTTCTGCTCCCAGGTGCCGTGTGCACCTGTATCCATGTTACCGTGCGAATCGCAACAGGTACCGTGGACGCAGTCCGGATACACAATTGTAAGGTCCACCATAGTGGAACCGAGATACACTACGAAGGCTGACATGCAAACGTCACATTTTCTTTGTTCACCTTGACCGTGGGGACTTGCTCATGTTGCTCTGTGTGTACGGATATATTATAATTCAAAGTCTCCTCTCTCTTCTCTCTCTTCTCTCTCTCTCTCTCTCTCTCTCTCTCTCTCTCTCTCTCTTATAAGTTTTCTTAAACAGGTTTTTTTTGCTCATGTCGACGCATTTAAGAATTCACTTAGTTTGTACCCGCATAAAGATCTGCACGTTCCTACGCACATTCTCTCTCTCTCTCTCTCTCTCTCTCTCTCTCTCTCTCTCTCTCTCTCTCTCTCTCTCTCTGTAATTTTAGTTGAATAATCCCTTTCTTACATAATGCATTAGATTTACGCACAAGGTAATGTAAGGGGCTGGTGGATGAGGGAGGTTGGAGGCATCGGATGATTGCGGTTTGGTGTGGGGACGGGGATGGAGGTAGAAACTCGTTTATTGGTGTTCGTGTTGCGGAGAGAGAGAGAGAGAGAGAGATGGTGGTTTTGTCAAGTGCATTAAGATGAGGACGATTGGTATCGGTTTATGTAACTTGCTTGGGATCCGTGTACTGACATACTACAGAGTTCCAGTACTTATTAACTTGCTAGCTTTTGAAGTCTCCGCAAAAACAACGTTGATAATCTGGACCGATTGAAGCTTTGTACATTCAGAAACGTTTAGACAAAATTGTGGAAATGTTGTAGAATGTTTTGATTTGATTGCAAGAACGGGGCAAAGCAAAACCACCAGACAGCTTTTTTTTTTTTAATGGGTATTTTTGTTTTCACTTTCATTCGGCGTGTGGCTAATTCCTCGAGTCATCTCTTGACACTGCATCAAGTCCTTCGCATTCTGAAGGACTCCAGTGTCTTCTGTATGCTGCTAACAGTCAGGTGAGATGCGTGGCGCCCTCGTCGCCTCCCATGACTAACGAAGCCCTTAGGGAGGGGGTTAGTGCAGTCAGTACACCTCAGGGGGTCCACTGTAAGCGTCCCTGCCTTAGAACCCTAGCTGCCACCCCTTTCGTTCCTTGCATATTATCTCTCTTCCAGCCACTGCCAAAGGCTTTCCTCCTGTTACGCCTTTCAAATCTACCTGCTTTCAATTTCCTCGTATAGGTCCCAGTGCTGCTAAGCACACACACTATTCCGTTCCCATCTGTTGACCTGTGCGGTGAATGCAGCAGCAGTGGGTAATAAGGTGACTGTGGTGAGTCGCCATTTAAGAGTTGGGTGCGCACGTTCTGCGTCCGTTTCTGTGGTCCATCGTTAATAATTTGTCTGCTGGATGACATTTACCATCTGCGAACGATTTGGAGGCGTTTTACTCCGTGTGGCAATCGACCAGAAGAACCACCTCTCTCTCCTCTCTCTCTCTCTCTCTCTCTCTCTCTCTCTCTCTCTCTCTAACAAGATTTTTTTCCATACTTGGCTATCAGCGGTTAGGGGGAGAGAGATTTCCGCAGGTGATATGTAATACGGGTGACTCATAAAAATACGTTAGAGAGAGAGAGAGAGAGAGAGAGTCAGGGAGGACGGTAGGTGTACGTTTTTCGCTTTCATCTTGATCCATCCTAAAGTTGATTGCTCATTGGTCATCGTCGAGCGAAGGAAGACGAGAGAGAGAAGAGAGAGAGAGAGAGAGAGAGAGAGAGGAGAGAGAGAGTCTGTTCCAGGTTCCAGCTTCTCGCTGACGAGCGATGACGAGGGGAAGAGAAGGGGTTGTTGGTGGGAGGGGGGCCGGGGCGAACGTCCCCTCTCACTCACTGCCTTCCCCCTGGTGACTGAGTGGAATAGGTCAGGGGGAATTCTCTCTCTCTCTCTCTCTCTCTCTCTCTCTCTCTCTCTCTCTCTCTCTCTCTCTCTCTCTCTCTCTCTCTCACTCAAGCCCCCTCCCCCGTAGACTGAGGGAAGGCGTTGGAACAACCATCCGATTTCTTAGGTTGTCGATTGAATTATTGACCCAAACCTTTAGCAGAGAGAGAGAGAGAGAGAGAGAGAGAGACACTGTCCTTGATGCTCTGAAGCACTTGCAATGTGTATTCTTGTGCTTCGGTATTGTGACGTCTTACTCTTGTACCTATCTTGTTTTCTTGCAAGTTATTTCCTATTATTACTCCACTCGTGCGCGATCCTGCATATGATCAACATATGTTTCTCTCTCTCTCTCTCTCTCTCTCTCTCTCTCTCTCTCTCTCTTGACCCAAATCCTCCATGATGCTCTTGACCGGGAAAAGATTTGAAGTCTTGAGCGTTGGGTCTTCCTCTTGTATACCTCGTAGGGGGCTAGTGCCGTCAGTGCACCGCACGGGGTGCACTGCAGGCATTACTCAAGGTGCCTTCCATAGCCCCCTATAGCTGCAACCCCTTTCATTTATTTTGCTGTACCTCCATATCTTTCATCTTACTTGCCTCAACCATCCCTAAAAGTTGATTCATTAGTGCAGTTGCTAAAGTTTTTCCTCCTGTTACACCTCTCAAACCTATCTACCCTCAATTTCCGTTTCAGCTCTGAGTGACCTCATTGGTCCCAGCGATTAGCTCTTGGCCTAAACTCTATATTCAATGCACTTCAGTTTCAATTGTTACCTATTCTGTATCTAGATGACACTTCGGCAGGTTGTCATTAGTTACATCTTAGTTGAACCAGACCACTGAGCTGGTTAACACCTCTCCCAGGGCTGACCCGAAGGATCAGATATTTTGACGTGGCCAGGAACCAATTGGTTACCTGACAACGGGGACCTACAGCTTATTGTGGGATCCGAACCACGTTATATCGAGAAATGAAGGTCTAATCACAAGAAATAAATTCCTCTGATTCCACGTTGGCAGAGTGCAGAATCGAACTCGCGACTACCTAATCGGTAGGCGAGCACGTAGCCCACCGGTCCAGCGAGGAACTCTGGTTGTCATAAGAGAAAATCAGGGTTGAAATGACACATAGAAACACATAGATCTCTCTCTCGTGGGAGCTTTCGTTGAATGAATCTGCTTCAGAGGTAAAGGCGAGAAGTATAGAGTGCTTTGGGACGTTGCGTACCGTTCTGAGTCACAGGCGAAAGAACCTGTGGTTGTATGGTGGAAGTTCTAAACGTGGAGTTAGTTATCCCCAGACCATCGTCGTTAGACCCAAAATATATGCGGCGACTCAATATAAAAACAAAGATTACAGTCTTTGTTAAGTTCACGCCTTTTTTTGTTCGAGTTTTCTGTAAAAGAAGACTATCGAGATGGCCCTCAGATCTCAAAAACTACAGAGACTAGATGGCTGGGTATGTTGATCACCCACCCTTCAAGCACAAAATTATCGAATTGCAGCCCTCTAGCTCCAGCAATTTTTATTTTATTTAAGGTTGAAGTGGACCGTGGCTGAAAGTTTCATACAGCATTATACGTCGCACAGAAAACATAGTTTCTGTTTCTTTGGCGCTTTTTATACTTTTTTATTATTATTGAATGGTGGATGGGCTCCCCTTCATTCTTTAAGCATCAGTCTTTCCCTTGGCTATAGTGCTTTTAGCACTGCTACAGGTCCCCTAAACGCTGGAATTCCTAACAGCTCTACGTGTTCCCGGAGTTACCCCTTAGGATTTCAAGGGCTTACGTAGTCTGTTTCTAACTGAGGCCGTAAAGAAATGGACATTCCTCTTTGGCTGACCAGTGCCAAAGTCTCTCTCTCTCTCTCTCTCTCTCTCTCTCTCTCTCTCTCTCTCTCTCTCTCTCTCTCTCTCTCTCTCTCTCTCAGTAGTCAGTTAATTCAAGGCCAGCAGAATCAATTGCGTACTCTATCGTCTCCCAAAGCAGGGCTTTCTTGCTATGTAGGTTTTTTTCTAATGCGTAGTATGAGGGGAGTTTGGGTTGATCTTGATTATTCGATACATCTTTAGTATTCTGAAAACTATTGTCTGCCCCTCCTCAGTATTTATTCTATTTAAGGTTTAAATTATCCATAATTGTGCCTCTGGCAACTATATAGTCCAAGCCACCACCGGCCCGTGGTTAAATTTTGGTGGGTCGCGGCTCATACAGCATTATACGGGACAGCCGAAGAGCCTTTGGCGCCTTTTTTTCTTATTTTTTTTATTATTTATGGTTTCTTTAGTTATATAAGTGACCTAGATTTTGAAGCAGAGGCCTTCCTTTCATTGGACAGGACTAGAGAAAGGCAAGTAGTTGTCCGCCCCCGTCCTCCTTAGAAGAACCTAATGTTGACCAGATAGGACCCCCAAGGGTGTTCGGGGGTCATTATCCTTATATTTGAAGTCTTTCTTTTTTTGTTTATGTTTTGACGGTCCTCCCCAACGTGCTTGTACTAAACACGCCCCAAAGGTGGATGGATACATAACCAGGTCAGAACCCTTTTAGAGGGTCACTATCAAGGAAAGATCCGAACGTATATATAGTCGGGAGAACTTGGAAACAAAGAAAAGCCATTCCCTTTGTGTGTCCGAACTCTTCTATTTCTTCTCTTCAAAGGCCAGCACACTAACTTCTCCCTTAGTAGTAGCTTTCGTCCTGTTACCTTTGGTCCAAGAATGTGTGTGTGCGTGCGCGCGTTTTCTAGTGGGCCATCGATCGCAGCCAGAGAGGAGTAAGGGTGGATCCGAGGGGATGTTTAAGAGGGAAGTGCTCTGAGAGAGAGAGAGAGAGAGAGAGAGAGAGAGAGAGAGGTGAATATTAAGCGCGGAGAAAGAGAGAGAAAGAGGAGACCGCTCTCGAGGAAAGGTATATATCAGATGACCGAGTGTAACTCGATTTTTGTCCGTAAGTCCGAGACGATTTCTTGCGAATGGTTCATCCCAGGTCCTTTAAGTATAGGCAGATATCTAGATGACCTTGGGTTTACATCCTTTTATATTTCTCCCGCGTTTTTGGCCGTCCTTTCCTAGAGGCCGTATAGAGCGATCAACTCGCTGGCAGTTTGTAGGAATTACTAGTTACTGTACCTCCTTTCATATTCTCTTTCTTCCATCTCGTTATCCGCCCTCTCCTAACAACTGCAAAAGATTATCTCTCGTTACCCCTTTCAAACCTGCTACTCTCAGTTTCCTTTCTAGGGTTAAATGACTTCATAGGTCCCAGAGCTTGGCCTTTGGCCTAAACTCTGTAACCCATTCCATTCCTGAATTTCAGTTTGTTCCTACACAGTATACAAACCCTCGGTCCTTTGCACAAGGAATTGCTTACGGCGAAGCAATTCCTAATGTCAAGGACCTCGGGTTTGGCTAGTTAGGAAAAATACAATTGACTATTAAACATTGTGCCGAGAAGCTGACCAGCGACATCTATCGTCAATCTATCCGCAGAAGCTCCCTAAAGATGGGATGATAATATGGGAGTGCGAAGAGCGTCACAAAGGTGATGGTTTGTCTCAAATGTCGAAGTTGAAGTCGCAGGAACGATGGGAAATTTGACGTCTTGGCAGTGTGACACGCTTTTTATTTCATTTCGTGACGATACTCAGTTTATTTCCTCCACTTGAGGGGGTCATTTAGGTTAGTCCTTCTTTCCACATCTTGGTTGAGATCTTGTAAGAAAGGATTTTCATTCAGCACTTCAAATCCCGTATAGGGCTATAGTGCCGTCAGTGATGGTATTACTTCAGATTCTTTGCAGCGTCCTTTCCTCGGGCCTCGAGCTGCAACCCTTGTCAGTCCTTTTACTGTACCCCCTTTCATATTCTCTTTTCTTCCGTCTCGCCGTCCTTAACCCTCTACTGTCACACTTTTCAGCGCCGAATGACCTCATACTCGTCGGTCCCAGCGCTTGGCCTTTTTCCAAAACTGTGTATTCTATTGTTTGAATTCAGCAGTCGAAGATATTCAGTTTCAGCCTCGGTGCTGCGGTTAATCAGTCAGGTTTGGATATCAGGTGTTATACCAATTATCAAGTTGGTATAAATAAAAAATTTAAGAAAAAGTACGATGGGGCTTCGGTTACTTGTTTTTATAAATTTCCTTCCTTCAACTCGAGTTGTTTGGTCCCGAACCAAAATTGAACAAAATGTTTGAACAACTAAAAAGTCATTTAGATTTTTTTTTTTTTTTTTAGGGGGGGGGGGCTCTTTTTTTTTTTTTTTTTTTTTTTTTTAGCGTCACCTGTTGTAGAGGTGGTCTGTATTTCGCTTTCGTGGCTCGATAGTAATTGAAGAGTACTTCTTTCGTGCGTATGTGCATATATATATATATATATATATATATATATATATATATATATATATATATATGTATACAATATATATAATAAATAAATATATATATATACTATATATAATATATAATATATATATATATATATTATATATATATAATATATATATATATATAGATATTTATATATAATATATATATATATATATACATATATATATTATATGGAGAGAATACGTATAAGAAAGAGAGAGAGAGAGAGAGAGTGAGTGAGTGATGCTCTACAGTTTTTACCTGCGTATATAATATTTTTGTTCAACAAAATCATGTATTGCGTGTATATGATATATAATATATATATATATATATATATATATATATATATATATATATATTATATATCAGATGCCTTGCCTCATTTCAGTGGCGACGAATATAATTTTTAATTATAAATGTGACTTGAGGGAGGGTTTTTTTTTTTTTTTTTTTCCTATAACGAAGAATATACACATACCACATTGATTTGTTCGCAAGTGGATCTGGAATTTCAGGGAATTCGTGAAATCTCTGGTTTCACAATCTTACAGAACATACATATATATATATATATATATATATATATATATATATATATATATATATATATATATATATATAAATATATCTCTATATCTATATATATATATATTATATATATTATTATATATATATATATATATATGTAGAGGTATGTATCAGTACTCTCTATAAATCAGTGCGGTTTACAGTTGTAGGCAGAATAAAGAAGCAGTAGGTACTAATGGTTTTATAATAAGGTTATTTTTTTTAATCTCCAGAACAACCGTTTTAGACATGAATGATATATATAAACTATCTCCCTTGAATTCACGAGTTTGTGGCTGTGTTATGGGAATGAACTAATCTAGACATTGAATTCTCCCCTCTCCCTTTTGTTTCCTCCCTCTCCTTGCATTTCCTTCTAATGGGTCTTGATCGACTGGTAATCTCTCTCTCTCTCTCTCTCTCTCTCTCTCTCTCTCTCTCTCTCTCATGGACTGCGAATGCTTTGTCTAACCAGCGTGAATACCATTGCAAGAAATGCTTTTGTCATATTTTCAACTAAAGTCAGTTTTGATCATGTAGCAGGTATAATGTCTTCTTCATTTTTCTGTTGTATTTGACTCTGTGAGACAAGATCAAAGAACTGCTGCTGTTTCTCTTTTTTGCACATTTTAAAAAAAACATCTTTCATTAAAAAGTATTGCACAGAGCTTCAGTAACCAAATTGTCTCTTTTTTTTGATCAAGCTTAACATAACTACTGTGGTTGATGCAGAAGAACTCAAAACAAGAAATGATTATAATCAGTTTTGCATTGTGTAGCTTTGGAATAATATCTTCACAGTCAAATAATGCTCTTCCAGTCATTAGGTGCTAAATAATATGCCAGGTGCTAATGAGTTATTAGGGATTGGTTTGGGTCAGGTAGTGTGTAGCACACACCAGCTCTCTCCCAAATTCACTTCACTTCTTACATGACAATCAATTCGCATTGACTCAGATGTTGGTCACTAGCAACACCACCACCACCACTGAATCCAGGTGATCCATGATGATATAGGCTCTTATCCCATATCAGGGCGGCTTTGACTCAACTCAGAATGAATGTGGTAGGGCCAGTGCATCCTCCTTGCACAGGAGAGATGCTATGGAGTGTGCAACTGATGGCAAAATGTGTGTTTGCCTCGTATGTTTGGCATAGTTCATCTGGATGGGAATCCATACTGACATTAATTGAAATGCATGTGCTCCATAAATAGGTATTCATTCACGTCCTAACTTCGGATAGGATTTAATTTGCAGCCCTAGATTGAATTTGTCTCAGGCTGTTGATTTAACTAGCTAGCAGTAGGCAGTACAGATGATTAGGCTTATTACATTGCTAGAGTTTCAGAAAACCCAGGCCCCTAAATTAATGACTATATCTAAGGAGCCTAAGTGAATAGGTTGTCATTGGCTGTCATTCTAGGCTTTCGTTCAAGCATGTGTCCTAATAGCGAGACTATCAGCTACAGACTAAGAGCAAGGCTTTAAAAAACCATGTTTTCACGTTTCCAAAACCCACAGATAATCAGCTTTTAAGTACATAGGTGACCTGGTATTTGCTTACAATCAGTCCCTGGAGGTGAAAGTTCTCTTTCAGTCCCCAAAGAGAGGTATAGCATTCGTCCCTATCTATCTAGAGATAATATAATTTCTGTTTTAGAGCAGTAGCTTGCCAGGTTAGATTTTACTTCAAGGCTGATGAGTTTCTTCCAAAAGTGATGAGAGTAGGAGAATAGGGACTTGTTCTGATGTAAAACAAAGGATAGGAGTGTGACCAACGGATCCTGCGTCAATGAGGGCTTTATAGCCAGGATATTTGGATAGCAGTGAGTGAGATTTTACTTAGTAGTAGGACTTAATAGTCAAGTATTTCATGCTAACCACAAAAGTTCACTTTACTGAATATCGTGTAGACTATTTCATCAACTAATAGTCGGTAATTGTCAGAATGGAAGTCTGTGGTCAAAATGGAAGACGCTAGTTAGCTCGTGTGATAGCACAGGATATGAAGAGTGGTAGGCATATCATATGTAGTAGAATACATTATGATAGCTACTTTGGAAGTTAGCTTAACATTGAAGAAATTACAGATAGAATGCCATTGAAAACAATTGCACTGCCTTTCCAGTACAAATGAGATGCACAAATGTTTTGATTGTTTGCACTACTTTTCTTTAAATTTTGTGAATTACGAGTTATTGATGACTGTTACCATCAGATACTAAGCTAATAGATCATGAAACCTGTAAATTAATCGTCTGTAGTGCCAAAGTACATCATGAAATGCCAGAATTACATTTGACAACTTCAGTATAGAGATTCGATTACGAAAAATGCTGAAAATTCATCCTGAGTAGTGAGTGGCAATCATAATTAATTTTATTTTTCAAAATGAATATTTGGTGGCAGGATAGGACAGTAATTTTCGTAAAAGATGGAACGGCCCTGTCACCCTCGATGAGGCAAGTGCATTTTGGAAAGGACCCTCAGACTCCAGAGATGGTGTGTGACTCGTGTTGTCTCTGGATATTCCTTTGGACCCCCTAAAAAGGGGCTAGGTTTCTTTCAGTGTCAAAAGTTCGTGTTCATTTAGAATCAAACACTAATCACACAAGACCAGACGTCGTTAGGAAGAGTTCATTGTGCACGTGAAATAACAATGCACCTATGTAAGTAGCACTAGATTTTCACAACTCTTAAAACTGTTGACAAAGTCTTATTCAGTTCATTTCATGTCTATTGATTAATGCACGTTGAATTGGTACAAGGATGGCTGTTAAGGTATCCAGTGTCATTTTACAAAATCAGACACGATGCACAAGTAGATGGAACATTAAAGAAAACAAAACACGTATTCCATGTCATTGTACATTTCAGATGTGTGTTTGGTGTTTTTATCACTGGTTTTTGTGTAATAATGGTGGCGGTGGTGGTGACGGACTCTTTATTTTTATACTTACTACGAGAGCACTCTTAAAAAAAAAAAAGAATAAACTCTTCCCCTGGCAACAACAGCTAACAACATTTGAGTAGCTGATTAGTTGGAGAGTCCAGCAGACATCCTGTTAACTTTATGCTTTTTTTTTCTCTTCTCTTCTCTTCTGCACGCTCGCACACACACAGGGGCCTGGTTCAACCCAGATCAGCTGGACCCTAGAGGTAAGGTGTCTCCTGTCAATATTTCCTATGGGGCGATTGGCCACAATTCCGTCGCTTTCTTTGTGATATTTCTCTCTATATCTCTCTTTCTCTCTCTCGTCTAGAATACTATAAACCTCTCTCTTCAGTATGATCTATTTGGCTTTGCTAGTCGTCTCATTCTCTAGCATCAGTTACCGCATTAATGTTTACTCATTGTCAGTGATTTGCTGTTGTGGTTTTTATTATTGCATATTTATATGATTATGATTATTATTATTATCAGTATTATTATTATTACGGCGCTGCTTATTTTCGAATTAGGCTGGCTCTGCAATATATATTAAAGTAGCACTGCTTGCGTCAAGCATAGCTTGCAAGAGTCTCTACTGCCCGAGTCAAACTTTGGAGTGTCCGAGTCGTCCCCCTCCCTAACCCTGTTGATTGTCGAGTTTGTTTACCTGCAGCAGCATCATTTTCATTCTCGGAATACAGATGTATGATGTTGCTATTATCGAGATACACAGCGAGGTACTAAAATGCCCCTCCCCCCCATTATTTCATCGTTTTAACAAAGAACACCTCCCCCCGCCCCCCACGCCCATAAGAAAGGCCTTTTCTCAAAATGCTTAGTTTCTCAGATAGAGGAAGTTCCCGTCCTCTCAGGCTTTCATCGTTTTAAGAAGAAAAGGTCCACTCCAAAAGCCCCTCCTTGAAAACTCCCATAGTTTGAACAAGGAAAACTCCCTCCATTTAACAGGGGAAAGCCCCTCCCTGAATCTTTCACAGTTTGAATAAGGAAAACTCCCTCCATTTATAACAGGGGGAAGCCCCTCCCCGAAACATTCATAGTTTTAACAAGGAAAACTTCCTCCATTTAACCGGGGAAAGCCTCCCCCCCCCCGAAACTCCCATAGTTTGAACAAGGAAAACTCCCTCCATTTATAACAGGGGGAAGTCCCTTTATATAATATGAGAAAACCCCCTTCCCCCTCCCCAGAAGAAAATGCTAATGTCTTAACTGTCATTATCGTCTGCTGAAAGGGGAACTCATGGCAAATAATACTTCTAAACTGCCACTTCCAATGATTGACTTAGAAGCATTATTATTTTCACCCCCTGTCCAACAGAAGCATGCCGGAAATCTTAATCGTTTCTTATGATAAATCCATCTGTCAGTTTCTTGCTTAAAATTTCTTGGTGCCAGCTTTCACATATATTAAAAATATTTCGTGGAGACAATTGTTCATTCTCTGTCCTGTGGTTTTTTTTTTTTTTTTTTTTTTTTTTAAATGTCATTGTGTATTTTAAAAGGAAGATGAAAAGTTTCATTCCCGTTTGTCAAGTAAGGAGCCCATCGCTGATAAACACTTCGATTTTTGTATTGTCTTTATGTGTCCTGTGTGAGTGTTTGTATCCTGACTGGAAAATATTTTTGTAAAGTGAATTTTAAATTAAAAAAATATATATATATATTTCCCTTACAGATATTAAAACATTACATTTGGCTTTGCATGCTTCAGTATTTTTTTATTAGCTTTTTAATTCCATTCCATATCAGTCTTGAGCTTTATATCTTGAGGCAGAAAACTATTGACTTTTACGCTGTGTACCTTAAACGTAAACGGAACTCGTCAGAAATATTTCCAAGCAAACTTCTGCTTTTCAAAAATGTCTGGTGCCACTGATGAACAACTCAACGATGATTTTGCAACTTGTTTACTCCCTGTATTGATGTCTTAATTGTCTTTATGCACGATTGTGTACTCTCTCTCTCTCTCTCTCTGCACACACATTCGCGGGGTGTGCCATAGGTGTGTAAATATTTATTTGAAATAGCTAGATGAGTGGTTAGATAATACTTTGATATAGCGGTATATTGATAGCTGCATCGCTTGGTGGCTTGTATAGTTGCCATAAATGTGTGAGTTGTATATATAAACATCCATTAATATGTATATATACATAAATAAATACAGACTGAACATCTTGATTGCTTTGTGTAATGTGATATAGGTAAGTATGATTAGCCCAAAGGTATATAGTAGGCAGCTGTAGTATGAAACAAACTAGATATTACTGTATTACTGCCGACGAAAACAGAGGCTATTTTCTGTACCTTTTGATGCAACAACCAGTGAATGAAGTCTTTCACTTTTTGTCGTCATAAAAAAAAAAATTGTCTATTTTTATCCATTTTATATTCAAGGCTGCGTATTGGTGTTTCCGTGTCAGAAATTAGAATGCTTTGGCATTTTGGATGCACAGGGAAAAACATATTGGTGTTTCTGTCCTGTGTGTGAATTTGAATTCAAGGTCACACATATATATAATTATATGTGTTTATAGTCAATTATATATATATATATATATATATATATATATCTATATATATATATATATATATATATATATATATATATATATATATATATATAGTATGTAGAAATAGATTTCAATGGTGAATTCCAATCGATATTGATATATATTTATATATTTATATATATATATATATTATATTATTTATTATATAATATAAATCATATTAATATAATATATATATGTAGAAATGATTTAAATGGTAGAATTCCAATCGATATTTATTGATTATTAACTTTACTGTTGCCTGATTGAATGGTTTATTGATCGCACCCGCTACACTGCGCTTGAACTCAAGAGTAAGGTGGAATCAAACAAGGTTTGCAGGAGGAGAGTGGATGTGTCATCATGTCTCCCCTATCCTCCCGACCCACTGCATACCCTCTCCCAATCCAGGGGCGGACAAACAGGTTTGCAGGAGGAGTGTGGATGTGTCATGCCTCCCCTACCTTTCATATCACCGACCTACCCCGGCCCTACCCTGGGCGGACAAAGAGGTTTTGCAAGAGGAGGGTGGATATTTCGTGTCTCCTGTACCTTTAAGTTCCCCTACCTACTTACCCCCACCCAGGGTGGACAAACAGGTTGCAGGAGTAGGTTTATGTGGGGATGTGGCATGTCCCCCCTTACTGGCACCCGTTGGAGGACAAACTTGAGAAATCCACTGACTTTATTATTATTATTATTATTATTATTATTTTATCTATAGATTAGATCAATGTATAAGTGTTGGTATAAGTGAATAGGGGAGTGATAGGGGCTGGTGATTCGTTACTTATATCAATTCTTAGTTGCTGCTAGATGCACTAGATGCCTAATGGAGATTCGTTGAACTTTAAGTTTATTATTAGTATTATTATTAGCATTATTATCATTATGTATTATATTATTATTATTATAACGCAGGCTCTATATCTATAGAATTAGATCAATGTTCATTAAGTGTTGGTATAAGCTGAAATAGGCGTGATTGGAGGCTGGGATTCGTTAGAACTGTCATCAATTCTTAGTTGATGCAGATGCACAGATGGCCTAAAATAGAGATTCATTGAAACTTTAAAGTTTATATGCGCAGTATATCATTATTTGTTGCTTCCATGAAGTCATGAATAAAAGCATGGCAGGAGTTAATCGTTGTAGAATCTCATTGGATTGCTTTCAGACAGATAGAATTAAGATGAGAAGTCTTTCGAAACTTCCGTAAAAGTATGGGATGTTGGAAATAGTAGGAGAAATAAGTATAAGTACATACCAGGTTAAAACCCTTAAAGGGGGTTCACTATCTAGGAAAGGTTTATTTTGGAAGTAGAAGGAACACTATGGTAGGTTTGCGAGTGTAGAAGATAGAAGTGGTGAATCTCTTGTTGACTTAATGGAGAGAAATGGAAATATCAGGTGCTCGTTCATGTAGAAAGTGAGCGATTGTGTTTACTGGGGGTAAGACTGGGAGGGTAGAATTGAAAATATATATGAGTCATTTTGAATGGAAGACCATTTTAGGAAGACGTCAGATTTGCCGATGTATGCGATAGTTGACAGTTGAAGAGCTGCAATCTGTGAAATATGTCACGTTTGTTCATTTAGGAGGCGAACGTCACCACATTCAGCATCAGTTGATGTGGGATTCTGAAGTCGAATAAGGCAGAACTGCTGCAGCTATGATCACAGCAGAAGGCATAGAAACACGGGAGATGAGATGTGGCGTTTCTGCTGCTAGAACTGTGTGTTGTTCAGTTTCCCGGACATAAATCCGGTCTTTGCTGGATTGTATGTGTTGTCTGTGCACAAGTGCGCGCCTACAGTCAGCACTTAAACAAGGTTGTGTAGAGAGAGCGCTTAGGAAGAAAAATCCTCACAGTTGGTTGTGGTTAGCTAGGAGGCTCCTGGTAGAGAGAGAGAGCATAGGGACGCTGTGTGAGAAGCGGGTTGGGGGGGTGGGGAGGGTGTCTCCCCTCGTTGGGGGTAACCCAGCTCAGGGTATTGATCGCTGGGTAACGGGCGGTGTCTGGGTCCTCCCTTGGCTGCCCCCACCCCTCGTGTTTGGGTTATGCGATTGTACGCGTTGCGTGCGCATACATACGTTCTTTTTTCATGGAATACATCTGCATTTTCATTTTGTCATGAGAGTCTCACTGTGACAGTTGTATACTACAATCTCTCTCTCTCTCTCTCTCTCGTTAACATACACGCAAACACGTACAGTCGAATCTACGCACTTGAGAAGTGATGTCAGTGCGATGATCTTTCTACCTGCATCACATAGTTACCTACGAGCACATACGTACATACGCACACCATGTACAGCAAGTCCCCTCACAAGCATACCGATATCAGATTCCTAGGAATACGTTGTTAGTTCTTCAACATACACATACTTAATTCCAAGTTCATCTGTCGCGCATTCCAGATTGGTGTGGCCACCACAGAGCCCACACTCTTCCAAAGGCTCTGCTAGAGGTTTCATAACGCGAACTTGGACCCAGTATGATTCACATGCCTGCTTTAGTAGCCAGCGATCATTGGGTCCACTGTAGGCAGGGCATTGTCCTTCCTTTATATATATATATATATATATATATTATATATATATATATATATAATTTTATATATATATATATATTGCATTCTGCATTTCTTTTCTATCTATCAGTTTGGTTTGTGAATTCGCAGTTCTGCTGAACGCTACTAGACCTTGTTTAATTTAGACTATATGCTAGCATTGAACAACAGCAACAGCAGCAATAAATGTACATCGTATATTTACAGATAAATCAGTACAGCTCTCTGGTTCACCACTTCAATCAGACAGTTTACTGAAAGCTTTCTATTTTGGATTATATGTATACGTATACATGCCTGTGAATTTTTCTCCAATAATAATATAATAATTGATATTGCTTCACAAAACGTGTACCAAATGATCATGTTGGCAAAAATAAAATCGTCCATTCTTATCTGGTGGCATTTCATTACTGCCTAATATTGATATGCGACAACTACCCCAAATAATTGATGCTGACGCCTGTGACGGGGCTAATTTATCTCATACAATATTTGCGCATATACAGAGATGAATCTGTTTGTCATTCCTGTCGAAATTTAAATGATGTATTTTTTTCAAAATAAATCATTTCAGTATATTATATATATATATATATATATATATATCTATATATATATATGTATGTATATATATATAGTATATATATATATATATTCACAGTGATTGCTGGGTTGATTTTAAAGAAACAAAAGGCTCTACCCCATAGGGGGTTATCCTAGCTGCAACCCCTTTCGTCCCTTGTACTGTACCTCCGTCCATATTCTCTTCCATTTTGCTATCCACTCTCTCCAAACAGGTATTTCAATTGCTTTGAGGTTTTCCTCCTGTTACACATTTCAAACCTCTTCCAGCACTAATTGACTTCATAGGTCCCAGTGCATGGCCTTTGGCCTAAGCTCTTTATTCCAGTCCATTCTGAAATTCTCTACGTAGCGGAACACCCGCACCATCCCTGGTTAACAATAATAATAATAATAATAAAATCCGAGTGGATTTGATCTTGTTATCCTTCCCCAGGTGACCGTAGGGGAGACATGACACAGCCACCCTCCTCCTGCAAACAGGTTTGCCCGCCCCGGGTGGTGGCAGGGTTGGAAGGGGGATTGGGAGTGTAGGGCAAACATGACACAGCCACCCTCTTCCTGCAAACAGGTTTGCCTGCCCCGGGTGATGGCAGGGTAGGTAGGGCGATCGGGAGGGTAGGGGAGACATGACACAGCCACCCTCCTCCTGCAAACAGGTTTGCCCGCCCCGGGTGGTGGCAGGGTAGGTAGGGGGATCGGGAGGGTAGGGGAGGCAGCAGTGGTGAGTTTCAGCACGCCAAATAATAATAATAATAATAACAATAATAATAATAATATATTTATTTAATATCATAATAGTGATGAAGAGGGGAGGCGAAACGATGTGGGCGACTACCGCAGAGTTGTGTCAAATGGCCAGGAATAATAATTTTTATTCTTGAATGCACTATTGTGAGCGTAGTAGTGCTCTCCTTCCTTCTCGAATAAGACTTTCTTTCCTCCTCTTTATCGCTGTTTTTATTTCTCTCTCTAGTGTTTAGGAGTCTGTTTTATTCTCCTCGTGGCTTTTTATCTTTATTCCCCCCTCTTAGTTTTATTTTTTTTATTTTTTTCAATTTTACATTTCGTGGTAACTTGGTGTCTCCCACTTTTATTTTTACTTTCGTTTCCGGTGGGCTTTCATGGCACGGTGCATTTTCGTACTGGACTTAGTGTGTTTATTTTTTATATTTCCCTACTAAACTATTTTTTCAGCCTTTTGTTTTTGCTCTCTTCCTTCGGCTATTTCTCAGAAGCTTTACTTTCTTGTGGATTTGCTTTTCTTAGCCGTTTGATTTATCGTTATTTGTGTTTTATGCAAAGAGCTGGAAACATCTGCGTTCATGCTCTAGTGCTACTAGATATATATATATATATATATATATATATATATATATATATATATATATATATATATATATATATAGATATAGATTATAAGTTGATACCCACCTTTCAAGATCATATTTTGTGATGATATTGTTTTGTAGGATATTCTTTAGTTTTCCCTGTCTATATTCTACGTGTAGTCGTGGAAAAATAATGAATAAAACTCTGGTGTTATCAGTGTAGTTCTTGCGTCTGTTGTTTGTAAGGGACGTCTATGCGCATCACTTGTCAAATTTGATCTCGATTTGAGACATTTAAAAAAATATTTTCTCTTCTGTTTTAGAAAAACATCTTTATAGCATCATATGTCAGGTTTCTCGTCTATTTTCTTATTCTGCAAGAGGGATGTTGTAACATTTTCTCTCCTTATTTTCTTCTTTTTGGGGTCCCTGTTTCTAAAGGGCCTCTTCTTTGATACTCTCCTTGGTTGAGATAATAATAATCATGTAGATCCCGCGAGATATATATCTATTAACTTCTCCATCTCTGGTGTGAGCCGCGGAATCCCAGCGGATCATGATGATGGCGACCTCGTGTTTTGTGTGTGTGTGTTTTTTACGCCTTTTTTTTTTACTTTCTTTCTTTTTGCACTATTTTCCCCTAGTTGGTAGGCATTCTTACACACTTCAGTCCGATAGTTATTGTGTTAGAGTCGATATGTTTGTATCTTAACCCGATTGTCTTCTTAATATATATATATATATATATATATATATAAACGTATATATATTATAATATTATATATTATATATCTATATATATAGATATATATATATATATATATACGTATATATATATATATATATATTATATATTATATATATATATATATATATATATAATACAGATAGTCAGTTTAAGTTTTAGTTATTTATCCTTTGCATACTTATATCTCATTTGCTTATTTGTATTGATTGATTGATCCCTAAAGTTAGCCATGATCGTGCTTCTCGCAGCTATAGGAGAGGCCACCACCAGGCTGTGGCTGAAATTTTCATTGGCTGCGGTTCATACATAATATGCTATACAGAAAACTCGCTAGCGCTGAAGCAGCGTCGGTTTTTTTTTCTTTTTTAAAGAAAATATTTATCGTAAAAATAACTGAAAATTGACATATTCAGGGTTTGAGCCCTTGTATTTGCAGAATATGTAAGTAATATGATTGTATTTTATACCTCACCTTCTCAATTACACACACACTATACTGGACTGATGTTAAGCCACAAGCACCAATACATATTCTGGAGTTTGTTGAACAAAGTCTAGAACAGCCTCTGGCAATCGTCTTTTTTCAGAGTTTCAATCATGAAGTTTTCTTAGAGACTTGGCAACATTTTCCCGCCCAGAATATTTTTTCGGCGACTTGGCAACATTGTATTTTTCCCGCGAAATTGACGAGGGTGTTATCCTTGGCTCCTGGGGTGGGGGGCTTTGCAACCTCTCACCGGAGACAAAGTTCTCTCTATAAGTTTGCTTTTCATTTTTTAAAATGAAACTATAAGTACATATACCGGTATTTAAATATACTCTACTATATATATCTACCTAAATTGCTAATTACTTTTGCCTTTTCGTGCCCTGAAGACTTTTAAATGGGTCATTTTTATCTGTTTGTTAATGTAGTCGTTTATTTTTTATTTTTTTAATAAGAGGGGGGGTAGGGTCTTATTTCTGCATTCCGTTTACCTCCTCTTCTTCTTCTTAATGAACACCTTATTATTCTTTGGAAGCTTGAAGGAATTTCAAGTCAGTGGCCCCTTTGGTGGGCTTGTGTCTTATGGGTAGGTTTCATACTCTGCATAATAATAATAATAATAATAATAACAATAATAATAATAATAATAATAATAGCAGTATCAATATGTCCCCTAAATTTCTTTCATGTACGTTCCCTTGCTATGGCTTAGTCATTTCTGTAAAGGCGTTCTTTATATTCTCCGTAATTCAGAACTGCAGAGGTTGGGAAAAAAAAAGTTAAAAATACAGGATCAAAATGTCGCTATGTTTTGTATCACGGTAGACTTTATGTTGAAGCGGTACGCCACTGTGGTAAAGAGCAGGTGATGAATGTGTGTGTGTGTGGTGTGTGTGTGTGTGAGAAGAGAGAGAGAGAGAGAAGAGAGAGCGAGAGAGAGAGAGAGGAGAGACGAGAGAGAGAGAGAGAGAGAGAGAGAGAGAGAGCAATTTCGGTGAGATTAGAGGAAATATTTTGAAGGGAATTGCTATGGCGCTGATAAGGAAGAGAGAGAGAGAGTGTGTGTGTGTGTGTGTTCGTGTGTGAAAAGGTTGAGGTGAGGTGAGCATTTACCGGCTGGCACCTCTTGCCTGCTACCCACCCCCCCACCCCCCCCACCCCACCCTCCCTGCCTCCCACTCACCCCCACCCACCCTAGTGCCATCAATTAGCTTTGGCACTGCACCTCAAACGTGGCTCCTGCTCCTCTAGAGGGCACTCACTGTCTGTCTCGACACCCTTTTCTACAGCCTCCCCACCCAGAGCCTCATACCTTGTGAGGTTTTGAGTGGCGGTGGTGGTGTTGGTGGTTTGTGGGTGGTTAGTGTGTGTGTGTGTGAGGGCGCCCTTCCCTGGTGCATGTTCGCTGGTCCTCCGCAGGTGGATCTCTTCCCCTCCCTGCATTCCTTGGATATCCCTCAGAGTCTTCCACGGTTCAATAGTGAGTAACGTTTGTGGAATCTATCTCTCTCTCTTTCTCTCTCCTTGGCTATTCCGCATAATCTACCCGGATTCAGTTGTGAGTAGCGTCCTCTGTGCTTAGCTATAAATAATTTCAATGCCCTCCGCTCTTGCATGCAGAATTGAGTCGTGCAGCTGCGCTCTGCTTGCAGGTTCTTGGTGGTGACGTTTCTCGCAGTAGATTCAACTTGTTTCCCATAGCTCCAATGTAGTTTCCCGTAAAAGAAAACCATTAAGAGGGCTTTTTGTTCATCTGTCCGCCCTCAAATCTTAAACGTACCAAAGTGCAGACCCCTAGCTTTAGTAGTTATTTTTTATTTTATTGCAGGTAAAAATTAGCCATGATCGTGTGCCTTCCTACCTGGCTATAGGTGCCAACACCACAGGCCACCACCGGGCTGTGGCTGAAAGTTGACTTGTTTTAATAGACGAGCATCAAAGTTTACTTCAAAATAATTCATGTTTTTGGGGGGTTTTGATTTGGCAATTTCTGACCTCACCTTTTGTTATATATATGGGCGGGGTTTCTTTCGGCTATAATTAATTTCCGGGGCTTATCTCTGAAAGTTACGGCCTAAATTTAGCTTTCGATTCTCGGGCATTCCATTGAGGAGTGAGAGATGTGTATTTCTGGTGATAGAAGTTCACTCTCGACGTGGTTCGGAAGTCACGTAAAGCCAATGGTCCCGTTGCTGAATAACCACTGGTTCCATGCAACGTAAAAACACCATACAGACAAACTAAATGTAGCAATTTCATATGAATGTGTACAAATGGTTTCTATGGTTCAGTTCTACTCAGAATACTGCGATTTTCCCCTCCAGCACTGTGACTAAATCTTTCTTAGACAGTGACCCCTGAGGGTTTTAACTCGGTATGTGTCCCCCTTCGCAGCAGGTTGAGTACGATGCCGTTGGAGATGCCCGTGAAAACACAAACAAAACACTATAAGTATCATAAAGATAACGACCCCCTTCCCACGAACTTTGTTGTGGGGTCAATATCTAGGTAGGAAAGATCCGTATATAAAAACCTCCAAACTTTGCTAGGGGTCACTATTCAGGATAGATCCGTCATCTGAAATTTGACCAGGTTCTTTTTGAGTTGAAGAATTAATGTGCGTGGTTTTGCTCTGAAGTGGAGATGTCAGAAGTGTGCAACTCCAGTGGTTATAGTTGCAGAAGGTTTCCCCAGTTGCAAAGCATCCTCAGATATTGCCTGGCTGTAGTAAACCCCCAGAGTTATTGATTATAGTTTCCTTTAGATATCGTGGCCAATGAGGCAGTCCACATAGATGAAAGAAAGGCAGAGGAGGACTGGGGAAGAAGTTGGAAGCTGGAAGAGAAATCTAAAGATTCCCTCCCTTTCCTTTCGCTCAAAGGGACGGTTTTCGGTATATATAATAGAAGACAAGTATACAAGAGTCGAGTAGTCTGGTTAATCTATTGATTAATCTGCTATTTGTAATGTAGGGGTCGTATAAATGCTCTAGAGAGCATTTATACAGGAAGGTTCGAAACACGACTTAAGTGTTTGGGTCATTACATCACCAAGCCTGAGCATGTCAAACATAAATACAAGAAGTAGAAAATGCGCTAAAGTTTCCTCGGTGCAAGAGAGTTTTATGCACAGCATATAATGCTGTATGAATCTCTCAGCCACGGCACATGAAACTTTCAGCCACATCCCTGTTCTGGCCTGTGTTCTTAGCACTTATACCGGTAAGCCAGACCAATGATTATGGCTAACTTACACCTTCAAATAAATAAAAACTACTGAGGAGGCTAGAGGCTGCAATTTGGTATGGTTGATGATTAGAGGGTGGATGATCAACATAACAAATTTTTAGCTCCCTAGCCTCGGTAATTTTTCAGATCTGAGGCCGGACAGAAGAAGTTTGTGGACTCTGGAAAACTAGATGCTTGTTAGGCATGTATAATATTTTAGTAAAAAGAATTAATTCCAAGCCAGAGGTTGGCTCTTACATGAGGAAACTGAAGATATATACAAGCCTGGGAATTGTGAATGAAGGCCCAAGTCAGAAAGTCGTATGAGTAACAAGTGGAATATGCCTAAGGGAAAATGATGCAAATTGCCACGAATCGTTTGAATTCCGATGGAATTACCTCGAACGAGGAATCGCATTCCGGCACCATTGAGCAATTCTGATGTAGACCTGACTTTGGACTGAATCTGCAGCTTGGAATTCGCGGTTCTGCCAAGAAGATCCAACTGCAATAAAACTGAAAAGATTCAAATTCACATAGTCATGTTTGGTGACTTTCCAATTTTAGTTTTCTGTAAAAGAAAACTCTTGAGATGGCCATTTGTCTGTCCGTCCTCAGGTCTTCAAAACCACTGAGGCTAGAGGGCTGCAAATTGGTATGTTTGATCATCCACCCTCCAGTCATCGAACATACCAAATTGCAGCCCTCTAGCCTCACTCGTTTTTTATTTTATTTAAGGTTAAAGTTACCCATAATCATGCGTCTGGCACCGCTATAGGTGCTCAACAACACAGGCCAGGACCGGGCCGTGGCTGAGAGTTTCATACAACATTGTACACTGTACAGAAAACTCGAAGAAAAGCTTTCGAGCTGGGGTGCGTAACAGGGGGACCTTTTGCGAGCTTTTGGGAGAAATGGCTTTTGTTGCTATTCAACCTCTCCCCTTCATGCATTTGTAATGAGCGAGCGATGATGTTCAACGCTGAAGGCTTGCTACCATAGGGACGCCTCTCTCTCTCTCTCTCTCTCTCTCTCTCTCTCTCTCTCTCTCTCTCTCTCTCTCTCTCTTTGACACGAAATTGGCGAGCAAGGTTCTTCAAGCAAAAAGTCTCATCAGATTGGACTCATTTTTGTGTATTGGTGGCAAATATGAATGATTTGTGAAGTCATGCCATAATAACTAATTCTCTCTCTCTCTCCTTATGTGTGTGTGTGTGTGGTTGGAGAGACAGCTTCCTGAAAGAAACACGTGCACATAGTATAGCCACTTCCGCTCTTGGGTCCTCTAAAAATAACCCAGAGAATCTTTTCAGACTTGTCACCAGCCGTTGGAGGTAACCCCCTCCCCTCCTCTCCCCTCTCCCCCTCTTCCGGTAGGCCTAGGTACCCAGGACATGCCCGGGTAGTAGTACCACGAAAGTCATAGGGATGTCCCAGGTTTCTTTGGGGTTCACCTTTTAAAGCTGGCGGGGCCGGGACTTTTACACTTGCCCGTCTTTAGGTATTCTAAATCGAGATATTCTCGTTCAGTGTCTTAACCATTCCTGCGGCTAAGTTTAACCTATATAGTGGTTAGTGTCGTGGCATGCCACTCAGATGTAGCCGCGGGTTAGCGTCTCCCCCAGGGCGAAGGGGAAAAAAAATCGCCGGCTCCCTACACGATCAGTTACTGCTTGAATTTCCAGTCTCAGTGGTCCCTTTGGTCTGCTTGTTCCGTGTGGTTGGGTTCATCTACTGAAATGATAATGATTGTCGGCTCAAAACCTGTGCAGCCACTTTTTTTTTCTCTCTCTCTCTCTCTAAAAAAGTGAGGTCTACTGTATATCGTTTTTGGGATATAACTTCTCAGAACAGAATGATTTTTAAAGATGCTACATTTTGTATCCGATGCATTATATTGTATATCTCGTGTAAGAACTGTAATACTACAACAAATTCTTGTGCATATTTTTTTTTGTTACTTAAGGTAAAATTAAGAAATCTTTAAAAAAATGTGAATGCCTTTTGTGCATGAATATATTGCATGGATTCATAGGTCGCAAAATCCCCTCTCCCCTTCATAGAACCATTGAGTGGCGTCACAACAACCATGGTCGTCCTTAGGTATTTTGTACCTAAGGAAAATTCATGAAGCTATATATTATAAGTATATATATGTAGTAATACATATTTGCCAGTCGAAGAGGTGATAGACTAAACAGCAGCGGCATTTATACTGCGTAGATAACCTAGATTATGGCTTAATTTCAACAGGTGTTCACAGATTGGAGCTTAGTTGCTCTCTGCTCCCCTCTCTATCTCTCTCTCGCTTAAAAATCTCTCTCCTATTCTCTCTCCTCTCCCTCTCTCTCTCATACTTATCACCCACCGTCACTAGTTTCACCCTCCCGATCTTCAAAGGCACGAGCGTGTCACGAAAAAGCTGAGAAGGCTGATGAAACTTGTCTATCAGATTTCTGTTTTAGATTTCCATAGAGTAGAATGACGTGTCAAGTCGAGAATAATGGAAGAACTGGTCAAAAATGAAGCCACGAGAGCGCGAACGTTTCCGTGACAAGTGAGGACGTAGAAACGCACGAATACTCTTAATTGTGAGAGGGAGATAATGAATCGGGTCAGGGTTGTTGACCATAAGGATGGGTTTTGAGTCAGCTTTGTCCAGGAGAAGAACACTTGATAAGGAGGAGGCTTCCACTTAAGTAAACAGTATTACAGAAAGCCCCAGGGAGAGGCCAGTGGAGCTACACACACACTCTCTCCTGCTGGAACTATCAGTGTACATAATATGATACAAAGGAAAAATCTTACTCCCGTGGCCACACAAAACAGGTAAGCAAGTAGAAAGGAAATATATCTTATTGTATCTTTGGAACCTTCTATGAATGTCGTCATGCAAGCCGCTTAACCACCATCCCCCCCCCAAAAAAAAAAATCGTTTAAGGCGATGCGATGACGCAATACAATTAGTCGGAGTTTGGGTGGGGTGTCGGGGGAGGGGAGGGAGGCAACGCATTCGTCGTAATGATGTCAATATAACCGGAGGTTGTTCATCCCGACTAGTTTCTTTGCCTTTTCTCAATGGAAATGTTGTCTAGAACTTTTCTTGCATTTTTTAGGAACCTGAGAGAATATTTCAACGGAATGGAAGTCTTTACCCCATTGGTAAGTTTCTTTTTCTCCTACCATTGAAAGGAGAGGAAGGCTCTCTCTCTCTCTCTCTCTCTCTCTCTCTCTCTCTCTCTCTCTCTCTCTCTCTCTCTCTGTTTAAAGGGGAAAGATGTAGGTAGGCATTGCTTGAGTGTACAAGAGGTGTTGGTAGTGAAGAATCCTTACCGTCGTGATGCTGGGGCACGAGATTCCTGGGTGTGCCAACTCTCTCTCTCTCTCTCTCTCTCTCTCTCTCTCTCTCTCTCTCTCTCTCTCTCTCTCTCATATGATTTTGGCTCCTCATCATGTCTTCCCCTCACCTATATATATAATCCTCATGTAAGAAAACATTATTTTGGTTTCCCCTAATGCAGTCTAGTAGCGAGAAGCGTCTTCTGTGTGGGATTTGTTGTCGATTATCAAGAGAGCGTATTTGAAGTTCGTTGCCTGTTTCCAAGTGTGTACGATGAAGTTTTTCCCCTATGTCCAAGTTCTTTGAGAAGAGTCTCGAATATATTTCCAGGAGTTTGTCGTTCAATTCGAGTACGGGGAGAAATTTTCGGAGGAGCAAGTATTTGCTGCTCGAGATACTTGAGGACGCGTCTGTAGGTTGTCAGAATACTTCTATCTCTTTGGAATATAGATATTTGGGGAAAGTATTCGCTTCACGTGTAAACGAGTAAAATAACTTTACAACTGATCAATACGAATGTGAGCATCAAATTGATCGGTGAAGACTTAGAATTTTCGCGTCGACAGCGAAAGAATGGACGGATAGAATTCGTACTGAAGAATTCGACCTGGCCTTTCTCCCATTGAAGTGAACTTACGAGACCGTCGAGCAAACGAATATTGCCCCGGTCACCCTCAGTCAGTCGTGTCCTGGTTCGGAATGCCAGGTGAGCTTGCTCGCAAAATCCCAGTTCGTATCCTGGTGCTTTGAGCAGAGTAAGCTGCGAGTATTGCTTATTGCTTCTGCTGCTGCCCTTGGCAGTAGTGAGTGCCAAGTTATAAGCATTGCCCCGTGGCAACTGTTGCTAACGTGGTGGGGCTGGGTTGCACACCAGCTCTAGCAATTGTGGAGGTGATCAAATAGTCTGTGCATTTTTTTTTTTTTTTTTTTTTTTTTTTTCTGTAAGCAACTTGCAGGAATTTAGAATTTCAGTTTGGGAAGAATTGAAAGCCGATCTCTGAGCGGAAGGCGCCCGGAAGACTTTATTGCATCAGATTGTCACGAAGACGTGAACAATGTTTATATATAATCACAAAGATGCATGTGTGGTGAAGTTTCTTCGGCGCAGTCGAGTTGTCGGTACAGCGTATAATCAAGACCACCGAAAATAGATCTGTCTTTCGGTGGTCTCGGTATAATGCTGTATGAACCGCTGCCCATGAACTTTCAGCCAGGGCCCGGTGGTGGCCTGGCCAAGCGTTGCCAGACGCACGATCATGGCTAAATTTAACCTTAAATCAAATAGAAAATACTGGGACTAAAGGGCTGCAGTTTGGTAAGTTTGGTGATTGGAGGGTGGATGATTATCATACTAGGTTGCAGCCCTCTAGCCTCAGTAGCTTTTAAGATCTGAGGGCAGAGAGAAGAAGTGCGGACGGACAGACAAGTAGCCTTCTTAATAGTTTTCTGCCATCTCGATGCTTTTCTTTTACAGAAAACCAGCAGTTCTTTCATTGTTTGAATCCACTCGGAAGAAGATTGCAGAACTTCCTGCATCACGAACCCCCCATTTGTTGTAAAGCTGAACGTGTTGCCAGCTGACATGTCTGTCCTGATGGCTGCCTCTCTTAGAAGTCAACTGTCAACTGGATACGGTTTGAGGAGCTTCTGAGAGGTGTCCCCCGACGCGGGAGAGAGAGAGAGAGAGAGAGAGAGAGAGAGAGAGAGGAAGAGAGACTGATTGCGAAAGCCCGAGAGAGAGAGCCTCGGGTTTGGAGAAAATGATCTTAGCTGAATTCCCAAGTTGTGACCAAAGCACCAAAATACTCATTTCAACGACGATGAAGTTTAAGTTGCTTTGGCTGCGAATATAAGTCTCTTCTTCTTTCTTCTCCAAAAGCTGCGTCTTGAAGGTGACGTGATATCTGACGCCGCATAAAGTACTCCCTGGTTGTGCTTCTGAACTTCTCGTCTTATTTTATGGAAGCTCTTTTTCCTCCTGCTGTATTCTTTGCAGAGTCGCGTTCCCTGTGACTGCTCCCAGCTCTTGCTGGTCATAAGAATATTTCAAGAAGTAACTCTGAAGAGAAATTGCAACCCTCTATCCTCCTCGGTAGTTTTTATTCATTTTTATTTTTTTGTGAAGGTTAAAGTTGGCAATGATGATGGTGCATCTGACACCGCTATAGGTGCCAAATACACAGGTCACAGCTGAAAGTTTCATGTGCCGCGGCCGAGAATTTCATACAGCATTTTCTACTTTTTTTTTGCAGCTTTTATAATGCGGTCATGATATGCTTGGGCGTCCACAGGCGAGTCATGAATAGTTCAAAAGATTCGATCGGTTTTGCTTGTCAAAATAAATGACTTCGGAAAATATAACTTTTGGGCGCTGACGTCATCGTAGTTGCTAGGCCAGATTTTGTGTGGCATTTCAGTCGGTCGTGTGTTCAGCAGTGGATACGAGAAGCCTGCTAGTGGTGTCAATCAATAGAGAAAGCTAATGGGAGGAGACGCACATGAAAGTGATGTCACCCTTCCAGTGTAGAGCATGTGGGAATGAGATAAGCCCAGGGATGGATGGCCCTCTATTCAATGGTTCTTATTTTCGTCTCTCCAATAAGTTCCACTCTGTTGATGTCATTGGCAAGTCTCTCTCTCTCTCTCTCTCTCTCTCTCTCTCTCTCTCTCTCTCTCTCTCTCTCTCTCTCTCTCTGAGTGTGGAAGAGTTTAAAAGAAAACTAGACAAAATCATTAGGACTGTGAATGAACAGCAAAACCTGCTCCTAGAGATAAGTGAGCACACGATGTCTCCTCGGATGGACTAACAAGTCTTTGATAACATCCTAATCATTGTAATTCCTTTTAATTCCTTGTAGTTCTCTCCTTCCTTCCTTATCTACAGATTCTACCTGGATGCATTTCTGAAATTCTCTCTCTTTCTCCCTTATCTGTGTGGATGAATGATTTCTCTGTTGAGACTTGAAGGTATGTATAAGGCTTTCTGGGCCTGGTCACGGCTATTTTTATACGTAGGCCGTGGATAGGTAGCGACCAAGTCCTCCTCCTCCTTCGGGTCTTTTAGTCCAAATTTGTTGAGAGGAATTTCAGAAAAATGAAAGAATGTGGGGAAACATTTTTTCTCTCTCCTAACACAGCCACTCTACGTGACGTAGAGAGAGAGAGAGACAGGGAGAGACCTCCACACCTTCCTCCAGTAATCAGAGAAAATCCCCCCCCCCCCCCCCCCCCCTACAAACTACGGCAGTGAAGAAGTCTTCGCGTCTTGTACTCGTGTCGAGAATCAAAATAGAATTGCAGTTCGCCTCCTATTTATAACATTCCTTTGGGTGGCTTCTAAAAGGAAGTTCGTCTGAGGCGGGACTGACTCTCTCTCTCTCTCTCTCTCTCTCTCTCTCTCTCTCTCTCTCTCTCTCTCTCTCTCTCTCTACACGAGCGCTAATCACTGTAGTAATGATTTTGAAGGCTTCGTGTTGGATTGTCTATGGTACAATTCGAAAACCCCTTTCATTCCTTGTACTGAACCTCCTCCATTCATATTATCTTTCTTCCATCTTGCTATCCATACCCTCCTTACAATCATTTCCTAGGGCAACTGCGAAAGGTTTTCCTCCTGTTACACGTTTCGTAGGTCCCAGTGCTTGGCCTTTGGCCCAAACTCTATATTCCAACCCAAAAACTTGAGCTATGGTAGATTGAGACATGATACGAAGCAGTTAGTTATTCCACTCCAGGGTCCCAATTGACAGAGGGAGGTTGGTGACCTTACAACTTCAGCCATGACCGTGACTTCATGAAACCGGTCTTCTTTCTTTGACCACGTCTTGTCTGGAACACGTAGATTATATATATATATATATATATATATATATATATATATATATATATATATATATATATATATATATATATATTCTAAACATCTCGGTGGAATTGAAATACGCCAAGGTAACTCACACGAAGAGAAGAACACCATGACGCTTTTAAAAATAGTAATGCCAAGACATTAAAGGTTATTTCAGAGGAGTGTGGTTATTGAGAGAGAGAGAGAGAGAGAGAGAGAGAGAGAGAGAGAGAGAGAGAGAGAGACCTTTAACCAGCCAAGCTAGAGAGGGAACGAGTGTATGTGTGGAACCTAGTTATTTTGGCTCAAATTTGGCTCATGGCAGAGAGAGAGAGAGAGAGAGAGAGAGAGAGAGAGAGAGAGAGAGAGAGAGAGAGAGAGAGAGAGAGAGAGTATTATGAGCAGGTGGGATGGGTGGATTTTTTTTTTATTTATTTCTTTTTCCAACTATTTTAAAAATAGTTGGAAAAGTTTTACCTGTTTGTGGCACTCGCTCAAGTCTCGTTTGCTGACTACGGGAGATGTTCAAAGGTTGTATGTATTTTTCCTGTAATGTGTACACATATACATACATAATGTAGGAAGCGTGTGCGTAATATAGCAGAGCCTTTACTTAGTCATAGTACGATCTATATTGCTATACGGATATGAATCACGGCTTGATAATTACTTGAGAATACAGAGCTTTAAGGGGAATGTATGAGGATTCAGGTGGCAAGAGATACTTATAAGCGTTAGGAACAGTATAGGTACCCTAAGATGGGTTATGATGTATTTGCGTGTGTTTGCGCACGTATGCTTGTCATTATCAGGAAATTAGACCATTCAAGTGCTCTGGTATTTCTTTTCATAAAGTGACTGTAGAATGTACGAGTACTGTGCAACATCATCATCATCATACCTCTAGTATGTGTGGCGATGTGTATGTTGGTACAAGGCCAAGTCACAGCTAGTCCTAGCACGTAGTGTAGATGTGTGATACCCATATTAATAAAACAAAAGAGAATCTGGTAGTTATGTCTCTAGACTTACTGTGCTCGAAACTTGGCGCGCGTATATAATATATATATATATATATATATATATAATATAATATATATATATATATATATATATATTATATATATATGATATATAATATATATATATATATATATATATATATATATATATATATATATATTATATTATTTCGTTTTAATTGCATTACCTTCATCGTCATGTCATGTTTTTTGAGACTTCAATACTGCAGGTTTGTGATTTCGTGTAATACCTAGCCTATGCATATTTAAAAATGTCTGGTATCGACGTCATTTATGCTTGAAGCTTTTGAAGTGAAAGTGAAATAGCGCCATCTAACGATGGATGATGTGTACAACGTGGGTTCCAGCGTGGCTGGTTACTTCGGCCAGCTGGGCACTCAGTTGTGGTGTGGCAGGTATTACGCTCCTACGCTTTTTGTCTTTCGAGAGATTGCTAGTTTCTCTCTCTCTTCTCTCTCTCTCATAAGTGATTGTTATTGTTTCTCCCTTTTCTCTCTATCGTTAGAGGTTTGCGTTGAAATTTTAAATATGTATGTAAAACATTTTCTGTGTCCATGTACGTTGATTTAGGCGTAGCTGTGGATATTAAAAATAACTTACCTTAAATTCAGGTAAAGATGACACTCGTAACTTACAAGAATCCCAAAAACCGGTTTGTTGTTTTAATGAAACTAAACCGAACGATAGGCATAAATGGAAAGTACTCCATTGCTTTCGTCATGCAACCTGCCTTTCATTTGTTAACGGTCTCTTCTCTTCCCTCTACCCTGGGGAAGAAGTCCCTACCCCCCCTGCCCCTGGACGTGGGCGGGCGATCCAGTTTTTGGATCCTGTTTGACCCGGCAGTACGCTTAGGTATTCCGACACTTTCTGGTGGTTGACTTCAGTAGTACTACTGCCGTCTAGAAAGCTACGGTTAAAGTTCTTTCGGACTTTATAGGCCTTGTAGTTCTATCCTTCTGTTCGGAATGGGTCGTCGGCAATATAAAGACGAGAGGAATGGCTCCAAGCAGATGGAGTACGAGCCACCACCAAGCAGAGGACCAGGTGGGCATCTGAGAATGTTTAAGGAGCCGGATTTTGTATGGCTCGTCATTTGCTTATTTGAGTGATAGTTAAAAGTTGCCTGGGAAAAACTCTGCGAATATTCTTCTAACCGTGACTTTCTTGTGCATTTCAAATCGAGTTGAGTTTGTGTGAATGTATTTATAAGTCTTGTGGCCCTTGTGATTATGTTTTGTTTTCCTGTGATTTTGGAAAGTGAAATAGTTTTTGTTTAAAAAAAAAATCCCCGAATGGTAAAGTACAAAAGGTATTTGATAGATGGGATCTCAACATCTGAAAAGTGTTGCATGCAAGATGAGAGCTGTATTGTAAAGTGTGTAGAGTTCCTTCGTCTCGCTGCAGAGCTTCTTTGAGCTGTGTAAACTGTGTATATGTATGAAACTCCTCATTTTTTTATTTACTATGTAGGTATACTGTGTATGTATGTAATATATACACACACACATTATATATAATTATATATATATATATATCTATATATATATATAATATATATATATAATATATAATAATATCCTATATAGAGAGAGAGAGAGAGTGTTGCTGTATACACATACTGTGTATTTATATACATACACACATACAGTAGTACCTCAGATTAAAAATTTTGGGGATATGGTTCTGCTGTTAGGTAATAGAAACCCAATATCTTGCAGTTAATGGCAATTTCACATATTCTGGTGCATGAAATAACCTGTTCGTTACATTGCACATTCATTTAAGAGACTTATTAAAAAATTTACATGTAAAATGGTAGCCAAGCCAAAAAAAACAAAAATTATTTCAATGTTGCTGATAAGGGCAAAGTTCTGTTAATTGGAGGTGTGCATATATACACACACATTACATATTTATATGTGTATATGTGTGTGTATAGAGTGGTGAAGGGTGTACAGTCAAAACATAAGCTGTTGAGTCAGTGTGGTTCACCAAGGGCCAATGAAAGTTTGATCCCCAGAGGGGCCCCTGTGTCTTCCGACTTTTGTGTGTGTGTTAACCCAAGCAGTGAATTTGATACATGGTAATTTGGCAGCTGTGGTGTGGTGCACCCAGGGTAAAGGAGGGCCTAAATGGCAAGGCCAAACCTCATTCCCAAAATAAAAATATGTTCCTGTACGACAACCAAGCAGGATTACAAACTGGATGGGGTATTACTGTCATTATAACTTGCTAGGTGCGCTGTAGGCATTCCCTTTGGCTCTTAGTTGCATAGACGGCCTTTTACCTCACCTATGTTCCTGCTTCCTTTCTTCAGTCTTGCTGTCAAATGCTTCTCACATTTCCACTTTCAGACCCTTGTGCTATATGTACCTCATTTCTTTTATTTTCATCTTGCTGTTCAACCACTCCAATGCCTTCTTATGGCCTAAAGTGCTCCAGGGCTTGGCTTGACAACCTAAATTTCTTACATCAAATCAAATTCCAGAGCAAAAAAAATTTTTTATTGGAAGAAAAATGATTTTACTGACAGGAATCGCTGTATGAAATTTTATCACAAGAAATGTAGTTATATTTTTCTGCTTTATTTTTAGTTGCTAGCTTACCACTAAATGTTATAAGGTTAAACAGTGAATTTGCCTTTGTTTTTTAGTCAGTAATGTCATCACTGACAAATGGTAATTTATAATGATTTTTTTTTTTTCCAGTGGTTGACCTCATCTATTGGCGCGATGTGAAGAAGACAGGTGTCGTCTTCGGAAGTGTGATGGTCATCCTCCTGTCTTTGGCCTACCTGTCCCTCATCTCCGTGGTGGCCTACACTTCCTTGGCTCTCCTCTCTGGAACCATCACTTTCCGTGTCTACAAGAACATCATGCAGGCAATTCAGAAATCACAGGATGGACACCCCTTCAAGTAAGATGCAGATTTTTTTGTTTTTTCTATTATTTAGCTTTCATTCACATTATTTTGTTCAGTCATTTCAGCAGTCATAAGTTAGAAAGGTGGGTTTACAGGACCACAAAGCTCTCCTAGATCAGGTTGAATGCCGAGTCTTGGGTTAGGTTAGGTTACGGCAAGATGTTAAGAAACATGAGGGAGGTATTTACGAGTTATAAAAATATTTGCATCTTACAGTCTATTTACATATTGCGGGTTTGATTTTCCAAGTCATTTTTTTCCATTTTCCTTTAGTTCTTTTTTTTCAGATCACAATACAGCCTTTTACACAAATTCTTGATGTTGCTTACATCTAATTGTTTCTGTAATATGTTGTTGAAATGCATTATCTTTTATTTGGACACCATTTGATTGGGATGAATTTATTTGTTTGTCTGGTGCCTAATTTTCATTCCTTGATGGTTTGCCGGTCTTACATTGCTTATATATGTGTATTTCATGTAATTTACCAAAGCCTTGTATGATACGGCTTATACATCACATATGTATATTGTCAGTTTTAAAGCAGTGTTTGTGTTTTTTTTTTTTTTCCTTCAAATATTATACTGTGTTCCAAGATTTTCTTTTCTTTTCTTTTGAACTATCAAAATAGGCAGTTAAGTGTTTTTATAGAGGGGTGTCAAGTATTTGCATCCCCTGTAATTACCGAGGATCGACTGCAGACAGTTTTTGTCAGTGTTCTCTCCCAAACACTAGGATTGGAATAGGAACACTATAGGAACTTCTTTTAATGCATAGTTCTTTTTTTAATTTAAAGTGTAATAATATTAGCTTCTGTATATAATGTATATTGTTGATGAGTAGGTACTTTTGCTAATACGTAGTTAATAAATAGAAGCAAATACAGTTTTTCTCCCAATAAATGTAAGTCATTTTACTGAAGAATGAAGATGTATACATCTGTAATTCCCTCTCTCTCATAAGACATATGGAATGGAATGGAATATAGAGTTTAGGCCAAAGGCCAAGCACTGGGACCTTTGAGGTCATTCAGCCATGGAAAGAAAATTGAGAGTAGGTAGATGTGAAGGTGTAACAGGAGGAAAACTTCACAGTTGCACTATGAAATAATTGTTAGGAGTGGTTGGATAGCAAGATGGAAGAACAACGTGAATGGAGGTATAGTAAAAGGAATGAAAGGGTTTGCAGCTAGGGCCCAAAGGGATACAGTACAGAACCAAAGACATAGTATAACTGTATAAATATTCTCAGCAAGATCTACTCACTCATTGCAGAACTATCCTGGAAATGGACACAGATCTTCCATCAGAGAAAGTTCACGAAGCAACTGATGTCATTGTGTCACAGATTAACTCCACAGTTTCTGAACTGAAACGACTATTCCTTGTTGAAGACCTTGTGGACTCTGTCAAAGTAAGTGACTTTGTTTGTTCTTGTAGATGTTTACCAGTGTAAGGTGATGATGCTCTTGAGTAGGTAAACTTATTGATTCATGGTGGTTACTGTTCAGTATGAGATTGTGATGAAAAATACTGAGAGATGATGATGAAAAATGCTATGTAAATACTTACAAGTAAACAAGTTGTACTCAATAATCCTGTGGGTTTCTGTTTCCCTGGTGATAAATGTTATGATGGTACTGGAATGGAATATAGAGTTTAGGCCAAGCACTGGTACTATGAGGTTATTGAGTGCTACATAGAAAATTGAGAGTAGGTAGGTTTGAAAGGTGTAACAGGAGGAAAACCTCCTAGTTGCTCTATGAAATAATAGGGGAGGGTGGATAGTAAGATGGAAGAATGATATGAATGGAGGTACAGTAAAAGGAATGAAAGGGGTTGCAGCTATGGGCTGAAGGGACACAGCAAAGAACCTTGAGTAATGTCTACAGTGTACACCATGAGGTGCACTGATGATGGCACTACCCCCTATGGGGGTTGTGATGGTACTGTAGTATGTCATCCCACGTCTCCCCATATCTTCCGGGGTTTTCGATTCAGATTATTGCAGCCTTTGTGAACCCCGAAAGATTTCATAAATAAATGGATGGTATACTGATGAATTTTTATGAGGTAGTTTGAAATCATACACGTCATGATTGTATTTTGCGTAAGAGTAGAGGTGGGAAGGGTCTGGGACGTCCTCCTTGATAGCCTTAGAAGTAATAGGAACTCCTGAAGTTTGTTCTTTGCTTTGTCTCCCTCCTATATTACAGCATCTAGGTCACTTGTGTTTCTTATAATTGTAAAATACTCAAGATATATTGCTAGTACAGTAATACAAAAGGGGCAGTTTTTTTAAGACTAAAAGGCTTTCCATTTATAGTACTACCATTACATTTATCTGCCCTTATGGGAAAAAATCAGAACTAGCTTTGTCATAATATTTGTATATCCTAATATACCTTGTTAAAGTATTGTTTACTGAAGCTTTCAGTTATAGACATTACCTTTTACCACCAAAACTATACGGTATACATTGCTGTACATCAGCATGTTTCTTTGATTTGAAATTACCCATTATTCAGGCTTCTATATCTGATCAATGTGGGTGGGGTGTTGTTGGATTTTGTCAATGCACAATGAATTTCTATCATTCTTCATCACTGAAGGAGTTTCCTAGAGTTTCTACTGTAATCTTGTCAAAGGTAATTTAATTAATCACTGCAGCCATGTGTTGAGAAGGCATGTTACCCTTGTTACTGCAGCAAAAGAAATATGGGTTTTGGTGATGTACCAGCTGTGTTATATACTATAAAAAGAAACCAATAATAAGCCATCTTGACACCTAGCAGAGTCAGTTGAGTTTGTTAGGGAAGATATATTTGATCAATTCTGTGAAAAACTATTTGGAAACACGATTGACCTATTGTCATTTTCATATCCTTATCAGTTTACTTCATGTATTTTGCATCTAATGAGTTTTGTTCATTCCAGTTTGGTTGCCTTCTGTGGTGTCTGACATACTTGGGCTCATGGTTCAATGGACTGACACTTGTCATCCTGGCGGTGGTGGCATTATTCTCTCTCCCCAAGGTCTACGAGCAAAACCAGACACAAATTGACCAGTATGTTGGTCTCGTCCGTTCCCAAGTCAATGATGTCATGTCCAAGTAAGTTGAATGTTTTGGCTAAGTCCCTCGTAGTTTGGTTATTCAACATTTCTTATATTTACTAATTATTTCGTTACCTGTTAATTAACAAATTGCATGTTTATGATAGTTCAGGAACAGAATTGTGAAAATGGACACTATTCTCAGGAACCTTCCTTTGCAGTTCTTACCCTAGAAGACTAGATGGTTCATGATTAGTGAAAAATTGAGTGTTACTATTAAACTTGAAAACAGGAGGAGAAGTAAATAGACTAGAGTAAGTGTAAATGTATGTATATTGAAAGCACACAAAGTCAACATTTCAAAAGAGGAGAAAACTAAAAAGGTGTTCAGTCACAAGATTGCCAGAATTGCTGTGAAACAGGGACAACCAAGAGACAGTGATATGCAGCAGTTTTTCCACACATTTTTTGGACATGTTGGGTATATCGTAGACAAAGCCATTGCTCTAGTGAAATTTTCTGTCATTTGTATACAGATATCAGTTCAATCACAGGTAAAATTAAGATTTCCTTCAAACCATCCCTACAAGTTTAGAAAATTAACCCATGGGTTAAATTATGAAGTTTGATTACCTGCTGGTTCATAATTAAGCTAGATCATGTTTAAACTGCTACCGAATTATTCTGAGTTATCAACAATATTTTACAAGGTTATATAGTTAGGCAGCCAATGTTTTCACCCCTCACCATTTTCATGATCTTTAAAGTTTCATTTTCATTCATACATTGTTAATCAGTTCTTTAAAGTTATATTGACTTTAAGCATTTAGTTCTCCAACTTGAATTGTCCCATAAGCCTTGTTGATGCAGGCTAGTTGAGCAGCCATTAGTGCTAGTGACCTGTGAACTACTCCTCTACTTGCACAATGTCAATGAAAATGCTCCTAGTGTCAATGCTTACTTGCTGGGTAAGTTTTAACTTGTAGCGGCTACTAAACTAGTCCCCTGTCAGTGAGTCTTTAAGTATAAACCCCATTTTGTAGATGCAAGCACACTAAAAGAAGAGAAGAAAAAGAATAAAATGAACCAAAAAGATAGAACGGAATTTTATAGTCATACAGTATATTGAGTTTTCTTAATTAATAATATTGTACCATTAAACTTCAGCCTTTGGAGTGCTTGAAATTTAAGATACTAATTTTAATATCATCACAAATTTATATTTTCTACCAAAAGCTTTTTTTAACTAGTAATTGTATCAGCAATTGCAATCTAAGTTGTAAGATATATTGATCAGGTAAGTTGGAAGAAACAAACAAAATAGAACAGCAGTGGAATTAAAGTGGGGAATTAACTTATTTACCTTATTTTTTTTTCAGGGTGAAAGCTGCTCTCCCAATTGGTAACAAAGAGAAGACGCAGTAGATTTTCCTAAGTGTGATATCTTAGTGCATATGTTTTTGTGCGCTGCATCGAACCACTGGCGTTTGGCATCACTTGCAAACTTTGACATCTGTTTATTTGTCTTCTTGTGCAAAAGAGCAATACCAGTGGGGAGCCAATTTAGTGTTGTGGCTGAGCATTCGCTGCTCCCTTTCTTCACAGTTTATTGCTCGCTGGAAATTTCATTAGTGCTGCTCACCAGTGTTTTATTGTTACATTGACTTTGTAATCATGCTAAAGCTTAGGTTATGATTCACAAATACCTTTTGTTTCAACCAACATAGTACGGAGACCAATCAAACCCAGCAGCCCAACATTCTTGTGCAGTAGAGGGAGCAGAGACAATATCCTGAGTGAATGTATAAATGAGGCACAGTTTGATAGAGCGAGAAAAAAAAATAGGCACTTCCAGCTGATAATATATTTGTATAGTGCTAGTGATAATGCTCAGCTCAGATGCTATTGTGCCTCTGGTCACCCTAATAATGGAGCTCACCTTTGCTTGCTTGTCTTAGTGGATGAGTTTTCTTCAAGCCCACTGTCATGGTGGGTTGAATAGATATCTGTTAATAGTAATGTCCAAAGGATGTTATTAGAAGACATTCAATCAAGGGTGAGAGACATTGTATGTGAGATACACAGCTCCATTGTATAGTCATTACTACATGTAGGATATCTTTCCTTTATTTTTGACAGTAGCACTGTGAAAGGAGTATCAATGCAAATGTTTTCAGAATAGTTTGTTTTTGAATGCTTTAAAAAATGGCTGTCTTATATGGTTACTGTAGACTTTTGCCAATTTGTGTAAGAGATCTGTCGTCAGATGTCACTTCTAAGATCTGTCTGTATAAGTTACGACCTTTAAAGCTTTTTTAATTTTTCTATAGGAAACTGACTTCTACAATGTACCCAGTGGCATATACTTTTTATAAATGATATGCAAATAGGGTTTTGATTTTTATAAAATATATATGAATATATATATAATTATAATCACCTTAAGTAACTCTGTATGGGAAACCTGGTTCCATTTTGATGGGTGTTCTCTTGTGTATGTGAAGTGGGATTTTTTTTTCTTTCCCTCTAACTATCATAGTGCTGTTGCTTACCACAAAATGTATAACAAGCTTCTGTGTACAACCTCATTAAATGTCATCTTCAAGTTGCAAGAGGGATTCCAGGCCAATAAAAATAAATGACTTAACTATGAGTGTTTTCTGTACTCGGTTTGGTTTTGGGATCCACGAGTGAAGAACAACTTCTTTCACCCAGTTTCAATTTTAAGTTAATGTAAAAGGTATTGTAGGATGAGGCCTTTTCATTATTTATATTTGGGTAATGGGTAGGAAAGCAAATGTAAAAATTTAAGTTGAAAGGTTTTCTAAATATCTGTAGGTGTTCTTTCATATTGCATCTATTACTGTCACAAACAACAGTAAAATTTGCTGTATTACCAAATAAAACATCCATGATAAATGCACTATTTTTATTTATCCTCCATGACTTCATGGAAAATAAATAGTAATCATAAATATTAATCCTAGAAAATGACAAACAAATGACAGTGCTTTGAATATTTACAATGATATTGATTTGTAAAATATGAAATGGTGTACATTGAACTTTTCTCTGCAATTTTTTTTTGGGGGCCAGTTTGTAGAATCAATTGCTGCAGAGCTTCAAAACGCCTACTATATATATTTACACAATTTATTTGTACAATAATTTAACTCTGAATACTTTAATTGCCCATGACACCTAACAAGTCAGCTATGAAATCTACACGTAGCTCATACCCCCAAAATAATGTGAACACCGAAATTTCATCTTCCCTTAGCAGTACTTTTGACCTATGTCCTTTAGCTTCAAAGGGAAATGCTCAAACACTGAAACAAAGGTCACAAGTTCAAACCGAATTGGGGAGGCTCGTTGCTTTTCACTCATTTTTCCAAAGTGGAATTATCTTGCAGTAAAACTCTTAGCTGCAAACCTTAACTGCATGGTTAACATATATCAAAATGTCTTCCAATAAATATAAACCTTATTTTACCTCAGTTATACTACCCAGAACACAGCAATATTAGATGAGACTTGTCCTTGATGTGTTTTAAAGAAAACAGATTCTTCTCGACTAAGTATCCTCTTTAGAGGGAGCTCTCTACTTAAACCTCTTACTCTACATTATGGTGCATTGCCACTTCCAAGAAATATGACACATTTTTAAAGTAATTTGTATTTTTCCTAACATACAAACGAGATCTTTACACACGGGATTTACTTTTAGCGCTAGCTGGAGCTGAGCTGGCTGTTTAAAACAAGGTGGAAATTGGCAGTTGGCTACCGACAGAAGGGGAGGAATCTCCTCCATCCAGTAGGTAGGCATTCGCTTGACCTTTTGGCCCATGACATGGAATTAAGGGTAGCTAGAGGTGGGCAATTTATGTAGACCTCTGGTTTGTTTGCTAGAAAAAATACAAATTATTTTTAAAATTTGTCATTGTTCCCCAGTCTTTTACATAAGGGAGACTTATCCTTGGTGGGAGTTCCTCATTGGACGAGTCGGTTACGTGCTCAACTACCGTTCTCAGGGTCTGGGTTCAATTCCCCGCTCTGCTAACGTGAAATCAGAGGAATTTATTTTTGGTGATAGGAATTAAGCTCTCGATGTGGTTTGGATCCCACAATAAACCAGCCCAAAGAGGTGAAGACTTCAGAAGTGGTAATGCAAAAGGCCTTCAGGCACTTGATAGCCTATAGGATCCTTAAAAGCAGGCAGAGCGACGGGAAGTCGTAAGCCCACGACTTGAATTATGGATGCAAAAGACATCTAGATGCCAACAGCATTTGAGGTTCCTGGGTCACATATTAAGTGCTGACAAGCCCCAACATTCTAACCATGGATGCAAAAGACATCAACAGCAACTGGAAGTCATAAATCCAAGTACTGACCATACCCAATCTTTGCTAAACTTTGCTGACTGCACGAGAAGAGATATTTTCAATGTGGTATGGTTGATGGCTGTTATACCTGCAGTCTGTAAAGACGGCCAAACAATAACAGTTTCATTGTGTTGAGATTGAAGGACTAACCCGACCATTTTCCTGGATGGAACAATTCTTCGAAACGTCAAGGTGTCAAAGACCAATTGTTGCAAACACCGACCCTAGTGACTGAACTTTTCTGTCATACATCCTTCATCCTGAAATGTCTGGTTGACCACTACTGCCACCCTCTTGTTGACTAAGGAACTAGCAAAATGATTTCTTGAAGAGTTGGACTGAAATTCTTTTGTCGTTATGTCTGACCAAGAAATAAGTAAAGGCTATCCAACCACAATTGGCAGTATGTAAATTTCCTGTGAGTACAATTGTGAGAATTAATTATCTTAGAAGACAAAATAGCCCCATTAAGTTTCAGCATACTGTAGATAAATATGGTTACTGTCGGTATCTCTGATTCCCAAATCAACACATTCTGGGAAACCCAGTAAGCTAACCTTCCTCCAAAATTTCTCTTGGCTGCAGACTGTTTCAAACTTATGAATAATTACCAGGATTCTTATTTCCTGCTTGGTATGCTCATGCATCACTGTCCTATCAACTATGTTATCAAATGATACTCCTCTCCTACATATGGCTCTCTAGTTCATACTGGTCACCCATTTTTTATGACCATGACTAGGATAACCAAGTGCATTACTTCTGTTAACACTAACCAAATTACATTACATCTGTTTACACATGTCATGGAACAGTATCTCCTGTGTTCATCACCTGAAGGCTATACCACCTGCCCACAATCACTGGGACCAACAACTTTAAGCCACCTCTCTATCCCTCTGAATACTATAGGAGATGGTTGATTTAGAAAATAAAGGATTTTTGTTAGCTCTACCACCATGGTCCAAGCATCCTTCAAAATGACTTCAGTAAGGAAATAGGATAGGCAACTGCAGATAATTATTGGTCCTATGGGACACAAGAAGGGCAGGAAAATTGGCACAAGATCCAGTCCAAAAGGAGTTCAATTTCCTCTCGAGTTTTTGAGATTATACAGTGCTAAGAATTAATCTCTTTCTCCTCCTAACTGTACAAATAAAAAAACAATTAAGGATCCCTGAATGTGCTGGTACATATAAAATATATGCACTCCCTATCCCTAGCCAAGTGTACTGGAAAGCTGAAATGTGAAAGAGGCATAATATCAGCATATACTATACGTATCAGCGTATGCTATAAATACAAATACTATAAATAACTTTTATGTATGCAACTTACCAAGGGATTGCATAGCTATAGTTTCACTATCCGTGGCAGCTAGAATTTGAAATTCACAGTAGCGCTATTTTGTTTTGGTTAGACGACTACCCCACCACCACCAGCAAAGCGTGGAACCAACCCTGTAAACAAGTCCGTTTTTTTTCTGCCGCTGATAACCTTGACATTGGTTTTATAGCAGCTGCAGAATCTGAATCTGGTAGAATCTTCTCAATCAATGTCTCTGGCATTTGGTGAAGTACTCTCACGTTTATTAGCCGCTTTGGCATTGATTAGATATACAGGAATTCAGTATTTCGATTTTGTCTTGCTTTTGTTTGAACCTAGACTAGGCTTTGTTTATGTTAAAGCCGGCATGTCCGATTCTAGTACACAAAGCATAAGGTATTGCAACAAAAGCTGCAATTCTAAGCTAATCAAAGCTTGTTACGACCCACATTCAGTTTGCTTTAATTGTAAGGGTCAGAATTGTTCACTGCAATTAACTAATAACAAATGTGAAAATTGGGGGGATAAGGTGTGGAGGACTTTAAAAGATCACATAAAAAAGCTTCAGATAAAAAGAGAAACGCGGGTGTTAGAGCTAGCAGTAGGCAGTTGTTAGCTAGTCAGGCTGACGATATCTATTTCTCATTCTCCTTCTGTCACACTCGTTCCCTTGTATCAAGCTTTACAACCCGATCCTGACCCTGGCTCCCTTGCAGCCATACTCAATTCTGTTGCCAGCCTTGAACTGCAGGTAGACCAGAAAATTTCTATAATGTTACAGGCCATGGAACAATTGAGAGCTAATGTCAAAGCTCTCATGGACATGGTAGGTAAAATTTATGAAAGTGTTATGCAGTGGAGGTGGTGGCTGCTTATCCCACTGATTCTCCTAGGCAAAGGTCCCTGTCATACTCCCCTAAACCTGGGAGGAATCATATCGGTAGCCCAAGGGAAGTCGGTGGGGTCTGCCCACGGTTAGTTGCCCCCTCAGTCGATCCTGTCGTAGTATCCCAGGTATCGACAGAGCGCCACTGAAAAGGCATCTCTAAGCAAGTATCCTGTTTTTCCTCAAGTGTGTCTAGCTCAGAGGAATCGCCATCAGGCACCAATGGCACCTTGCGGATGAATCTCTTCCATTGAAAAGATGAATGAGGAAGGATTCGCTTTCTCCTATGCCTTCCAAGAAGGCTGGTGATTGGGCATACTGAGCTATGCCCATTGTGTACTTTCTGGGTCAGTCCCAAGTGTTTTTCCCAAGTGGGTGTTCCTACACCGAGCATAGTGTGTATCTGAGCATCCGTTGGTGCCAGGTACCCCTCCTGCTCCTCACTCGTCACTCATGCATTCAGTCTGCAAGTCCATAGAGGCTCAGAGTAATGTGTGTGTATCCGCTTTAGAAGGGGACCCTGTATCAGCGTCAGTGTATCCAGTGCTCACTGAAAGTTCTTCTAGGCCTAAGAAGCACCATGCACCTGAGAGCCATTGGCTCCTCTGCTTTTGTTGCCTTCTAGTCTCCCGGAGGCTTCAAAGTGCCCATCGGTACATATTCCCTCTACAATTCAGCCATCTCACAAGCGCCCGTCGTTGACAGAGCACCCATTGGCTCCACAAGAGCTCCCTATGGTGCACGAGTCTCCATTAGCACCTGAGTGCCCATTGGTGCCATAGCTCCCATCAGTGCCTCAGTTCCCTTTGGTGCATCAGCCTCCTTCAGTGAGTTTTTCATTTGCTCCTCAGTTACCAGGACTTGCAATGCCTTCCAACCTTCAGGAATGAAAACTACTTCTGTAGATCCTTCAACAGTGGATATCCAATGGAAACTGGATCGTATTTTGGGTCTATTTCAGAAACCTCTAGCGCCTGCTGAAATCCCTTTCAACCTGTCTCCTGTCTCTTTGGGAGAAGAAGTAGAAGCGGAAGTAGATAAGGATACTCCTACAGTATATTCATCTTTGCTTAAATATTTGCTAGCAAATTTCCCTGGTTTCTTTTCAACAGCAGCTCTGGCTTCCCTGGCTTCTATTTACCAGATGGATAACCAGGTAGAGGGTGCCTCTAAGCTTCCGAAGCTGGTTTTTACCAAGGCTCTCGGAGGAGAGAGAGCAAGGGAAAGTCCACTTTTGTTTCCCTCCTCCTAAGCTGTGTACTAGGAGGCATTGTTCACACGAGACAGGGAAAGCTCTTGCCCTGGGAGTTACTGCCTCCTCCCAGGGAGACTTCTTTGGTTCTTACTGACCCCTCCAGGAGATCAGCCTTCAACTCAGCCAAAATTATGTTCTCGACCTTAGAACTGGACCACCTTCTGAAAAAATTTTGTTTTGGTAGTTATGAGTTCTATGGACTGGTGTGTAGGAGCATTAGCCCGCGAGATTAAGGAGTGTGCTGCCATCTCGAAGGACTCGGTATTGCACTTGCTTGGTGTTATATCCTGCCTTGATAAGGGCATTACAGGTATTACAGATGGGTGTCTTGAATTAGGATCCCTATTTGCCTTAGGCATCCTCGAGAAGAAGGAGCTTTAGTGCTCCTTTACTACTAAAGGAGTGACCCACTCTCAGAGATCAGTTCTTTTGCTCTCGCCACTTGATCAAGTACCTGTTTCCTCAAACCACAGTTCTGCAAATTTCTTTAGATCTTCAGAAAAAATCTACTCAAGATCTTTTGGGGTAGTCTGCAAAGTGCCCTAGGGAGATGACAGCCAGTCATATTCATGCTTCTTCTTCATCTTCCAATCAGTATCAGCCCTTTCATGGCAGAGGTAAGCCAAGAAGTTTCCCCAGTAGGAGCAAGGCTCCTTCAGTTTTGGCAGAGTTGGGAAGTGGGAGGGGCAGAACCATGGGTTTTGAAGGTTCTCAAAGAAGGGTACACTATTCCTTTCATGTGAAAACCTCCCTTAGCCAGCTCTCCACTAATTCTGACAGCTTACTCTGCCAAATCAGAGAAATTCTTAGCTCTTGTCCAAGAAGTGGCATCACTGTTAGCAAAGAGGGCTGTAGAAGTAGCAGAGGATCCTGACTCAAAAGGTTGTCCCCAAGGTCTCAAAAGGCCGGAGACCAGTTCTAGATGGGAGCTCCTTGAACTTGTTCATGTCGAAGACCAAGTTCAAAATAGAAATGAATCAGGCAATATTGTCCTCAATTCTTCAAGGAGACTGGATGATCTCAATCAACATGGAGGACGCGTACTACTTCCATATCCCTATTCACCCAGAATCGAGAAAGTTCCTACGATTCGTTTTCCTGAAAAGAATTTACCAGTTCAGAGCTCTGTGCTTCAGCCTCTAAACAGCTCTCCAAGTGTTTACCCTTATCCTAGCCCCTGTGGCAAAGAGGTTACACCTAGGTGTGAAGATCTCTCTCTACCTCGACCACTAGCTTGTTTGCTCTCAGACAAAGTTGAAATGTATGGAGGACCTGCAGAAAACCCTGGCATCAGCCCAAGAACTGGATCTTCTCATAAATTTAGGGAAATCTTATTTAGTCCCTTCTCAAGAGATTGTATATTTGGGGATGAGGATCAACTCTCTAGCTTTTCAGGCTTTTCCCTCCCCCAAAAAAGAATCAATGCCTGCCTTCAGAAAATATAGAAGTTTCTCTCCTTTCAGTCTTGTTCGTTGAAGGCCTGGATGAGCATTCTGGGGGCTCTCATCCATCAACATTTCGTAACTCTGGGTCAGTTGCACATGAGAAACCCACAATTTTTCCTCAGAATCAACTGGAATCAGAAGCACCCAGATTCGTTTGTGTCCCCAGTAACAGCAGAGATAAAGGAGTACCTTGTATGGTGGAATTCAAGAGCAATACTTTTAGAATGGAAACCTCTCTTTCCTCCAAGCCCAGACCTAGTGTTTTATTCAGGTGCCTTGGACCTTGATTGGGGAGTTTCAGGAGTTTGGACTGTAGAACAAAAGAGCTGGCACATAAATGTGAAGGAATTATTAGCCATCCACTGGAGATTAAAAGCTTTCTGTACAGAGATCAGCAACAAAGTAATAATAGTCCACTTGGACAACACAACAGCTCTATCCTTTAAAAGAAAACAGGGGGTACCCATCCATTCACTCTGTGTGAGGCAGCAAGAGCCCTGCTCTTATGAGCGCATCCAAATCATACGTCGATCTTAACAAGGTTTATTCAAGGCAAATTCAATGTGTTGGCAGATGAACTCGTTGCAGAGACATCGATCTGTTCCATCGATCTGTTCTGGTCAGTAAAGCAGAAGCAAAATGAGGTTGTTTTTATATTGTAAAGACATATAAAGTATGTATGACCTAGGCATAATATGGTCAACATTTCTGTTAACAGACCTCCTAGCAATGTGAAGGTAAGCACTATCCAAATGCATCACAGGTCACTGATTCAAATCACATATGGAGCATGGTAAAAGGAAATATAGCTCTAAAGGAACTAACCACCTAATAATTGAAAATGTAGCATTAAATTTCCTATCTGGCCTATAGATTATTTGAACTTTGTAACTTAATTGGGCAATGCTCTGCTATTAAACACAAGTCACACATAAACATCAAATAAATATGAAACCTGGTATGAAATCCTCTTTAACATATCAGAATGATGAAAAAAAATTTAATAAAATTATTCCTCCCTAATACTTGGCTCTACCTATGCCTATATCTACAGAAAATGAATATCAGTTCCTTAATCCAACAACATACACTGATAAAGACATCCTAAATACTGATTAAGAGTAAAATGAAAGTTTCAACAAATAATGAGGATGATGTCTATTTTACAATGCTGTTATGTAGTACTGTAGATCTTATAGCTCTTACCAAAATGCTGGTTTGCCTTTCTAATTTTGTGATTTTGCAAATTCTAACAAAAGGCTGTTAAATTCTCGAAGACTACAGCTTGTTCTCACAGCTTCAGGGTCAAAGTGCGTTCTGCTGGCCTTGTGATTAGCACGTTGAAGATACTCGACAACCTTATTGATTTTTCCCAAGTCATGACCTGTTCATGGTGTACAAAAGAGGAAAAACAAGGTATTACGTTATCTTGTGTAAAATGGCTATTACAGTTATTGGCTTGAAGTATCTCAGGTTTAGAAAAAATAATTACGGTAAAAAATTAAATTGAAATCATTGTAGAACACAACAGATTCCAGTATTGCTGTAACAGTTAATGGTGTATAAGAGGTAATATTGCACAACAACAAAGAACACAATAGCATTTGAAAAATTTCTCTACTGTACTTTCTAGGCCTTAAGGTTACAGTCAAACCAACCCCTTTTTGTGGTTTGGATTTGCAGCTGAACCTATTTACTGATTTTTCTGTGGAATGTATATCCACATTATTTGAGAAAAATTTGCCTAATAGCAGAATTTTTCATAGAGAAATATTCACAAATTACTTTCAAGACTAAATACAGTTTTCATGATAAATCTATTAATTACAGTTTTCATGATAAATCTATTAAATACAGTTTTCATGATAAATCTATTAAAACAGGCAGGTATAACAGGCATTTTTAGATGGCGTTTTTGGTGTCTGAACTATCAAAATAGGCAGTTATAAGCATTTTTAGAGGGGTGTTAAGTATTCGCACATTTTAGCTACTCGTGGGTGGTTGTGGTCCCTATCCCCCGCAAATCTCGGGGTCGACTGTATACTGAAAAATAAAGGAAAAACACTAAACGGAAATACCTTTTCCTTCTCCTTTAGCTACAAGGTTCACAGCATATAGCTTGTGACCAAGCATCACGCAAATTTCAATATGAGAGAGGGTTCACCGTTAAATTCCAATAGCCAAACATACCTTTTGGGCAATGGCGATGGAGATTAAAATAGAAGGGTGGTGATCTCAGACTCGGATGATCGAACTTCAACTTCTTCGGCAATCTCTCCCCTTCATTATCCTCCTCCATCGTGTGGTACGAGTGGTGCCCCTCCTCTTCCTCTTCCTCCTCCTCTTGGCTCATTATACTTTCGTCTACCTTCTCTGACAAAGTGTTCTCTTTGTCACCACTGCTCTGCATCTTGATACTTGGATGAGCTTCACATCTGGCTTCACTAATAATGGTCTAGAAAAGAATCATAGAAGTTCAAAAACTGAGAATTTGACTCTGAGATTTTGAAAAATTATGTCATTCTATTCCTAACTACTGAGTTTGCCATCTGTAAAATATTTTCAGCAAATTCAAATGTCAAATGTAAATTTTCAATTGTAATTTTTCTATGGTTACTTTGTTTTAATTATTTTTTTTGGCTAGTTTTGCACTGATTAACCCTTAAACGCCGACTGGACGTATTTTACGTCGACATTTTTTGTCTCTCGGGTGCCGACTGGACGTATTTTACGTCGACATACAAAAGTTTTTTTAAAAATTCGCGGAAAAATACTTTTAGGCCTACCAGCCAAAAACTCTTGAATCACGCGCCTTGGGGGATGCTGGGAGTTCACGGATCAAGGTATTGTTTTGTTTACAATCGTTACGCAGGCGCGCAAGCGCGAATTTCTTTCTTGCCGCACTAAAAAGTATCTGTGACACATCTTGGAAATTATTTCGTCACTTTGACATAATTTTTGTACCATTTTAAATTAGCCGTTACATGGAGTATTATATATGAAAATGTGCGCATTTTTATGAAGAATACAACAAAAAAATATTCATGATTGTAGCTTTTATCAGTTTTGAGATATTTTCATATAAATAACGATAAGTGCCAAAATTTCAACCTTCGGTCAACTTTGACTCTATCGAAATGGTCAAAAAACGCAATTGTAAGCTAAAACTCTAATATTTTAGTAATATTCAATCATTTACCTTCCTTTTGCAACTAATTGGAAGTCTCTAGCACAATATTTCGATTTATGGTGAATTTATGAAAAAACATTTTCCTTACGTCCGCGCGGTAACTCTTCCAAAAAAATCATACATGCGATTGTGGTAATGTTTGCACCATTTTAAATTAGCCGTTACATAAAGTTTTATATATGAAAATGTGCGCAATTTCATGCACAATACAACTAAAAACAACCCATGGTTGTAGCTTTTATCAATTTTGAAATATTTTCATATTAAAAATGATGTGACAAATTTTCAACCTTCGGTCAACTTTGACTCTACCGAAATGGTCGAAAAACGCAATTGTAAGCTAAACCGCTTATATTCTAGTAATATTCAAGCATTTACCTTCAGTTTGCAACAAATTGGAAGTCTCTGGCACAACATTTCGATTTATGGTGAATTTATGAAAAAAATAACATTTTCTTTACGTCCGCGCGGTAACTCTTCCGAAAAAAATCATACGTGCGATTGTGGTAATGTTTGCACCATTTTAAATTAGCCGTTACATAAAGTTTTATATATGAAAATGTGCGCAATTTCATGCAGAATACAACAAAATATAATTGAAGGTTGTAGCTTTTCTCATTTTTAAAATATTTGCATATAAATCACGATAAATAGAAAAAAAACCACGTTCGGTCAACTTTGACTCTACCGAAATGGTCGAAAAACGCAATTGTAAGCTAAAACTCTTACAGTCTAGTAATATTCAGTCATTTATCTTCATCTTGAAACAAATTCGAAGTCTCTAGCACAATATTTAGATTTATGGTGAATTAAAAAAAAAAATCTTTCCTTCCCTCCGCGCGCGGATTCTCCGCCACAAATCTCCGAAATGCGTATGTTCCATTCTCGGAATATTTGCTCCGTTTCATATTAGGCATTTCATAGAGTTTTATATATGAAAATGTGCGCAATTTCATGTAGAATAAAACAAAAAATATTTGAAGGTTGTAGCTTTTCTTATTTCCAAAATAATTGCATATAAAAAAATATATATATAAAAAATTCTACATTCGGTCAACTTTACCTAGTCAGATATGGTCGAAAACTGCATTTGTAAGCTAATATTCTTACAGTATAGTAATATTCAATCATTTTTCTTCATTTTGAAAGAAATTGGAAGTCTCTAGGACAATATTTAGATTTATGGTGAATTTTTGAAAAAATATTTGTTTACGTACGTGCGTTACGAATTCATGCATTATTTTGTGATAATATTTTCTCTGTGTTGCTTTTATCGTTTTACAATGTGTTATATACCAAAATGATCGCAATTTAGTGTACATTACAACGAAAAAAAAGTAACTCGTTACCTTTAACCGTTTTGCGCACAGCGCGATTTGAATACAATTATATATGAAATTTCGTTTTTGCGCTATCATATATCGCATTATTTATATATGATAATGATAATTTTTTTCATTTCTGATGGTTGCATACTAAACTTCAGCCAATGGCAAAAAAAGGAGCCAAAAATGAACTCTTAATCTTAAAAACTAAGCGCGCTGTGATTTTTTGAAAAAAATATTTTTTCCGCTTCCGCTCTCACTCTGAAACACTTCCGGCACACGGGAGACATTTTTTTTTTTTACCGCTTCGGCGTTTAAGGGTTAACATAGTATTATAATCAAGTACAAGCAGTCCCCAGGTTAAGGTGTTCCTACTTTACGGTGCTTGGTTCACAGGTCCGATAACCTGATTTTAGGGTGCCATTGGCTATCTTACGACGCCATAAGCGATTTTATGGCGCCGTAACCGGTTTTATGATGCTGTAAGCCATTTATTCCAATTATTATTATTATATTCAGGTTTACAGCTTTTTTTTTTTTTTGTCGAGAACAAAACCTCCAGCATAAACCAGGGACTGCCTGTATGGGTATTCAGCTTCAAAATTATACATGAAAAACAAATTCACATTAAGTAATATGTAAAATGAAAATATTCATTTTACATATGATTTATTGCACAGATTTCAAGACCTCTCAAAACCTCGGAGGGTTAAATTCAAAAGCTCCCATATTTCTAGATAAGCACGGTGAACTTTTTACAAAACTTGGAAATATAAAAGAAGTTAAATTTATGTTCTCTTGATTACAAAAAAAACTTATTTATATAACACAAAAGTACAGTTATCCTAACCACTTAATAAGTACATCAGCATACTTCCACTGAAACATGATATTGTTATGTTACAATAAAGTTTCATACATACTTACCTGGCAGATATATACATAGCTAAGACTCCGTCGTCCCCGACAGAAATTCAAATTTCGCGCCACTCGCTACAGGTAGGTCAGGTGATCTACCGGCCTGCCCTGGGCGGCAGGACTAGGAACCATCCCCGTTTTCTATCATATTTTCTCTCTTCCACCTGTCTCCTGCGGGGAGGCTGGGTGGGCCTTTAATTGTATATATCTGCCAGGTAAGTATGTATGAAACTTTATTGTAACATAACAATATCATTTTCATACAATCAACTTACCTGTCAGATATATACATAGCTGATTGGCACCTTCGGTGAGGTAAGAGACAGCTACTATATGGAATAGACAGGTAAACAACATATGTTGTAGGTATAAATAAAACCTTGGTTCCTACCTGATAGGTGGTAGACTTCGTGGGTGTTTGCCCAGTAGTCTGCATCACCTCAAGAAACTTTAGCGAGATATATGATCTATGGCCAAGAGTTCTTGTGGGTCTGCCGATGGGGTCTTATCCGCTTACTCGGCAGAGCCTGAAAGGACTTTGTCAATGGGTGCTGATCCACTTATATGACAATACACCTTATGAAGGAGCACACAACCAATCCCGACCACCTGATCCTAACCATATGTTAGAACTAAGGATTGTTCCGAGTTATCCCCGAACTCTTCACAACAACCGTAACTCAAAAACCACTACGCACACATACATAATTTCTAAAAAAAAATTATACTCATCTAATTAGATATGACAAGATTCTCTTACTGAACAACATAGACGGCCGCCCGTGCTAAACCAAGTCCTCCATTGTTCGAAGAGACTCCAGACCATATCTAAAAAGAAGAAAAGTATATACTTTTAAGGATTGGTGTCGGCTACCGTACCCAGAATCGTATCCGCCGATACGAAAGGACCCAGAGAAAAACACTTCTCATATGTCACACGAACGTCTTTCAAGTAATGTGATGCAAATACTGAGTTGCATCTCCAAAATGTCGTATCTATGATGTTTTTAAGCGACATATTCTTATGAAACGAGAGAGACGTCGCTACTGCTCTCACTTCATGAGCTTTAACTTTCAACAGTCGCAACTGTTCGTCAGAACAGACCTTATGCGCGTCTGTAATGACGTTCCTCACAAAGAATGCCAGAGCATTCTTGGACATCAGTCTTGTGGTCTTTTACTGCGCACCAAAGACCTTGTCTAGAGCCTCCCATCTGATGCTTTCTCTGAATGTAGAACTTTAGAGCTCTTACAGGGCATAGAGATCTTTCTGCTTCTCTTCCTACGAGACTCGATATGCCTTTGACTTCGAATGACTTAGGCCAGGGATTCGAGGGATTCTCATTCTTAGCTAAAAACAGGGTCTTAAACGAGCAAATAGCTGAGTCTCCCTTGAAACCTACTTTATCCTGCAGAGCATGTAATTCACTAACTCTCTTTGCCGTAGCTAAAGATAATAGGAATAGGCATTTTCTGGTGATGTCTCGAAACGAAGCCAGATGAGGAGGTTCGAATCTTTCAGATGAAAGAAACTTGAGAACCACATCTAGGTTCCAGTTCGGAGGGACCGGTTCCTTCGACTTTGAAGTCTCAAAGGACCTTATGAGATCGTGGAGATCTTTATTATCTGCCAGATCTAATCCTCTATTCCTGAAGACTGCCGAGAGCATACTTCTGTATCCCTTTATTGTGGATACAGGTAGATGAGATTGCTCTCTCAGGAATAGAAGGAAATCAGCAATTTCCGCTATAGAGGTAGTGGAGGAGGACAACTTCTTAGTTCTACACCACCTTCTAAAAACCTCCCACTTCGACTGATATACTTTCGTAGTGGAGGTTCTGCGTGCTCTCGCGATCGCGCTTGCAACTTCGCGAGAAAACCCTCTCGCTCTGACGAGTCTTTCGATAGTCGAAAGGCAGTCAGAGCGAGAGCGGGGAGGTTTTGATGATACCTCTTGAAGTGTGGCTGTCTGAGAAGATCCATCCTTCTTGGTAGGGATCTTGGGAAAGACCTACGATCCACTCTACCACCTCCGTGAACCAATCTTGGGCCGGCCAAAAGGGGGCTATCAATGTCATCCTCGTCTCCTTTGACGCCACAAACTTTTTTAGTACTAGTCCCAGGATTTTGAATGGAGGAAAAGCATAGACGTCTACGCGAGACCAATCTAGCAGGAAGGCGTCTACCATAAGAGCTCTTGGGTCTTCCACGACCGAGCAAAAGACTGCCAGCCTTTTGGAGATGAATGTAGCGAAGAGATCCACATGAGGTGTCCCCCACAGCGACCAGAGATCTTGACACACCTCCTTGTGTAGGGTCCACTCTGTATGAAGGACCTGGTTCCTCCTGCTGAGTCTGTCCGCCCTCACATTCTTTACTCCCTGAACGAACCTTGTCAGAAGGGAGATGTTCCTGTGAGACGTCCAAAGCAAAAGGTCTCTCGTCAGCTCGTAAAGGAACGAGGAGTGAGTCCCTCCCTGTTTTCGAATGAAGGCAAGTGCGGTGGTGTTGTCCACGTTTACTTGCACTACTTTGTTCGACACCAGAGGTTCTAGACTCTTCAAAGCCAGATGCACGGCGAAGAGCTCTTTGCAGTTTATGTGCCAAGACACCTGCGCTGGTTCCCAGGTGCCTGACACCTCCTTCGAGCCTAATGTTGCTCCCCAACCTTTCTCCGACACGTCGGAGTACAACACTAGGTCTGGGTTCTGGGTTCTTAGAGATCCCTTTGTTCTCTTTCAGAGGGGGCAACCACCATTCCAGGTGCGGTCTTATCTCCACTGGAATGGGAAAGGCGTCCGAAAGTTGTCCAGTTTTCCAACTCCAAGACTTCTTGAGGAAGAATTGAAGCGGACGTAAATGAAGTCTTCCTAGCGGGAAGAACTGTTCGAGCGAGGAAAGGGTCCCTAGAAGGCTCAACCATTCCCTCGCCGACGTCTGTTCCTTCCTTAAGAAGAGAGAGACTATCTGCAAACCTTTTGCGATTCTCTCTTGCGAAGGAAATACTCGAAAACCCCGAGAATCCATCTGAATCCCCAGATAGACTAAGTTCTGTCTGGGGGTCAGCTGCGACTTCTCGAGGTTCACGAGCAATCCCAACGCTTTGATCAGATCTAAAGTTAACGTCAGGTCCTCCAAGCACTGTCTCTCTGATCTGGCCCTGATGAGCCAGTCGTCCAGATACAGAGAGATATTTACTCCTTTGAGGTGAAGAAACCTCGCCACATTTTTCATCAGGCTTGTGAAGACCTGAGGAGCTGTGGACAGGCCGAAACACAAGGCTCTGAACTGAAAGATCCTTCTCCCCGTCATGAAACGGAGGTACTTCTTCGATGAAGGGTGGATCGGGACGTGAAAATAGGCGTCCTGGAGATCTAGAGACACCATCCAATCTCCTTGTCGCAATGACGCAAGGACTGAGGCAGAAGTCTCCATCGAGAACTTCTCCTTCCGAACAAATTTGTTCAGAGAGCTGACGTCTAGTACTGGTCTCCAGCCTCCCGAGACCTTCGCAACCAGAAAAAGGCGATTGTAAAACCCCGGGGAGTTTTGATCCAGTACTAGTTCTATCGCTCTCTTGTCCCACATTTGTTCAACCATCGATCGAAGAGTATCCCTCAGCACAGGATCCTTGTACTTGGCTGTTAGTTCCCGTGGTATTGACGTTAGGGGAGGAGTGTTCAGGAAAGGGATACGATATCCCTTCCTTATTACAGACAACGATGACGCGTCTGCGTTTATAAGTGTCCAGGCCTCCACAAATCCCAGGAGCCTGGCACCTACTGGTGCTTGGAGGAGAGAAGCATCACTTTCCCTTTTTAAAGGGACGAAAGGCAGACCTACCTCTCTTCTCAGGAGCCTTCCTTCTTGCGGGAGGTCTGGAGGTAGGGCCACCTCGAAAGGGCTGAACCGATGTACTCGGTCCTTTCTTGTCAGGTGTAGAAGCAGGCTTCTTCTTCCTTGCTGACTGCGTCAGAAGGTCCTGAGTCGCCTTCTCAGTTAATGAACGAGAAATGTCCTTCACCAACTGAGAAGGGAACAAAAAGTCAGACAAAGGCGAATACAGCAGCGCTGCCCTCTGAGCGTGGGAGACTGCCTTGGTTAAAAAGGCACTATATACCGTCCTCTTTTTTAGAAGACCTGCTCCAAACAAAGAGGAGATCTCAAACGAGCCATCCTGCACCGCTTTGTCTATACAAGACAATATGCACAAAAGGACTTCTGGTTCGATTCCTTCACAATCATGGGCTTTCTTGGACATCACCCCAAGGGACCAATCTAAGAAGTTGAAAACTTCCAATACATGAAAGTCCCTTAAGGAGATGGTCCAGTTCAGAAATGCCCCAAGTAATACGTGCCGAGTTCAGACCTTGTCGACGTGAAGCGTCAACTAAGGTCGAAAAGTCCGCTTCTGACGTAGACGGAAGAGCAATACCCATATTCTCTCCCATCTGATACTAAATGCCTCTTTTACCAGCTAGTCTCGCTGGAGGCATGCAGAAGACCGTTCTGACTAAGTCCTTCTTAGACTTCATCCAAGAGTCTAAGGACTGAAGAGCCCTCTTCATTGAAATGGCGGGCTTCATTCTGAGAAAAGACAAAGACTTCTTCGTCTTAGCACTCGAAAACAGAGAGCGCGGAGAAGGAGGAGCGGCAGGAGTCAAGTCGTCTCCATACTCCTCTAGAAGCAAGGCAGTCAAAACTTTATAGTTCGACAGTCCTTCTCTTCCTTGATATTCTTCGTCCGAGTTTACTTCTAACTCGGGATCTAAATGAGTCTCCGCTCCCAACTCCGTACGTTCTTCCTCTGGAGGAGACAAACTCCTAATAGGAGAGGGGCTAAGGGAATGATATTCCTTCCTCTTCCCCACTTTAATAGCCCTGGAAGGCGCCAAAAGCTCAGGCTTCTCTCCATAAATAGAAGACGCTTCCCGCTTGGATGACGCTTCTCGTCCGCCAAGCGTCCTGGCTGACGCCTCCCGCTTACGTGGCTGCTGACGTCCGGATGACGCCTCGTGCCTGGAAGACGCTCCGCTCTCAAAAGGCGTCCTAACTGGCGCCAAAATATTGGTTGGAGCTTCGCGTCTACAATCAGCTTTCAAAGACGCTTCATGCCTAAAAGACGTCTCACGTCTCTCTGGCGTTACGTGTCTTCCGTAAGCTCCCGATCTCGCTCTCGAACCCGAAGCTTCTGCGATATGTTTAGAAGCTTAACGTTTGCATGACGCTTCTTGCTTAGCAGGGGAGAGAGGACGATACTTCTTGATTGGAAGCGCAACGTCCTTCCTACGAGGCGCTAAAACTCCCACCAAAGAGGCCAGTTGTTCTTGTACTGCCATGATAATCTTCCTTGAAGCTTCTCCCACGTCAACTGCATGACGCCTTTCGTCATCAATCGGGGGAGAAGTAGGAAAGGGTTCTTCTGCGTCCTCGTCGGGTGACGCTGACGCCACCTTCGCCTTCTTAATAGAAGAGGGAGCGTCATCTGAGAAACGCTCTGGGCTCGAATCAATTTCGGGTTCTTTCAAATGCCGTTTCAGAGGCCTCGATAAATCCGACTCCTTCCACCCTCGTTTAGGTGAGGGAGAGGGAGAGGATGAGAAACACTCACGAAGGACGCTTTTTCTAAAGCGCCCTTGAGCAGCCTGCCACGAAACAGAGCTTGCTGAAGGGACGTCTGACCGTTGGGGATTCCCCACGACCTCCTTAAGGCTTTCGACTTTCCTTCTCCTCTGGGCATGGGAGCTTGGAAGAGGTCTAGGCCTGGGAGCGTCGCAGGGACGATCAAACGCCCCCTCCACAACACTGGGAGAACTCACTTCACTGTAATGCTCACTTTCACTAGCCTTACCTTGTAAGTCCGCCATTTTGGACTTCATGTCTCGAATAGTAGCTTTCAGATCGGCGATTTCCGAGGCCGATTCCGAAAGTACACTTTGTGAATTAGACACATAGGGAGAATCTAAATCATTAGGATTAGAATAAGTATCAATAAAAGGCTCAATAGGCCTTGAACTCACACCTTTCAGACGTCTAACCCTATCCCTCTCTAACTTCTTCAAATAAGAAGTTAAAGTCTTCCACTCTTCTGCATTTAATCCCTCGCATTCATGACAAGTATTAGTAGCAGAACACTGAAACCCCCTACATTTACGACATACAGTGTGAGGATCAACCGAAGCTTTCGGTATCCTCACCCTGCAGCCTACATTCACACACATTCTCACACTCACATTTGAATCAGACATACTGAGAAAAATCCATAAAAGCAATTCCAAAAACAGTCCACAGTAGCGAATGCCAAAAACACGATCCAGATACGTCACCAAAAAGCCGATAAACGATGATCAAAGGATGAAATAAGAATCTAAGTCAGGAGGTAATAGCAACAATGTTGATACCACCGGCGACAGAGAAAATATGATAGAAAACGGGGATGGTTCCTAGTCCTGCCGCCCAGGGCAGGCCGGTAGATCACCTGACCTACCTGTAGCGAGTGGCGCGAAATTTGAATTTCTGTCGGGGATGACGGAGTCTTAGCTATGTATATATCTGACAGGTAAGTTGATTGTATGAAACAAAACATTTCTGAGCTGAATAAGAGCAAATGCAATGGAAAACTAAGATGTCTACTGATACGCTAGGTTAAATATTTTCAAACTAAGGGACTGGGATCGATTTAAGAATAAACTTTGGTTTGAGATATATGGAATGGAATATATACAGAGTTTAGGCCAAAGGGCAAGCGCAGGGACCTTTAAGGTCCTGTAAGCGCTGGAAGGAAAATTGACAGGGAGTAGCTTTGAAAGGTGTAACAGGAGTAAAACTCTTTGCAGCAGCACTATAAAATAATTGTTACGAGAAGGTGGATAGGAAGGTGGAAGAAAGAAAATAGGAACGAAAGGGAATGAAAAGAGTTGCAGCTAGGGTTCGAAAGGACGCTGCAAAGAATTTTTAGTAATGCCTACAGTGCATCCCAAAGGTACCCTGGTAAGTTGTTTGTTTTTGTATTGATGATTAAATATAAAAAAATTGTTCCCCTTGGTGGTTGTTCTATGCTCTGAGCAGGGAAAGGTAAGGTGACTAAAGCAGAAGAAGAAATGGGAAAAACTAAAATTCATTTTGGCACCTACGACAACCATCATATAGGTGAAAGAATCTTGTTGAGTAAAAGACTTGCTGCTCTCTACATTATTCAACATTTTTATAGGGGGCTTCTACAACACTACATTTGCCTACAACACTACTCCTTTAGAGTATATCAGTATTCAATCAGTTCATCTCACGCAGTGAACTGTAGGGATTACTCAAGGTTCTTTGCAGTGCCCCTTCAGCCCTTAGCGATCGAATTCAACCCATCGCTACCGTCGACTTTATTGTTTGTTTATATCTCGGAGAGCTCGCTTTTCAAGTCATCAGATGCTACATGGGGTTCTTGGTACAGTGGACAAGATTGGCAGAACAGTTTTTGGTCAAAGATATCGGGGAGAGACGATGCTTATGGGACCATAAGCATGATAGTTTTATGAAAAAGGGTCTTAAATGAAAAAATGACCAAGAGATCACCATGCGACTCAGGGAAAACTTTCCTGATTACTGATCTTAATACAGATAAGCATGCTATATCGTGAAAATCAGATTGTTATATAGCCTAGGTCTGCTCTCATTGTTTTTTTTTTATTTTTGCATTAGCAAATAATATAAACAAAAATCTTCAAAATTTTTGCAATGTTTCTCTAGCTTAATTTATAATACAGTCTGACAGTGGTTGTGTAAACAAGGTTACGAATAGCCTGTCTAGGCCAGCCCTAGCTTATTTTTTCTAGATAAAAGTTTTCACATCTTTTTAACCAGGACCGAACCCTAAGACTTTTTTTTTTAAATTCTATGCAGCATCATTAAACACATGCAAGCACGACCCACTAGTTGCTTTGTGTTATAAAGCATAGTTGTTTTATCATTCCGGGAAGTCACAGCTCAGATGGTTTGTTTATGTTTTAATGACAACCATGGTATGAAGAAAACGTGTGACAACCAGAGTACGGAATGACGTCGACTTCTTTGGAAAGTCGATGACAAACTCAGAAAAAGTCGACGGAAATTTTGCTAGTGTGACAGCGCCTTTAGAGGTCTCCAGAGACTTAATAAGATCTAAGACGTCTGGATTGGAAGACAAGCCCAATCCTCTAGGACAAAAAACTGAACCCAACATGGCTCTATAGCCCTTCATGGTGGATGTTGAGTCTCCTCGCTGATCTTAACTGCAATAATATTTGGGTCACAGAGTTCTGAGAAGAGGAGACATTGGTGCTCCTGCACCACTCTCTGAAGTTCCTCCACTTATTATGATATACATTATTAGAGGATTACATTCTGCATTTAGCGACTGCTTCTGCAGCCACTTTAGAAAATCCTTTCTTTCTAAGGTGTTTTTTGACAGTTTGAAGCCTGTCAGGGCCAGAGACGACAGACCTTGGTGGAACCTCTAGAAGTGTGATTGTATGAGCAGCTCTTTTGAGGAAGCACCTTCAGGAGATCCACTTGGTGGTCGATGACATCAGGAAACCATTCCTTCAACAGCTAGAAAGGTGCTATCAGAATTTGAGAGACATTCTGGTGAGACAAAAACTTATTTAACACCTGTCTTATCAAACTGAATGGGGGGAAAGGCATACAGATACTTGTTCGACCAGTCCAGGAGAAAGGCATCTACTGACCAGGCTTGGGATCTGGTACTGGTGAACAACACAGAGGAAGACAATGGTTCTGAGACGTGGCGAATAGGTCTATCATTGATTTTCCCCAAATCTTCCACAGATCTAAGCAGACCATTGGATCCACAATCCATTATGTCTAGAAGACTTGTCCCTAACGGCTTAGCTCATCTGCTAAAACATTGATTCTTCCTTGGACGAACCTGGTAATTATTCTGGTATCGTTCTAGTCTGCCCATAAGAGAAGATCTCTCGCTGCCTCATACAGGGAGAAAGACAGTCCCTCCTTGCTTCATTATGTTAAGAAGAGTGCTGTCATGCTGTCCAAGTGGACTACAATTTCATGTTCTTTACCTCTTGAGAGAAGGACTGAAGGTCTAAATGCACAGCCTTTAGTTCTCTCACATTTATGAGAAAAGAACTTTGTTCTGGGGACCATATCCCTGATGTCTTGCTTTTCTCTAAGAGCACCCCATCCCAGATCCAATGCATCTGAGAAGTTCAGGTCAGCGCTCAACGGAAAAAGACTTTCCTTGTAAGAATCTCTCCTTTGAGTTCCACCAGAGAAGGTCCTCCTTTATCTTTCTCATCACTGGAAACATATATGAGTCTGGAAGAACTTTCCTCTTCCAGCTTGCTTTGAAAAAGACTTGACAGATCTAAGATGAAGTCTACCCAGATATACGAATTATCCCAATGACGATAGAAAACCGAGGAGGCTCATCCAAGTATTGGCTGAGCATTCTTCTAGAGAAAGAATTTACTGCACCTTCTTTAGGCAAGATTCTATTCTTTTCGGTGTTGGAAAAACCCGAAAATCTCGAGACATTATTGCTATCCCCAAATATTGAATCCTCTTAGGGGGGATCAATTGGGACTTATGGTGGTTTACTAGAATTCCTAATTCTTGTACTAACAAGGGTTTTCCTGAGGTCCTCCGTGCGCTGACTCTCCGAATGGGCTCTGAGAAGCCAATCACCCAAATACAGGGAGACTCTTATCTCTCTGTAGGTGAAGCCACTTTGCAATAGGAGCCATCACTGGTGAAAACCTGAGGACCTGTCATAAGACTGAAGCAAAAAGCCTGAAATTGACAAGTCTTTCCCTTAACACAAACCTGAGGTACTTCTTTGAAATGGGATAAATAGGAACATGGAGATACATATCCTATAGGTCTAATTTCCAATCTTGGGCAGATAGACAACAGGACTGACTGGTTTGTTTCTATTTTGAATTTTGTCTTCAAGAAAAGATGATGAGAGTGCTGACATCCAAGATGGGCCTCCAACCCCCTGATGACTTGGGGACCACAAACAGACGGTTGTAAAACCCTAGAGAATGAAGGTCCTGCACTGGCTCTATTGGCCCCTTTATTAAAAGAGACAAGTTCTTCTGCAAGCACCAAAAACCTCTCTGGTTCTTGGGAATAAGCTGTCAAACAACTAGTGTGTTGACTAAGGGAGGCATTCTCACAAAGGGGATGATATAACCACCTTATAGAACCTTCACTATCCAGGCTTCTATTCCCTTTTTCTGCCAAACTTCCCAAAATGAAAGAAGTCTGGCTCTGTCTTGGCCACAGAGGACAGTCTTCTCATTTGCCAGAGAAACCTTTAGCAAAGGTTATCTTGACTGCTTTTGAGGCAAAATGAATACTACTTCCTCTGAAACAGGAAAAAGATCTCGGTCTGGACTGAAAGGGCTGCGGCCTCGAAGGAAGAGACTGCTTTGTACTTACAGCATGAGTCTCCTTTGGTCTCTTGGTGGACTGAGCAAGAAGATCCTGAGTGCTTTTCTTCTGCAACTCAGAAGCTATGTCAAGGACTGTTGATTGGGGAAACAGGTGCTTTTTATCCAACGGCGAATACGAAAATGCCGATCTTTGATCCTCCATAACTCCCTTACAGGTGTACAAGTACCAGAGCTACCTCTTCTTTAGAGTGCCTAGTGTATAAAGGGAAGCTAGCTCATGTGAGCCGTCTGTGATTTCCAAAAACACAAGATAACACTTCTAACTAGTCCGATGAAAAGCGCCAAGGCACCCATTGCTCAATCAAGAAAGTTCATGGCATCAAACACCTTAAGAGATATTCTTGAGGAGATGCGCTCGTTCTGAGGCCAAAAACTAAATTTTGGCCAACAAGAAAGCAGAATGTCTCCTTGGGAAGAAACAGATTCCCAAGGAAGGCGGCTCTCTAATGACATACGAGAGATACCTTCATCTCAATATCCTAGAGGGAGAGGGAATAAAACTGAAAGAAATTCTGCTTGATCCCACTTTTCTGCTACCCAAGCTTCTATGTCCTAGAATGCTTTCTTTGCCAAGAGGAAAGCACCAGTTTCGGTAAGCTGGAGGAAACTTAACCCTCTTACGCCGAATGGACGTATTAAACGTCGATTCAAAATGTCTCCCGTATGCCGAATGGACGTATCATACGTCGACTCAAAAAAGTTTTTTTAAAAATTTGCGGAAAAATACTTATAGGCCTACCAGCCGAAAACTTTTGAATCACGCGCCTTGGGGGATGCTGGGAGTCCACGGATCAAGGCGTTGTTTTGTTTACAATTGCTACGTAGGCGCGCAAGCGCGAATTTCTTTCTTAACGCACTAAAAAGTATCAGTGACACATCTCAAAAATTATTTCGTCACTTTGACATAATTTTTGCACCATTTTAAATTATCTTTTACATGAAGTATTATATATAAAAATGTGCACAATTTCATGTAAACTACAACAAAAAATACTCATGATTGTAGCTTTTATCAGTTTTGAAATATTTTCATATAAATAACGATAAGTGCCAAAATTTCAACCTTCGGTCAACTTTGACTCTACCGAAATGGTTGAGAAACGTAATTGTAAGCTAAAACTCTTATATTATAGTAATATTCAATCATTTGCCTTCATTTTGCAACAAATTGGACGTCTCTAGCACAATATTTCGATTTATGGTGAATTTATGAAAAAACTTTTTCCTTACGTTTGCGCTGTAACTCTTCCGATAAATTTTTTCGTGCGATTGTCCTAATGTTTGCACCATTTTAAATTTGCTGTTACATAAAGTTTTATATATGGAAATGTGCGCAATTTCATGCATAATACAACTAAAAACAACCCATGGTTGTAGCTTTTATCAGTTTTGAAATATTTTCATATAAATAACGTTAAGTGCAAAAATTTTCAACTTTCGGTCAACTTTGACTCTACCGAAATGGTCGAAAAACGCAATTGTAAGCTAAAACTCTTATATTCTAGTAATATTCAATCATTTACCTTCATTTTGCAATGACTTGGAAGTCTCTAGCACAATATCTTGATTTATGGTGAATTTATGAAAAAAAAAAAAAAAAAAAATTTCCTTACGTCCGCGCGGTAACTCTTCCGAAAAAATCAGAATTTTTTTGTGCGATTGTCGAAATGTTTGCACCATTTAAAATTAGCTGTTACATAAAGTTTTATATATGAAAATGTGTGCAATTTCATGTAGAATACAACTAAAAATGATTGAAGGTTGTAGCTTTTCTCTTTTTTCGAAATATTTGCATATAAATCACGATAAATAGAAAAAAACCACGTTCGGTCAAATTTGACTCTACCGAAATAGTTGAAAAACGCAATTGTAAGCTAAAACTCTTACGGCCTAGTAATATTCAGTCATTTATCTTCATTTTGAAACAAATTTGAAGTCTCTAGAACAATATTTAGATTTATGGTGAATTTTTGAAAAATATATTTAACTTCCCTCCGAGCGCAGATTCGCGGCCGCAAGTCTCCGAAATGCGTACATCGCATTATCCTAATATTTGCTCCTTTTCATATTAGCCGTTTTATAGAGTTTCATATATCAAAAACTGCGCAAATTCATGAAGAATACAATAAAAAAAATTGAAGGTTGTAGCTTTTCCCATCTCCGAAATATGAGCATATAAAAAATATTTATATAAAAATTTCGACATTCAGTCAAATTTGACTCATCCGAAATGGTAGAAATCTGCAATTCTAATCTAAAACTCTTACAGTATCGTAATATTCAATCATTTGTCTTCATTTTGAAATAAATTGGAAGTCTCTTGAACAATATTAAGATTTACGGTAAATTTTTGAAAATAACATTTTTTTACGTCCGCGCGTTACGAATTCGTACATCATTTTGTGATAATATTTTTCCGGTGTTGCTTTTATTGTTTTACAATGTATTATATATCAAAATGATTGCAATTTAGTGTACAATACAACGAAAAAAAGTAACTCGTTAGCTTTGACCATTTTTTGCACAGCGTGATTTGAATACAATTATGTATGAATTATTTTTTTTTCGCTACCATATAGTATCGCATTAGTATTTACATATGATAATGATATTATTTTTCATTTCTGATGGTTGCATACTAAACTTCAGGCAATAACAAAAAAATGAGCCAAAAATGAACTCTTAATCTTCAAAACTAAGCGCGGTGATTTTTTGAAAAAATTATTTTTTCCGCTTCCGCGCTCACTCTAAACCGGCCCCGGCATACGGGAGAGGTTTTGATTTTTAGGGCTTCGGCGTAAGAGGGTTAAGAAGGCATATCCAGCACTAAAGATGATGTGGGTGATGAGGGAGTTGTAGGCAAAAAGAAGGCAGGATAAGAAGCCAAAAGGAACTTCATTAAGGCAACATATGCTGAAAAGGCAGCCTGATCCGTATCTGCAACCAGAGGAGCATGGGGAGTCGGAGCTACAATGGGCGTCCGAGGAAGCACTGCGCCTAAGGGTGCTTGAAATGTCCTAGCCACTACTGGCGCTTGAGTCAAAGCGGGCACTTGAGGTGTCGAGGGAACATTAATAAGTAAAGCCAATATGCTATCCAGTTTCAGCTGAATAGGGTCCACATCGGTTGAAATGGTGGGAGCTACCGGAGGAGAAGCAGCCGATGGGTACTCGGGCACCACTGCGCCTTGCTGTGACTCCCCACAAGTGGGCACTACCTGGGGCTTGTTGATAGTAGTAGAGGGTTCTGGTGCCAATGGGCACTTGACCGTTTCCGACAGTGCGGGCACCTTGAAAGTTGCTGGCGCTGGGGGAGCACCCCCTTCTGAGATGCAATCAGAAGAAAATTGCTCCAGACTGTCCCAATGGCTGCAAGATGGGCACAGTACTCTAGACCTCTTCACAAGAACCACAGGAGGTGCCGCTACATCCATGGAGGCCCTCTTGAGAGGACAAGATTTACTGCTAGTGCGCCACTGACGACAACAAGGAAAGGAGTCTTCGGAACTGGACAACTTATGCCCTTCCATAGAGAGCTGGGATACTACAACAGGTTGAACTGAGGGGGCGACGGCTCGTGGGCAGATCCCATCAACCTCCCTTGGGCTACAAGTTTGACTCGTCCCATGTACTGAGGAGTATGCCAGTGACCTTTACCTAGGAGAGTTGAAGGGAGAAAAAGCTACTTCTTCCACTAACCCTGAACTGTCACTTTTTGCCTAGTCCATCATGATTTTCACTGATGAACCAAACTCCTCCATTGTCTGAACCAACAGTGGAAAGCTTTTTTTCAAGCTTTTCTTCTGGACAGGTGATAGGGTATGAGAGCCTGAAACTTAAGAAGGTGGTAAAACAAGAGAACTGGGAACTGGGACTAGAGAAATAACAGGAACATTTCAATCCAATGATCCCTGACTAGCTGATTTTGAACTAGCTCTAGCTATAGCCTCTCTCTTACTATCTCTATCCAATTTTCTTAAATGAGATTCTAAGTTCTTCCATGTTCTCTCATCCCATTCTACACACTCATTATATCTTAAATATACAGGACATACTTGTCCACAAGAAGACGAACCCAAAGTATGTGAATCGTAAGACACTTTAGTCAATCTAGTCTTACAACCATTTGCACAATTCCTAATGTTAGCAACACTTGAGTACGACATGTTGTGAGTAGAAAGACAAGTCTGTAATCCACGTAAAAAACTATCTAGTTCTTTAAGTAACAAGAACATAAATCTAAATATATAGCTCCAAATTGGCCAACACACAATGCAAATAATACTTCATCAAATGCTGATAAGCGAAAGGAAAAGTCAAGAATTTCAGAATTAACTGCAGCTGACAACCAGTCTGTACCCATCAGCAGGCAGAAATAAACTGAGCTCTTTGCCAAGTGGTTCCTCTCTTTCCCCGAAAGTGGGTGGGGTCATTGTTACCTAGTCACAACAAAACAGAAAATCAGCGTGACCTACAAATTTTGGAATTTAACCCGGGCCAGTGAAACTCTTAGTTATACAATTACATATTGGGTAAGTCCCATAATCAAAAATATACATGTACCATAAAAATTCTCTCATCTCAGTAAAAGAGAGAGAGATAGAGAGATAGAGACTAAGAATATCTTATTTTAACCAGATCACCGAACTGATTAACAGCTCTCCAAGGGCTGGCCTGAAGGATTAGATATTTTTACATGGCTAGAAACCAATTAGTTACTACTTAGCATTATGTCAAGAAATTAATTTAAAATTACCAGAAATAATGCCTCAGATTTCACATTGGCAGACCAGGGTGCAAACTCGGTCTATCAAATCGGTAGGCGAGCACGCAAACCACTCGTTCAATGAGGAACTTGAGAGAGAGAGAATCATTATTTTTATTGTTTAATGTCATCTAATTTACAGATAAAAGCTTGAAATTTATGTCTTAAAAAAAAAATATTACATAAAAAATTAAACAAACACTTTTGCAGGGTTTCTCAAGGATTCACAAATGTTCGTGTGTCTGTGAAAAACTCATGTTTGACAGTTAGTTTGTGCATCTGTGAATTTCCGAAACTTGACTTGCGCAAAATTGGGGTATTACTTCTAGTATATGTCCTTACTGTTAAGAAGGCTAGACTGTACGACTATATTCAATTTCTCGAAAAAATTGCAACAGAAAATACTACAAGCAAACAGGTGGACACCTTTCTGTTTGCTTGGAAGAACATAATCATGATTGTACAACAGGATCCATAAAAAGTATGGCAGCAACACAGCGCATATTTAGAGCACAGAATAGATTGATTCAATACTGATATACTTTACGAAAGTGGTGCTATAGGCAAACAGTGGGTTGTAGAAGGCAGAGCTTGAGTGCCACAAATTTAATGAATACTTTTGAGAACAACAAGTCTTTTACTCTAAAAAATTCTTTCACTGGTAAGATGTTTGTTTGTATGGTGTTTTTACGTTGCATGGAACCAGTGGTTATTCAGCAACGGGACCAACGGCTTAATGTAACTTCCAAACCACGCTGAGAGTGAACTTCTATCAGCAGAAATACACATCCCTAATGCCTCAATCACACTCACTGGCAAGATGGATTTGCAGCTGCCAAGATAATTGTTTTCTACTGCTCCTCCTCACTTTTGTTCCCTCCTCTGCACAGGCACCAAAAGACCACAAAATTACTTCACAAACCATCAGACAATTGCTATGATCAACAATTTTCAATACCTAGTAATCAACATGGCAAACAACACAACCATGCAAGCATCCACTCAACTACAACAATCTTGGAGAAGCTCCAATAAATTAAACTTTTCTTATTTTTTCTAAACAAGTTTTCTCAAATTCATAAAAAAATCTCTGGTTTACTTAGGCAATAGCTTCCTTTACCATAAAATTGTGGATTTTTTTCACACAATCCGAGATCACTTTATTTCTGCCTTTACCAACAGAATTTTACCTGCTGGTCTATACCAAAGATAAAATCTGTTACCTTGGTTAGTTTAAGATGCTTATGTATCATTACTGACAGATGTTACTGAACTCTGAGTAGCCTTTATGACAAAGATGCTAAAACTGTCCTAGAGACTAATGTGATAACTTTGAGCATCTTTCTGCCTTTCCACTACATATTGCCTAATCATGCATGGAATCATTAGTCTTTTCTCTACATTCACATTTACCATTAGATAAGAACAGAATTTGCTTGTCTAAAACACTATAAATTTAGTTTGGGTGTTCATTAAGAAAAATGAGAATGGATGAGACATATCTCAATTCTTAAAATCTACTGTTTCTAAAAATATATGAAAGATAACAATACATTTTTGGGTAATGTGATATGTGGGTTGTACGAAATAGAGGTATTATATTAAGAAAATATATATAGTTCAAAAACTAATATAGCAGAAATACGTAGATCTAAAACAAAGTATATGTTCGTAAGAAAAATTCATAACTATATTAAATTGTCTCACCTGCAATAAAGTAATGACCTTATGGGGAAGCTGAAATTTGTTGGCATGTTTAAGCATGGCTTGACAAAATAAGGAGTCAAACAGCTCATCACACCACACAGGACCCAGCTCCACAGCCAATTTTCCTGTGCTTTTACTTCGACAGTCGCATGACAACAATGAATAGGGCTGTTCTGAAATAGAGCATCAAAACAAATATTGTAGCACAACAAAATTAAGTACACACTTCTTTGTGATTTTGGTTATACTGTACCACTTACAACTACTACAGATGTCATATGAACAAGCACAACCTTTACTATGAATGAAAAGTTCGCGCCACTGTGAATTTGTGTAACTCGAATTGTGTTAGATTGAGGTATTACTGTATACCCAAATCCAGTTACTGTAGTACTTTAGCTGGGAACTGAATTTGACTAAGCAGACTAGAAGTGAGTGGTAACTGAAGGAGGAGGAAGAACAACATATTTATTATGAAATACAGTAATCTTTTATTTTGTAAATTTCCAAAGAACACAAAACTTATTTTATTCATGCATTGGCTGCTTCGAATGGAGATGAATGCTCCTGGATACTTCAGTCGTTAATGTTATCTCCATAAGGCTAGTAATGGATCCTATCATTATTATATCAATGGTACTTGCAATATGATATTGTTATGATACAATAAAGTTTCATACATACTTACCTGGCAGATATATACATAGCTATCGACTCCGTCGTCCCCGACAGAAATTCAAATTTCGCGGCACTCGCTACAGGTAGGTCAGGTGATCTACCGCCCTGCTCTGGGTGGCAGGACTAGGAACCATTCCCGTTTTCTAATCAGATTCTCTCTTCCAACTGTCTCCTGCGGGGAGGCTGGGTGGGTCTTCAATTGTATATATCTGCCAGGTAAGTATGTATGAAACTTTATTGTATCATAACAATATCATTTTCATACATTCAACTTACCTGTCAGATATATACATAGCTGATTGACACCCTTTGGTGGAGGGCAAGAGACAGCTAACTACTGACTAGACAGGTAAACAACATATGTTGTAGGTATTTATAGACCTTGGTTCCTACCTTATCAGGTGGAAGACTTCGTGACTGCTGTCTAGGAGTCTGCTTCACCTCAAGAGCCTTAGCGAGATAGTGATCTGTGGCCAAGAGTTCTTGTGGATCTGTCGATGGGGTATCATCCACTTACTAGACAGAAACCTAACTGGCATTTGTCAATGGGAGCACATCCGCTTATATGACAACACGCCTTTATTTAAGGAGCACACAACCGATCCCGATCACCCGAACCTAACACCCGTGTTAGTTCTAAGATTGCCAAGAGCTATCCCCAAACTCTTAGCAAACAACCACAAACTCAATAACCACACATACAATAATACAAAAAAAAAAATTTTTGTACCCCTCTAAAAGTCAGCTGTCACTTGATCTCCTAGTGAAGAGAAGTGAAGGTCGCCTGTGCGACACCTGACACTTACATGCACAGGAAACTCAAGAACACATCCAACAAGAGGGTTACATACATTATTAAGGATCGGTGCTAGCTCCCTTACCCAGAACCGTCTGTGCTGACACAAACGGACCTAGAGAAAAACATTTCTCATACGTAAACTCGCACATCTTTTAAATAATGAGATGCAAACACAGAGTTGCATCTCCAATAAGTTGCATCCAAAATGTTTTTAAGTGACATATTTCTTTGGAACGCAACAGAGGTTGCGATTGCCCTAACTTCGTGGGCTCTCACTCTTAAAAGATTAAAAGAATCATCTGGACAATTCTTATGAGCTTCCGTAATAACACTTCTAACAAAGAAGGCTAAGAGTTCTTGGACATTGCTCTCTTGGGGTCTTTTACTGAGCACCAAAGACCTTTTTGCGAACCCCCCAACTGCTTCTTCCTGTCCAGATAGAATTTAAGAGCTCTAACTGGGCAAAGGGATCTTTCTGCCTCTCTGCCCACCAAACTAGAAAGTCCTTTTACCTCGAAGCTCCTGGGCCAGGATTTGAAGGGTGGGTTTTTCATTTTTGGCAAGAAAGAGAGACTGGAATGAACAAATTGCAGTCTCCTTTGAAGCCGACTCGTGATTCAAGGGCGTGCAACTCACTGACTCTTTGCCGTTGCAAGAGACATCAGAAACAAACACTTTCTAGTGATATTACGAAATGAAGCAGTGTGTGGTGGTTCGAATTCTTCGGAGGATAGAAATTTAAGAACCACATCTAAGTTCCAGCTTGGAACCTTAGGTTCAAGTGACTTTGATGTTTCGAAGGAACGAATGAGGTCGTGCAAATCCTTATCATTCGTTAGATCTAATCCCTTGTTTCTAAAGACTGCTGAAAGCATACTCCTGTACCCCTTAATAGTCGGTACAGAGAGATGCGACTTTTCTCTAAGAAACAGAAGGAAATCCGCAATTTCGGTCACAGAGGTACTGGAAGAGGACAGGCACAGCTTCTTCGACCTGCACCAGCTTCTGAAAACCTCCCACTTCGATTGGTACACTCGCCTAGTAGATGATCTGCGGGCTCTAGCAATTGCGCTTGCTGCCTGGCGAGAAAACCCTCTCGCTCTGACAAGTCTTTCGATAGTCGAAAGGCAGTCAGAGCAAGAGCGGGAAGGTTTTGATAGTACCTCTCGGAAGTGGGGTGTTTGAGCAGATCTATTCTGTTTGGAAGAGATCTGGGGAAGTCCACTGTCCACTCCATCACCTCTGTGAACCAAATCTGAGATGACCAATACGGAGCAATCAGAGTCATTTTGGTTCCTTTGGATGCCACGAATTTTCTGACTACTTCCCCCAGTATCTTGAACGGGGGAAAAGCGTAAACATCTAGCCCTGACCAGTCCAGGAGAAAGGCGTCTGTTGCATAAGCCCTGGGATCTTCCACTAGGGCACAAAATGTGTCTATCCTTTTGGAGAGGAATGTGGCGAAAAGATCTATTTGAGGCTTCCCCCAAAGGTACCAAAGGCTCTGACAGACTTCTGAGTGGAGTGTCCATTCTGTGGGAAGGACCTGGAACCTCCTGCTCAGTCTGTCCGCTCTCACATTCCTCTCCCCTTGGACAAACCTCGTTAGAAGAACTACCTTCCTTTGGTTCGCCCAAATCAACAGATCTCTTGCCAGCTCGTACAGAGCGAAAGAGTGAGTCCCTCCTTGTTTCTTGACATAAGCCAGAGCGGTCGTATTGTCTGAGTTTATCTGTACGACCTTGCCTCTGACTATGTGTTCGAAGCTCTTTAGCGCAAGGTGAATTGCTAAAAGCTCCTTGCAATTTATGTGCCATGACACCTGTTCTGCCGACCAGGTGCCTGACACTTCTTTGGATCCCAATGTTGCACCCCAGCCCGACTCCGACGCGTCTGAGAACAATGTCAGGCTTGGGTTCCGTACTTGCAGGGATACTCCTTTGTTTTCTTTTAAGGGAATCAACCACCACTTTAAATGATTTTTTATTTCCTCCGAGATTGGAAACATGTCCGAGAGCTGTCCTGTCTTCCAACTCCAACTTCTTCTCAGGAAGAACTGAAGCGGACGAGATAGTCTTCCTAGGGGAAAGAACTGTTCGAGCGAGGAAAGGGTCCCCAGAAGGCTCAGCCATTCCCTCGCTGAAGTGCGCTCTTTCCCTAAGAAGTTCGATACTGTGGCACAGCCTTTCCTTATTCTCTCTTGAGAGGGAAAAACTCGAAAACCCCGAGAATCCATCTGAATCCCCAGATAAACCACGTTCTGGCTGGGGATCATCTGAGACTTCTCGAGGTTCACGATCAATCCCAATGATTTTGTCAATTCCAGTGTTGTTGACAGGTCCTCCAAACACTGCTTTTGAGACCTGGCTCTGATGAGCCAGTCGTCCAGGTACAGGGAGACGTTTATCCTTTTCAAATGTAAGTGTCTTGATACATTTTTCATCACGTCCGTAAAGACTTGAGGAGCCGTGGAAAGGCCGAAACACAGGGCCCTGAACTGATAGATTCTTCCCTCGAACATAAATCGAAGGTACTCCTCGACGAATGGTGGATCGGGATGTGGAAATATGCGTCCTGAAGGTCTAGGGACGCCATCCAATCTCCTTGACGCAGTGCTGCAAGGACTGAAGCAGACGTTTCCATGCTGAACTTCTATTGTTTTACGAATTTGTTCAGCGCACTTACATCCAGTACCGGTCTCCATCCCCCCGAGGCTTTTGCTACAAGAAACAAGCGATTGTAAAACCCCGGGGAGCTGCAATCCAGCACCAGCTCTATTGCTCTTTTGTCCCACATCTGTTCCACCATCTGACGAAGAGTATCCATCAGAACAGGGTCCTTGTATCTGGCGGACAGTTCCCTCGGTGATGTTGTCAAGGGAGGAATGTCCTTTAATGGGATGTAATAACCCTTCTTGATGATTGACGTCGTCCAAGGATTCGATCCTATGTCTTCCCAGGCTTTCGCAAAGAAATGTAACCTGGCTCCTACAGGTGTCTGGAGGATAGATTTCTCACTTTCCCTTCTTAAAGGGACAGAAGGAAGACCTGCCCCTTTTCTCGGTTGACTTCCTTCTGGCGATAGATCTAGCTGGAAGGCCTCCTCGAAAGGGCTGCTGCTGTGCTGGACGAGCCACTTTCTTTTCCTCACTGGCCACAGGTCTATTTTTCCTTGAGGATTGTCTAAGGAGATCCTGGGTGGCCTTTTCAGTCAGTGAATGGGCAATATCCTTCACCAACTGCGAGGGAAAAAGATGTTCTGAGAGAGGCGCAAACAATAAGGCGGACCTTTGCGAAGGAGAGACGGCCTTCGTGAGGAAAGCACTGTGAACCGCCCTCTTCTTTAAAACTCCTGCACCAAAGAGGGAGCATACTTCAGCCGATCCATCCTGAACAGCCTTATCAATGCATGTGAGGATGCTATTTAGGGTTTCTGGGTCCAGTTGTTCCTTTTCATGAGACTTCTTGGCAAGAACCCCAAGGGACCAATCTAAGAAGTTAAAAACTTCTAAAGTGTGAAAAAGTCCTTTGAGGAGGTGGTCCGTTCCGAAAGACCCATGTTACTTTTGCTGAATTCAAGGCGTGTCTTCTCGATGAGTCTACCAAACTCGAGAAGTCTGACTCAGCTGAAACGGACAGAGACAATCCCATATTTTCTCCCGTTTCGTACCAAATGCCTCTCCTCCCTGTAAGTTTAGCGGGAGGCATACAAAAGACTGTCCTTCCTAACTCCTTCTTCTTCTTGAACCAGGAGTCAAGAGATTGTAGCGCCCTCCTCATAGATATAGCAGGCTTCATTTTTAGGAAAGAGGAAGACTTGTGCGTTTTCGTGCTCGAAAACAGAGAGCGTGGAGAAGGAGGAGCGGCTGGCGTTAAAGAGTCTCCATATTCTTCCAAAAGAAAGGACGAAAGAACTTTGTAATTAGAAAAATCCTTCCTTCATTTCATCCTCCGAGGCATCTTCTGGGTTCATAGGCTCGGAAGGAGAAGGCTCCCTTCTTTCTTCTGTTTCTTCCCTTACTCTCTTCCTTTCCGAAGAAGCACTTCTAATTGGAGAGGGACTAAGAGTTACTCTCTCTTTGCTAAAAGATTGACGCTTGGATGACTCCTGTCGGATGTCAGGCTCTTCATGCAGGGAATGCGCCTGGCGTACGGCAGGAGTATCGCGCCTGGAAGGAGTAACGTGTTTGGAATACTCCTGGTGCTTGGCAGGCGCAACGCGCTTCGAATACTCCTGGCGTCTGGTAGGCGCATCTTGTTCCGAATACTCTGGCGCCTGGGAGGAGTATTCCAAGATTAACAGAATCTCCTGGCGCCTGGGAGGAGTATAAAGTTCGGAATATCCTGGCGCCTGGGAGGAGTATTAAGTTCAGAATACTCCTGGCGCCTGGGTAGGAGTATTAAAGTTCAGGAATACTCTGGGCGGCCTGGGAGGAGATAAACTGAAATACTCGGCGCCTGGGAGGAGTATCGAGGTCCGAAGACTCCTGGCGCCTGGCAGGAGTATGTCGCTCCAAATACTCCTGATCCTTGGAATGCGTATGGTGTTTAGTAGGAGTATTGATCATGGTAGGCACTTTTCGTTTAACAAGCGCTCTACTCCTAACAGGATCTTCTTCTTCAGTTAACTCTTGGCGCTTGGTTGAAGATCTTGAACGTTGTACTGAATACTCTGGCTCTTTGCGCCTACTCGGAGCCTGGCTCCTGGCTGGAGCCAAACTCTTGACAGGAGTAACTTCCTTTCTTACTTCTCTCCTGTCTAACGCACCGTTCCCGCCGGAGATGGTCGCCTGTGCGACACCTCCCCTGGAAGGCTCGTTGCGCGTGACAGGGGATCGGTATTTAGATCTTTTAATAGGAAGCCTATCATCCTTCCTACGAGTAGGCTCCTTATAAAGAACTCCTACCAACGAGGCTAATTGTTCCTGCACATTCATTAAAATTTTCCTGGTTGAGGAATCTTTCGAATCAGGAGAGGGAGATCTGGAAGGCGCTCTAGGATCTCCTCCAGACCCAGAGTCTGATTGTTTTCTAGCCTTCTTTATTACCGAAGGCGCTTCTTCTTCAGAGAAGCGCTCGGGACTAGAATTGAGCTCATGTTCTTTCATACTCCTCTTCAGCGGACGGGAAAGTTTCGACTCCTTCCATCCTCTTCTCGGAGAGGGCGAACTAGAAGACGAAAAGCACTCTCGAAGGACGCTTTTCCTATAGCGGTCCTTGGCAGTTTGTGATATGATAGATTCTGCCGAAGGGACGCCTGATCGTTGGGGATTCTCCACAACCCCCGTACGGCTTTCGACTTTCCTTCTCCTCCGGGCCAGGGAGCTTGGAAGAGGTCTAGGCCTGGGAGCGTCGCAGAGACGACCAGACGCCCCCTCCACTACACTGGGGACACTAATATCACTAGCGAAACCACATTCACTTTCCTTACCTTCCAATGCTGCCATTTTTTCCTGCATTTTCTGAAGGGAAGCTCTGAGTTCCGCTATTTCCGAAGCAGAACTAGAGGGATTAGCAATTTGTGAACGGGCTGAAACAGAATGGGCATGATTATCAGAGGAAGAAGCTACAGAACTAGACAGTAAATCACGAGATGTAGACATTCTGCGGGTTTTGTAAGCCGCCTTCCTCTCTCTATCTTTCTCTAACTTCTTCAAGTAAGAAGTTAGATTCTTCCACTCTTGCGCACTCAGTTTCTCACACTCGTTACACGTATTCTCAATCGAGCATTCAACCATTCTACAACTACTGCATGTAGTGTGAGGATCTACCGAAGCTTTCGGAATCCTCACCTTACAGCCCTCATTCACACACACTCTGAAACTAACACTAGAGTCAGACATATTCACGAATTCCAAAAAACAGTCCACGATAGCGAATGCCAAACAACGATCCAAGTACGTCACCAAATATCAGCGAGAGATGATCAAAAGCGTTGTGAAAAAAGAATTCTAGTCAGGAGGAAGTAACAACAATGTTTGATACCACCGGCGACAGAGAGAATCTGATTAGAAAACGGGAATGGTTCCTAGTCCTGCCACCCAGAGCAGGGCGGTAGATCACCTGACCTACCTGTAGCGAGTGCCGCGAAATTTGAATTTCTGTCGGGGACGACGGAGTCGATAACTATGTATATATCTGACAGGTAAGTTGAATGTATGAAACATTATTTTTTTTATGACTTTGGCATCCACAGCTGAACAACATCTACCGACAACAATGGTTACCAAGGGCTATCCAATCCCAATTTAGGTATAACTTCTTTCAGCAGCTATAAATCAAGACAGGTAAGGAATGGGGCCATTGTAGTTCCTGCTAGGCTAGTTTGGGAATCATTTTCTTTCTATCTAACAACTCAACAACTGCGCCTTTTCTGTCAGAGAACAGTCCCTTACCCTTGGACTTACTAGTTCCGCACTTTGATAGACTTTCACCTTAGCAAGGAAGGCTTACAAATTATGCACCTTTTCCAAGGGTGACATAGAGGTAGCTGTTCATAAGTTGGTTTTTATTATGTAGTGCATAATTTTTGCTGATGTTCACATTCCTGAGTTAACTCAGGAGTCATAAATTATACTATTTTTGTTTTCCAGCTGGCACTAGAAGATTTATCTTGATGTTAAGACCGAAGGTTTGCTTCCTGTATGAACAAATAAAACTTAGTCATGCAACATTTAAAATTTAGTCATTTTTCCATGCTTTGATAGTTATGAACTTGGAGAGAATTTCACAAAAGCAGCATCTCGCAATGGAAGGTCATAAAGTACGTACAGTAAACAATGCACACTGCCATCTACCGACAAAAATACAAAGTAAATGTTTACTTTGGGGTATGGAAATATAGAAAATGGGAATTCATCAAAGAACCAGCTAAATCAGGAAGATTCAATATGCAGGAATATTTTAAAAGTATGAACGAGTATCTATTATTGTAATTGTAAGACTGCACGGTACTAAATCAAGAATATTCGGGATAATCAATAACAGGGTTAAAGGAACAGGTTCTTTTTCTTCCTCATGTTCTTTGTAAAAAATTCTTATTAGCAGAACAGACACACAGAGCAAAATTTGATATTATGGGTGACAAAGGGGAGTGCTCCAAACAGAGTTTTAACTTGTGACCCTATCTCTTCGTATCTACCTAGGGTGGTGACTATACTGTAAAAGATCATCTCCATTCTGAACTCAATTAGAATATTCCTTGAAATGCCACAGTCAAATCTCTCACGTTCTGTCATTCCAATTCCAAGCAATGAAAAACCTCAAACTAGCAACTTCAAGAATGAATCCAAGCAAGTTATAAAACTCAAAGAAACATCCATAAGTTATTTTTCACAAAAATGTCAAGTAATGCAACATTTTCTCTCAAATTTAATGGAGAAATGGAGTTTTTAATCTATAAAAGATCTATATCAAACTGTTTCCAGCACCCAGAGCAAACTTCAATTTGTGGCAAGGATCAAGCCAAGTAACAGGAAAGAATACAACAATATTTACAATAAAATGTAGCAGCCCTATGATACTTGAAGATCTGTAAATTTTCAAAGAGACTATAATTTTTTTATACTTTCACTCGTAACATTATTATGCACACTTCTTGAGGAGGAGGAGGATTAAAATTTCTAGCTATAAAACATTTGTCTTATTTTCAAAAGTATGAATCTTGTCTGCTACATTGATGGCCAAAGATAAAAACTATAAACAAATATAGAGAGAATAATAACAATTACTTACCAACTAAGTATACAGTTTCAGGATAGAAAGCTCTGTCTTCACACAAGCAGCAATGGATTAATCTTCTGATCTTTCGGACACATTTGTTTGCAGCTGATGGTCCTCTGAGAACCCTTACAAAAACTGTGATGAAACTTTTCAGTGCTAAGCAGCAAAGCACTTCGATCCCTTTGTTGCATTTGGCTGCTGCCCTGAAATTGCATATAAAAAACAAATACAGTAATCATACTATATATGTATATAGGAAGATTTCATAAAAAAGGACAAGTAATCAAACGCTTCAAGATGATAACGTACATCTTCAAGTAACTTAATCCACATCTAAATATCTACTATGATGGTCTGTACTTTTAAAGGGAATTATGAAAGTTGAAGCTTTAAGTATAAATTATTCACAAGATAGAATGGTAACCTTGATTTCAATGGCTATGTATCTTCATGTACAAAACTGAATCTATACGAAAGCATTTAGAACAAACTACAATTATAAAAGATTTATTTGGGTGACAAACTTTTCCAAGCTTTTTCCAAAAGCTCTTTCATTAACAATATTATTGAAAAATTTTTAAGTCCCAAAACCCTTTTCATTTTTCAGTGACGTATTCATTGCAATGGAAAACAGAGTCATTTGTGCTCATATAGCAAATCTTCCCATGACTCCAGCACCATCAACTGCAGTACATCTAAGTATCTAAGTGAGTTGACCCACAGCTAGGCAGAACCCCACACTCATTGTTATTGTCATTTTGAGCCTCAGAAGCTGAGTTATTTGACAGAAATATTTAGTAAAGCCCTAGACTCCTCAACTTATTACTGAGAAGAAAGCTATTAAAAGGTGACAGTCTGTATGTTGTCCACCAAGGTGTTACTAGGGCATTCATCTCATATACTTGACAACCCAAAACATAAAACAGTAAACTGGCTATTAACCCTCTTACGCCGACTGGACGTATTTTATGTCGACATTTTTTGTCTCCCGTGTGCCAACTGGACGTATTTTACGTCGACTTACAAAAGTTTTTTTTTAAATTTGCGGAAAAATACTTATAGGCCTACCAGCCTAAAACTTTTGAATCACGCGCTTTGGGGGATGCTGGGAGTTCACGGATCAAGGTGTTGTTTTGTTTACAATCGTTACGCAGGCGCGCAAGCGCGAATTTTTTTCTTGCCGCACTAAAAAGTATCTGTGACACATCTTGGAAATTATTTCGTCACTTTGACATAATTTTTGTACCATTGTAAATTAGCCGTTACATGAAGTATTATATATGAAAATGTGTGCATTTTTATGTAGAATACAAAAATAAAATACTCATGATTGTAGCTTTTATCAGTTTTGAGATATTTTCATATAAATAACGATAATTGCCAAAATTTCAACCTTTGGTCAACTTTGACTCTACCGAAATGGTCAAAAAACGCAATTGTAAGCTAAAACTCTTATATTTTAGTAATATTCAATCATTTACCTTAATTTTGCAACTAATTGGAAGTCTCTAGCACAATATTTCGATTTATGGTGAATTTATGAAAAAACCTTTTCCTTACGTCCGCGCGGTAACTCTTCCGAAAAAAATCATACATGCGATTGTGGTAATGTTTGCACCATTTTAAAATTAGCCGTTATATAAAGTTTATATATGGAAATGTGCGCAATTTCATGCACAATACAACTAAAAACTACCCATGGTTGTAGCTTTTATCAGTTTTGAGATATTTTCATATAAATAACGATAATTGCCAAAATTTCAACCTTCGGTCAACTTTGACTCTACCAAAATGGTCAAAAAACGCAATTGTAAGCTAAAATGCTTATATTCTAGTAATATTCAAGCATTTACCTTCATTTTGCAACAAATTGGAAGTCTCTAGCACAATATTTCGATTTATGGTGAATTTATGAAAAAAATAACATTTTCTTTACGTCCGCGCGGTAACTCTTCCGAAAAAATCATACGTGAGATTGTGGTAATGTTTGCACCATTTTAAATTAGCCATTACATAAAGTTTTATATATGAAAATGTGCGCAATTTCATGTAGAATACAACAAAAAATAATTGAAGGTTGTAGCTTTTCTCATTTTCGAAATATTTGCATATAAATCACGATAAATAGAAAAAAAACCACGTTTGGTCAACTTTGACTCTACCGAAATGGTTGAAAAACGCAATTGTAAGCTAAAACTCTTACAGTCTAGTAATATTCAGTCATTTATCTTCATCTTGAAACAAATTCGAAGTCTCTAGCAAAATATTTAGATTTATGGTGAATTTAAAAAAAAATCTTTCCTTCCCTCCGCGCGCGGATTCTCCGCCACAAATCTCTGAAATGCGTACGTACCATTCTCGGAATATTTGCTCCGTTTCATATTAGGCATTTCATAGAGTTTTATATATGAAAATGTGCGCAATTTCATGTAGAATAAAACAAAAAATATTTGAAGGTTGTAGCTTTTCTTATTTCTGAAATAATTGCATATAAAAAATATATATATAAAAAAATTCGACATTCGGTCAACTTTAACTCGTCAGATATGGTCGAAAACTGCAATTGTAAGCTAATACTCTTACAGTATAGTTTGTCTTCATTTTGAAAGAAATTGGAAGTCTCTAGGACAATATTTAGATTTATGGTGAATTTTTGAAAAAAATATTTGTTTACGTCAGCGCGTTACGAATTCATGCATTATTTTGTGATAATATTTTCTCTGTGTTGCTTTTATCGTTTTACAATGTGTTATATACCAAAATTATTGCAATTTAGTGTACATTACAACTAAAAAAAATTAACTTGTTACCTTTAACCGTTTTGCACACAGCGCGATTTGAATACAATTATATACGAAATTTCGTTTTTGCGCTATCATATATCGCATTATTTATATATGATAATGATAATTTTTTTCATATCTGATGGTTGCATACTAAACTTCAGCCAATGACAAAAAAAGGAGCCAAAAATGAACTCTTAATCTTGAAAACTAAGCGCGCTGTGATTTTTTGAAAAAAATATTTTTTCCGCTTCCGCGCTCACTCTGAAACACCTCCGGCACACGGGAGACAATTTCTTTTTACCGCTTCGGCGTAAGAGGGTTAAATTTTTAGACACTGCTCTAGAGTTGGGAACTGATTTCAGGATGCTATAATCTCTGAAACAGTAACCTAATTCCTAATTGCTCCAGTTGAAGATAATGACCATGACCCTGTTCCTCCCTAAAACAAACCTGGGTATTAGGTTTATGCTCCTATCCTTTTCTCTAAGTCCTCAACCTGTACTACACTAGGACTTCAGCCTTATACCCACCAGAATTCCTTAGTAGCTCCCACTAATTAGTTGTCCTGGTGCAAGGTCTACAGACGTCACAATGAACTGCCTTGGCAGATAGAACTTTCAAAATTTAAATTCTAGCTGCTGATGGATAGAAACTATAGCTATGTAACTACTTGGTAAGGTGCATATATAAAATGAGAAAGTAGTCTTACATTTCCTGAACAAGATTATCCTCTGCTAAAACTACAAATACAGGCAGTCCCCAGTTACTGGCAGACTCAGTTAATGGCAATCCAGTTTTATGGCGATCGTCTAGCGCCATAAATCGACGAGTCGGTATCGAGAATCCAAAATCTAGCTAAGCTTAGATGTAACATCAAGGCAGTCCCCAGTTATCGACGGACCCTGTTAATGGCGATCCGGTTTTATAGCACTTGTCTAGGGCCATAAAAGCAGAGATTTATGGCGCCGTAACGGGCCGAGTTTCGATTATCGGCGCCATTAGGTGCTGATAAGAGTTATGGAGCTGTAATGTACATAACAGAGGTGACATTACCTGGTTATCTGCGCCATTAACCGAAGCACTGCGCCATGAGCGCCATAAATCGCCAGTTTTAGTTGATGGCGGTTTTGCTTACCTGCACCCCGCTGAGAATGGAACCCCCACCAATTAACCGGGGACTGCCTGTACCAAATTACAAGGAGTGCTTCACTGAAAGCTGCGGAACATCCAACCAGTGAACCAAAACAAAAGCTACCCAAACCATGCACACTTGATGAGCGGCAGGAACGAATTGGGCACCTCAGTCTGTTTGTACCTATGCTTCACTGAAAATGGGCGGAGTTAGTTACCTACAAAAGAATATGTAGTGCTACTACAAAATTTTTAATCTTAAGCTGCCATGAAGTAGGAATACAGAGCAATGTAATTACTTAGGAAGTTACTTATATAAAACAACTCTTTAAACACCTCTCAACCCAAAATAAGCCAAAGATCATCTCTCCAATTAAGTTGGCTTGAGTGTTCATTAAACAAACAGGTGGTCAGTACAAGTTGCTTCTGCCATTTGTTTGTACAGGCTGTTCCAGGTTATCGGTGTCCTCATTTATCACCTATCCAGTTTTATGGCGCACCGAAATGCACCGATTTCCAGTTATCGGCGCTGATAACAGAGTATGTATTGCCACTGATACACACCTACCAAAGGCACCATTAGCCGATTATTGGTGCCAAAATCCAGCTATCGGTGCCGATAAGAGCCAAAAATTGATATTTTTGTAATGAAATGAAGTTTTATAAATATGCTTACCAAGTAATTACTTAGCTAACGATTAGCCTCGCACGGCATTCAAAATAAAAAAATTTATGCGCAAGTGACTGTTGCAATGTGTGGGTGGCAGGTCCCGCCCCCCACAGCGGGAACTCGCAAGCAACATTAGCCAATAGCATCATTCTTATTTATGCCGCTTAGTCCAAGAAAATCAGAGGGGAGGAGGGCGGGCTCTGATTTAGTACTTATACTTGGTAAGTATATTTATTTTTATAAAACTTCATTTTATTATAAAAGTAGCTTATTAAGAAATTACTTAGCTGAATCCCACATTGCAAGGGGGGTGGAATAAATGTATTAAAGGCATGTTATTATTGAACTAGAGGAAAGGTTAACACTGGCTCAGTGTTGTCACTTGCTTACTTGGCAAGAGAGCTACAGCAGGACATGCTGCCTTAACCTGTAGTGGTGTGGCAGTGAGCCGGGAGTTGCCTCTACATCAGTGAAGCCTTGCAGTGGGGATGTGCCTGACCGCTGACAAGACTCAGGATAAAATATTCACGCCCTTGCCCTGGGCACAATACCAAAATGATATTGTTAAGATACAATAAAGTTTTGTACATACTTACCTGGCAGATATATACGATTAATGGCCCACCCATCCTCCCCTCAGGAGACAGGTGGAAGAGAAATTATGTCTTAGAAAACGGGAATGGTTCCGGATCCCGCCACCCAGCGGCGGGAATGGGGGATCACCTGACCTACCTGTCGCGTGTGCCGTGAGCTTTGAAATTCTGTCGGGACGACGGAGTCTATAGCTAAGTATATATCTGCCAGGTAAGTATGTACAAAACTTTATTGTATCTTAACAATATCATTTTTGTACATGAAAACTTACCCAGCAGATATATACTTAGCTGATTGGCACCCTTGGTGGAGGGTAAGAGACAGCTAAAACATAATGATAATACTTATACTAAATACATTAAAAACAGGGAAAAACAACATATGTTCTTGGATATAATAATCCATGGTTCCTACCTGATTGGGCTGAAGACTTCATGATTACTGTCTATGAGTCTGCCTGCCTCAAGAGTCCCAGCGAGGTATGGACCTATGGCTGAATAACTCTTTGGATCGTGTCAATGGGGGCTAGCCCGCTTACGCGACAGAGCCTACCTACTCTTGATCGTACCAATGGGGGCTGACCCACTTACATGGTAAAGCCTTGACCTTTGTCATATCAATGGGGACTAGCCCTCTTACATGACAGAGTTAAGGTTTCTATAAGTAAACACAAGGAGCACTGAAGCCAATCCCGATCACCTGACCATGTTAGTACTGTTATAACCTATGAATTGCAAGAGGGTCCCCTATTCCCTCTGACAATCAACCAATAAAAACAACCACCAATAAAGACAAATTTAAACACTAAAGTAAGTTATGAAGGATTAGCTTCAGCCCCTTCTCCCAGCACTGAATTCGCCGAAACATACGCTCCCAGAGTAAAGCACTTTTCGTAAGAAATTTTTACGTCTCTTAGGTAATTGGAGGCAAACACAGAATTACATCTCAAAAAAGTTGACTCTATCAGTGCCTGAAGAGACCATGTTTTGTGAAATGCCATTGACGTAGCTATGGCTCTCACTTCATGTGCTCTTACTCTGAGAATCTTGAGGTGCTCTTCATTGCAAGTAAGGTGAGCTTCCTTTATTACATCCTTTATGAAGAACATAAGGGCATTCTTTGAAATCGATCTTTTCGGATCTTTTACAGAGCACCAAAGACTTTCTTCTGTACCTCCCAGCAACACTTTTTTCTTCAGGTAGAACTTGAGTGCCCTGACTGGACACAAAGTCCTCTCTAGTTCTCTTCCTGTTAATGAAAGAAAGTCCTTTTATCTCAAAGCTTCTTGGCCAAGGTTTTGAGGGATTTTCGTTCTTTGCTAGAAAAAATGGTTTAAAGGTGCAAACCGCTGAATCCTTCCTAAAACCAACTTTACCTTCCAAGGCTTGCAACTCGCTAATTCTCTTAGCTGTTGCTAATGCAAACAGAAATAAGGACTTTCTAGTTAAGTCTCTAAATGAAGCTGTGTGAGACGGTACAAATTTCTGACATTAGGAACTTAAGGACCACATCCAAGTTCCAGCTAGGTTTCTTGATTATCTGGTCTTTCGTGGTTTCGAAAGACCTTATAAGGTCATGGAGATCTTTATTATTAGTAAGATCTAGTCCTCTATGTCGAAAGACTGAGGCCAGCATACTCCTGTAACATTTTACTGTCGATACTGCCAGGTTACAGTTCTTTCTCAAATAGAGAAGAAAATCAGCGATTTCAGTTACAGAGGTACTGGAAGTGGACATTTTCTTATTCTTACACCATCTTCTAAACAACTCCCACTTCGACTGATACACCCTAGAGGTGGAAACTCTTCTGGCTCTTGCAATAGCCTTCGCCACTTCGCGCGAAAAACCTCTTGCTCTGACGAGTCCTTCGACAGTCTGAAGGCGGTTAGACTTAGAGCGGGGAGGTTCTTGTGAAATCTGTCGAAGTGGGGCTGTTTGAGAAGATCGTTCCTCAGTGGAAGCGATCTTGGAAAATCTACTATCCACTCCAGCACCTCTGTGAACCAATCGAGAGCTGGCCAGAAGGGAGCAATGAGGGTCATTTTTGTTCCCTCTGAGCAAGCGAACTTCCTCAATATTTCCCCTACTATCTTGAAAGGAGGGAAGGCGTATGTGTCTAAGCCTGTCCAATCTAGCAGAAAGCTGTCTACGGCTACTGCTTGCGGATCCGAGATCGGGGAGCAATAGTTTTCTAGTCTGTGATTCGTGTTGGTCGCAAACAGGTCTATATTGGGCCTTCCCCACAGATGCCACAGTTGTTGGCAAATCTGAGGATTGAGAGTCCATTCCGTGGGTAGGACTTGGTCTTTCCTGCCCAACAGATCCGCCCGGACATTTCTCTCTCCCTGCACAAACCTTGTGAGAAGAGAGATCTTCCTTTCCTGAGCCCAAATCAGCAGATCCTTTGCTGATTCGTACAGGGAAAAGGAATGCGTCCCCCCCTGTTTCTTTATATATGCAAGGGCTGTTGTGTTGTCCGAGTGAATTTGAATCACCAGACCTGAGACCTGTTCCTCGAAATGAACTAGAGCTAGATGAATGGCTGTTAGTTCTTTCTTGTTTATGTGCCAGGACACTTGTTCTCCTACCCAAGTGCCTGACACTTCTTCCGAACCTAGGGTTGCTCCCCACCCTGAATCTGAGGCGTCTGCAAATAACGCTAGGCGAGGGTTCTCTAAGTGAAGGGAGATCCCCTTGCTTAGTTTTTGTGGATCTAACCACCAGAGGATATTTTCCTTGATTCCCTTCGAGATCAGAAAGGTTTCTCCCAGATTTTGGGACTTCCAATCCCATTTCTCCTTCAGATAAAATTGAAGGGGTCTTAGGTGTAGTCTTCCTAAGGAAACGAACTGTTCCATCGAGGAGAGGGTCCCCAGTAAGCTCATCCATTCCCTCGCGGAACAATGTTCTTTCCTTAAGAAGACTGCCACCTTTTCCAAGCAGCGTTCTCTCCTTTCCTGCGAAGGATACGCTAGAAAATCCCGAGAATCCATCTGAATCCCCAAATAGACAATGCTTTGCTGGGGAGTCAGCATGGATTTCTCGAGATTGACTAAAAGTCCCAGGGACTTTGTCAATTTTAGAGTAAAGAAAAGGTCCTCCAGACATTGTTTCTCCGATTGGGTTCTTATTAGCCAATCGTCCAGATATAATGAGATCCTGATCCCTTCCAGATGTAGCCAATACGCTACATTCTTCATGATATCCGTGAAGACTTGAGGGGCAGTCAAAAGTCCGAAACACATCGCTCGGAACTGGAATACTTTCCCTTGGAACATGAATCTTAGGTATTTCCGTGATGCCGGATGAATTGGCACATGGAAATACGCATCTTGAAGGTCCAGGGACACCATCCAGTCCCCTGGACGAAGAGCAGACAGAACAGAGGAAGACGTCTCCATCGAGAATTTCTTCTTCATAACAAAGAAATTCAGGGCACTGACGTCTAGCACCGGTCTCCATCCCCCCGATGCTTTCGGTACCAGGAACAACCGATTGTAAAATCCTGGAGACTGGAGATCTTGAACCAGTTCTACTGCTTGTTTGGAAATCATCTGTTCCACTGCCTGCAAAATAGCTAGTCTTCGGACCGAATCCGAGTATCTTGCAGTCAACTCCCTTGGAGTTGTCATCAAGGGAGGATTTTCCCTGAAGGGGATCAAGTATCCTTTTTTCAGGATCGAGAGGGACCAAGAATCCGCTCCCTTCTGCGCCCAGACTTTTGCAAACTGGAGTAGTCTGGCGCCTACTTTTGTCTGGAGGACCCTCTGTTCATCTAGACTTCCGAAGGACCTTCTAGATGGTCTACTCCTCCGTTCTGGTCTGCGACCTCTAAGAGGGGTTCTAGAAGAGGAGGCACCTCGAAAGGGCTGTACAAAAGAGGGTCTCTCTCTTTTTTCAATAGGCACGGCCGGCCTAAACTTCTTAGCTGAGTGTGTGAGGAGATCCTGAGTTGCCTTCTCCGTTAGAGATTTTGCAACCTCCTTAACCGTCTCCTGTGGGAACAGATGAGAGGACAAAGGGGCGAAAAGAAGAGAGGATCTTTGTAAGGGTGATACGGCTCTTGCTAGAAAAGAGCTAAAGGCCGATCTCTTCTTTAAGACTCCTGTTCCGAAAAGCGAGGCAACTTCTACGGAGCCGTCCATAACTGCTCTGTCCAAGCAAGCCAGGACACTAGAAAGTTCTTCCATCGAGACAAAGTCGGTGTCCTGAGCTCTCTTGGCTAATGCTCCCAATACCCAGTCCATGAAATTGAACACTTCTAGAGTCTTAAAGAGACCCTTTAGAAGGTGGTCTAGCTCACACATGCCCCATGTTGCTTTAGCAGAAAGCAAAGACTTCCTCCTGGATGAGTCTACTAGAGAAGCAAACTCCGCGTATGCGGATGAAGGGAGGCCTAACCCCATGGGTTCCTTGGTCTCGTACCACCTTCCAGGTTTCCCTGTTAACTTGGAAGGAGGGCAGGAAAAAACTGTTTTGCCCGCTTCCTTTCTTGAGGCTAACCATTCTGAAAAGGTCTTTAAAGCCTTTTTCATACATAAAGCAGGGCGCATCTTGACGAATGAAGAAGACTTATGCGCTTTGGTACTGGACATTAAAGATCCTGGTGAAGGAGGATCAGCAGGATGAAGGGAGTCTCCGAACTCCTTGAGAAGTAGAAGAGAGAGCCTCTTGTAGTCCGAAACTGCTACATCTACGGGCTTGTCCTCATCCGACACTTCTTCCAAAGGATCAACTGAAGGAGACCGTTTGGAAGTGATCTGGCTCTTCCCGGGAGAAGTACTCCTTTCCCAAGAAGGGGAGCGCTGAATGATAGAAAAACTTCTATACGAAGAATGAGGCTCCTGGCGGCCAGACACATTCTTGCGCCTACTAGACTCTTGTTGCCTAGTCACTTGAGGTTCACAAGACTCGCGGCGCTTGATAGGCTCCTGGCGTCCTGATTCAGGGCGCTTGAAAGGCTCCCTGCGCCCTGACTCCTGACACCTAGCAGGCTCCTGGCGCCCTGACTCCTGACGCCTAACAGACTCCTGGCGCCCTGACTCCTGCCGTCTAACTGACTCCTGACGCCCTGAATCCTGGGGCTTGAGAGGCTCTTGACGCCCTTTCTTGCGTCTCACTGCCTCTTTGCGCCTGACTGGCTCCTGATGCGAATCCTGGTCCTGTAGTCCCAAAGGATCCTGATACTTGAATTGGTTTAGGTTCTCTTCCGGCTCCTTGAACCTAAATCGATCGAGACTTCTGCTCGATTCACGGCGTCTAGAAGGAGAGAGGCTACGTACTTCCTGTCTGCCAGGATTCAAAGCCTTGTCCAAAGGAGGGCGCTTATCTCTTGGAAAGGAGCGCCTACAGGGCGAAAGGAATCGCCTGTCAGGAGAAAAACTCCTATCCAAAGAGTCTCTCGACGAAGGCGATAATCGCCTTGGAGTGTGTGGGGGCTCTCTCCTATACGTAGAGGGGCGCTTAGATGAACTCTTAACAGGGAGCGAAACATCTTTCCTCCTTGTTGAATCCGTAGCGAAAGAGCCTACTAAAGAGGCTAACTGCTCCTGCAGGTTAATCAGGAACTTCTTCGTTGGATCCTGAAGAGAGGGCTCCTCCTGTCTCGCCTTCTTAGGATCCGAGGGCCAATACTCTGGAAAACGCTCTGGGCTGGAATCAGCCGCGTCTCCTTTTGGCGCCTTCCAGGTTCTCTTCAAAGGGCACGATTGAGAGGCCGAACTCCATCCTCTTTTAGGAGAGGAAGAGTCCGAGGCCGAAAAACACTCCCTTAGGATGCCTTTTCTGCAGCTATCCAAGGCAGCCTGGGACTTTACAACAGGATCTGCCGAAGGGACGCCTGACCGTTGGGGATGTTCTGCATCCTCCCTGCGGCTTTCGACATTCCTCCTCCCCTGGTCCTGGGAGTTTGGAACAGGTCTAGGCCTAGGAGCAATGAGGAACCAGTCAGATGCCCCCTCCACTGCACTGGGGACACTGCACAAATCACTATCACCACTCTTACCTTCATTTAACGCTCGTAACTGAGCTTGGAGTTTCTTGATTGAAGCTTTCACATTTTCCCTTTCAGAGGAAGAATCTTTGGATTCAGTACGGGGAGAAGCAGCTGTGGCTAAGGGAAAATCATTAGTAATAGGAGAGTTATGAACTTCCTGTTCTAGAGAACAAGATCTACTAGATGATCTAGCTGAAGCTTTCCTTACTCTATCCCTCTCAAGTTTCCTAACGTAAGAAGATAACTCCTTCCATTCAAGCTCTGTAAGGTTCTCGCACTCAATACAGGTGTTATTAAAAGAACATTCATTCTCTCTACATTTAGAGCAAACATTATGAGGGTCTACCGACGATTTCGGTAGCCTAACTTTACAACCTTCCTTACTACAAACTCTAAACATAGGTGAAGCCTTAGCGTCAGACATCGTGAAAGAGTAGTCAATACCAAAGTCGAAAAACAGTCCACAAAAAGCGTATGTCAAGCCAGAGAAAAAAACAGAATACGTCACCAAAAAACCAATCCAAATTCTCGGCAACCGAGTTGAAATCCAAGATGGAGGAACGAACAATAGGTGTTGTCCGTTCAACCGACAGAGAAATTATGTCTTAGAAAACGGGAATGGTTCCGGATCCCGCCACCCAGCGGCGGGAATGGGGGATCACCTGACCTACCTGTCGCGTGTGCCGCGAGTTTTGAAATTCTGTCGGGACGACCGAGTCTATAGCTAAGTATATATCTGCTGGGTAAGTTTACATGTACAAAAATAACAAGGCCCGAGAACCAACCTGTCACCTTATATGTGTTATGCCAAATCAAATTAAAGACACCAACCAACCGACCGACTGGTTGGTCCTCCAAGTACCAGGTACCCCGAGGCTCCCCGTAACTCAACATCCTTGACACAAGGAAAAAGATAGGAGAGAGTTCGTGTCCCTCCTATGCTTCCTCACCCAGTAACATGCCAGCCACTGCCAACAGGCCAAGGATACTGCAATTTTCAAAGACTGTTTCTACTGCCTTCAAATAATGTAACGGAAATATCGACTTACACCTCCAAAAGGTTGACTGAATTATCGCAGAGAGAGACAAGTTATGTTTAAAAGAGAGGGAGGTGGCCACAGCTCTGACCTCATGCGCTCTCACTTTCAGCAATGTAAGCGATTCCTCCTGTGTCCGGGAATGAGCTTCAGATATCAGGTCTCTGATAAAGAACGAGAGGCCTTTCTTGGAAATCGGACACAAGGGATTCTTGACCAAACACCAGACGTTACTTGAGGATCCTCTGATCTTCTGTTTTCTCCAGTAACACCTCAGTGCTCTGACCAGGCAGAGAGCTCTTTCTTCTTTGTCTGAGCCCAGGATACCCGTTAGGTTCCTTATACGAAAAGAAAGAGGCCATAGCTTATTAGGATCTCTAAGAAGCCCAAGGTGAAGGAGCAGACCGCATCGCCTTGCAAGAATCCGACTCATTTATCAATAGCATGTAGCTAACTCGCGTTTAGCCGTAGCTAACACTGCTAAAAACAGCGTCTCTCGTAAAATATCCTTGAGAGAGGCGGACCTGAGGGGCTCGAAAGGAGGACCCATAAGCCACTTCAATACTACGTCCAGGTTCCAGGATACCAACGTCAACTTCTTCTGCTTGGAAGTGTCGAAAGATTTCAACATGTCATGAAGATTTTGATTAGTAGAAAGGTCCAGATTACAATGCTTAAACAAAGAAGAAAGCATGGCTTGGTAACCTTTGATCATAGGATATGAAAGGTTCTTATAGGTTCTTAAATAGAGGTGAACATCAGCAATCTGAGTAACAGACATCTCAGAAGACAAGATGTGATGACTGAGAAGTACCAGAAGACAAGATGTGATGACTGAAGTACCTTCTACGGAAGATTGCCCATTTTGACTGGTAGACGTTACTAGTCGACTAGCAGTTCCACGCTGGACGAGTGGTTTTCGAGCTGGGCTGCCAATCCGGCGGTCCCAGGTTCGATTCCCGGCTCGGTCAACGCGGAATCAGAGAAATTTATTTCTGGTGATAGAAATTCATTTCTCGATATAGTGTGGTTCGGATTCCACAATAAGCTGTAGGTCCCGTTGCTAGGTAACCAATTGGTTCCTAGCCACGTAAAATAATATCTAATCCTTCGGGCCAGCCCTAGGAGAGCTGTTAATCAGCTCAGTGGTCTGGTAAAACTAAGATATACTTAACTTAGTCGACTAGCGTCTGCACTTTACAATAGCTTCTGCGGCTGCTCTTGAAAATCCCTTCGCTCTGATGATTTCCTGAAAGTCTGAAGCCTGTCAGAGCAAACATGGACAACCCTTGGTGGTACCTTCTGAAATGCGGTTGTCTGCCACGGAAAGTTCACCGGCAGACGTAGAAGGTCCGAGAACCATTCCTTCGTGGGTCAGAGTGGGGCTACCAGAATCATGGAGATGTAGCTGTGAGACACAAAATTGTTCAGAACTTTCCTGACTAGGTTGAAGGGAGGGAAAGCGTAAAGATCCAGTCCTGACCAGTCGATCCGGTGCTAGGACTCTAAAAACTTCCACCTACTATCATCCCACTCCTTACACTCATCACATGTAAGCTCTCTTCTCTTGTACACACCTGACCTCTGCACTCGCTGCATCTCGTGTGTGCATCACAGCACATCTTGGTCAGTCTAGTCTTCCAGCCTTCCCTACAATAGCGAAGACTGGAAGCACTAGAGTCAGTCATACTAATACTTTAATCAACGAGAAGAGACCAAAAATAATGATAAAAAACCAACCAAAATAATGTAACAGACATAAAAAAGCCAACTAAGGCGAGTGCATCACCGACTTCAGAGCAACAAGAAAGCAGCAAAAATGAATTTAGGAAGAGTTAGACAACATCTTCTTGCCTGCAAGGTAAAGAAGAATGACGATATCGGCTAATGTCACGCGCTGAGGTGGGCAGGACCTGTTACCCACGCATGGCAACACGAATTTTTTAATTTTAGGATGCTGTGCGAGGCTAATCGTTAGCTAAGTAATTATTTGGCAAGTGTAATTATTTGGTAAGTTACTTTTGTGAAACCGTCCATTTTTAGTTATCAGCAATTTTCACTTATCACCAAGCCATCAGAAAGCAAAAACCCCCACCGATAACCGGGGACTGCCTGTATCTTTTCCATAAAAAAGTTAAAGATTTGATGTATTCTCAAAATTGGCTAGATATTTACCCTGCTAGATATATCAGAAAATATTTCTACCAAGCTAACTCTCAATTGAAGATGTAGCTTGAAGGAAGTTGTGTAGTGTGTGTGTGACTCCATCATGGGGGATGAATGTATAGGATAGAGTATGAGATAATGAGAGGTGTAAGAGGAAAGAGGGGAAGACAGTCAGTGCTGTCTACAAAGTGTTTATGCAAGAAAGATAATTACCAGGTGATGAAAAAATACGAGTAAATACTGTACCAGTAAAATCAGAAGAGTCATGATGAAGGAAAACACAAAAAGGAAAAGAAGTGGAGCAGAAGACTGCTGAGTTTAAGTTCAATATATGGAAAGTCTCGCAAAACTTCAGCTCCTTCAGGCAAGGAAGGCTGTAAGATCCTGATAAGAACATGAAAAAGGCAAGAGATGTATCAGAAAGCCTCATCACACTTACAAGAGGGGAAATATGCACGTCGTAAGCCTCTTTAATTTCAAATATATGACATGATGATGAAGATGCGATCACTTATCTCAAATTATATTTTGTCAATGTGAGAAAATACTCTATATAACTTTGCACAGTATAGTACCTTCATCATCATCACAAAGGCAGTCCCCGAGTTACAGCGTTCCGACTTCACTGTGTTTGGCTCACAGTGCAGTTAGCGGTTTTATGGCGCAAGCACCTTTTATTCCCATTTATTATGATGATGTTCCTGCTTGCTGTGTTTTTCAGGTTATAGCCCACTGCTGGGATTGGAATCCCGGCCATAAACCGGAGGACTGCCGTTCAGTAATGTTTTTATTGACTATTTCTAAACATTTTACAATTCTCACTCATTTCCTTAGTACAGTGGTCCCCCCGTATTTGCAAGGGATGCATAGCAGACCCCCCATGAATAGTTAGGACCCACAAATAGTTGGAACCCCTATTAAAATGCTTAAAACCTCCTATTTTGTTAGTTAAAACTCAAGAAAAACACACTAAAAATGTTTACACCTGGTTTTTTAATAGTTTTATCACAAAAAGTGGATATTTCTCATAGAAAAATACTGCAAATAGGCGAATTTTCCATGAATAATGCGGGGAAACTTTTCTGAGAAAAATCTGCTAATGTGTGAGTCCGCGAATCCGAAGAACGTGAATGCGGGGAGGTCCACTGTACAGTGGTTGGCTTAGTCTCTTCATTTTTACCAAAATTCCACAAACATGGATTTATAAAGATGAAAAATCTGATAAATACAGTAGTACCTCGTACTTCGAACTTAATCCGTTCCAGAAGGCTGTTCGAAGTACGATTTGTTCGAAATATGAAACAAATATCCCCATATGAAATAAAGGGAATCAGTATCGTTCGTTCCAGCCAACCCAAAAAGTCCCCCTTTTCCCATTTTTTCTATTATTAATGTGTCAAAAGTTAAATTAAGAGTGTAAAGTAATGAAACCGTATGTTATATGAAGTAAAATTTTCAAACATTTTTATTTCTGTTTACGATTTACGAACTGTTTGGTAAAAATGGCGCCAGCCGGCTGGGGGATGGAGGGAGGAGAGACATGAACCCTTTGAGCAAATCGAATTGGTTGCAGTATGCAAAGGTTGATAATAAAATCAATTTTATTCATATATTAGGTACAGTATGCAGCAAAACTCGAGTGACCCCGATTTCAGTGATTTTCGTTCAAAAAGTGACTAACTGGCAACTCTTACCTTCTTCACATTTCTAATGACACTAAATTGCAACGGCGAAACATTTTGGAACTTCGCTCATAAAAAGATACAGTTCATTTGGCATGGTTTTATAGCATAATGTTATATATATCAATATAGCTAGATCATTAGAAAAAACATTAACACCTTAGTTTTTAATTAATGGTAAATATGAAAAGACGTAAAATAAAATATTTAAAACGAATTTTTTACATGTTAGCCATCATAGTAATTTGTTTAATGTAATAAACGTAACGGAGATGTAGTTGTGGGCGTGGCCTAACATGACGTCAACTGTGGTCATTTGCCAAACATGGTTAGAGCAACCCGACAGCGACCGGAAACGTCACCCCCAACAAGGAGAGCTATAGTTGAGCTGCATCTCGCCAGATTTTCAAAAAAAGACATAGCTAATCGTCTTAATATCAACAAGACAACTGTGTATAGATGGCTAAAACAATACAACGACGGAGAAGGATTGAAAAGCCACCCTAGATCTAGGAGACCCCGCTGCACAACCGCAGAAGAAGACGAAGTGTTAATGAACTTTATAACCAAACACCCGTTTTCGTCATCATTTTCAGTGAAACGAGAAACAAATATACAAACATCAGTTGACACTGTAAGACGTCGGTTTCGAGAAGCTGGTCTTCTATGTAGGAAACCTACGCTCAAGCCTCTACTTACACAGACGCATATGGACCATCGTCTCGGGTTTGCGCTCGAATATCTGTCCAAGAGCGAGCAGTTTTTGGGAAAACTCTTAAATAATTTTTGTGACGAGAAGAATTTTTGCAACGACCAACAGGGAAGACTGCACTGCTGGCGTCCAGGAAAAAACCAGGTAATGAAACATTTACTTATTTTTGATTTTGCCCATTATATTTTTAACGTGGTAGCCTAGGTGTGATATACTTTGTATTATAGGCCTAGTCTGTATATATGCTAAAGCTTTAATGAATAGTAATTCCTCTTACACTGGTTTTTAAACCTGCTGACAAATATCTTTAATGGAAGTTACGATGTAATCATCATAACTTCCATTACGAATGGAATAAATGTAAGCATTTAAATATCTATGTATAAATGTAAGCAGTTTAAATATCTATAAAATCCCGCCTCCGCTTCGAAGTGTTGCTTGGCGGGAAACCAGTCGCAGAGGAAGTTCGTGCTAGCTTTCCTCCGAGTCTCGTGAACGTTTGAATACACATTGCACTGACTTAAAAGTCGTTTAAGGTTACTATGCTATGACAACTTTCCTTATGCCTCTTTTCCGAATTCATAATATATACTATTAGGCCTACAACCAAAGATTTCTTTTAATTATTTCACTGTAAAACTAAGTCTGGCAGAAAATACAACTGACGTAGCTGTTTCTAATATTTAAATAAGTTTTGGTTAAATGCATATTAAAGAACTAGATATAATATTATTATTATATATATATATTATATATCTATATATATATTAATATTTATATTAAATATATATATATATATATAGTTTATAGAATAACCTTATAGTGTTTTCTTAACATTGCACTTCAAGTCTTAAAAGTTAAAAGTTCGGTGTTATAGCAATATTACTGAAAGTATGGCTTAATAAAAGCGCCAGTCCTTTTTTTCTAATCCATAAGATCTATTGATGAGAGGAAGAACTGCAGTTAAAACAGTTTCTTTTATATTTAAAAGTAAGCCCACTGTCATTGTTTCTCTCCGAATATCTGTACATATATTTTCTCTAAATCCTTCTCTCTATTTTTTTCAGATTTGAGGATAAATATGTAGAACCAAATCGACGAAGTGGGAGGATAACCGCGGGCCTTTGGGGTTGGATGGCGTCTTGCGGACCAGGTTCTTTAGTGCCAATCCATGAACGATTAAATGGCAGGCAGTATGTTGACATTCTTGACGAGGTGCTGATTCCATCTGTTAGGATGCTACTGATTCCGGAACCGTTGCCCATATTCTTGGCAATGAACAACTCCTCTGTTCATAATAGCATGCCAGTAAGAAAGTGGTTACAGCAGCATCCAGAAGTTATTCGGATCGACTGGCCTGCAAAATCTCCGGGATCTCAATCCCATTGAAAATTTATGGGCATTATGACAAAGGAATGGGATGGCTCCGTTCTGAACAGTAAACAAGCCATCATAAGCCATTGCTTGTCAGTGTGGGAGTCAATGCGTGGGGAAAATATTTGCAGTAGACTGGTTGACAGTAGTTCCTAGACGGTCTTTAATTTGGGTAATAGACAACCTAGGCTCACATACTAAATATTAATCAACCCTCTCTCTCTCTCTCTCTCTCTCTCGCTCTGTATGTGTGTATGTATGTGTAGCTATATATGTATGACGTGTTTTAAAGACGAGGTTGTGTTTACTCTATTTGTTTTGCTGGAATTTGTATTTAATTTTCACAGGGACCTCCATGTTTATTTCAAGAATTATACGTATTTTTTAAAAATAATTATATTGGTATACCATTTACTTAACCTATACCGTTCTTATTATCAATCATATTCATTGTTTGCTAATTGGTTTATTAATGCCTTTACTAAGTACCGTTTTTATTATCAATCATATTCATTATTTGCTGCTTGGTTTATTAATGCCTTTACTAAGTTACATTTCTTGAGATCTACCTAAGATTTCATTAGACCCAACTGGTGAAGGGTGCATAGTGGCCCCGCCAATGCTTATGCTGCTTTACACGTAGGCCAAAGTGCACTTCGCGCTTCTCTTATTAATCATTCTTCTATTAAGCCTATAGCCTATGAAGAAAATAATGACGGAAGTATACCACACCAAGACTGTGGAAGAATTTCACAAATCCTGCTTTATGGTCTTATAGACACCCTTCATAAGTTACAAAGATTTGATGCAACTTGTTGCTGTCTGGAATATAGCCCAGTATATTATAAAGCCAATAGCATTGGCCTAGGCATTATTGTTTATAATACGTTGCAGTTGTCATTCTGTAGAATCTGCACTCGACAGTTGTAGCTGATAATATCCGACCTGATTATAGTCTTCCATTCCTAAAGTAAAAGTAAAATAATATAAATTAGTTGTGTTTCTAATAGCGAAGATTACTCTTCACCTCGCTTATTTATTCAGTTATTTATTATTTACTTTTCTTCAAACTGAAGAAACCCCTCGGGAGACTAGACTTATGTAGCACTAGCTATAACCTAAGCCTTGACTAACATTTGCTTTATACACAAAGCCACAAAAGCTAAAAGTAATAACTTCGAATTCATATCCCAAATGCACCCATCTTTATCATTAGACTCTGCTCTGCTCAACTTTTCTCTTGCTCTCCATCGCGATGTCCTCTTTCACAGTGTCCAGACTGACGATTCCACACGACTCATGGAAGTCACGGTGATCTGAGGTTTTCATGCTACAGTAACGTATTTAGTTTTCGTTCAGAAATATTGTAGCGTGAAATATTTTGGTTTTCAGGTTCCAATATATTTCAATTATAAGATTCTATATAACAAGTGACCAACTTTTCCTCATATATACACGTTTATAAAATACGAAATTTAATACTAAGTGGCAACTTGAGAACAACGCTTGTCCAGTACAAAAATAAAAAAGTCACACGAGTTTTGCTGCATACTGTACAAGGATAATCAAAGGAATCAATAGTGTGCGCACCCGATTCTGTGTCAGAGAGAGAGAGAGACTATTAAAACAAACATGAGGATTTTGCAAACAAATAAGTACAGGCAGTTCCCGGGTTATGATGGGTTCGGCTTACGACGTTCCGAGGTAAAGGTGCTTTTCAATTATATTCCTCAGAAATTATTTCCAGGGTTACGACGCCTGCAACGCTCATCTGCCAGATGAAATATGACACCAAAAATGCAAAATAATCAATATCTGAAGGTTTTTTTTGATGAAAAATGCAATAAGAATACAGTTTACATAGTTTTCAATGCACCCAAAGCATTAAAAGTAAGGTTTTCTTAGGATTTTTTATGACGTTCCGGCTTACGACGTGTCTCAAAAACGGAACCCCTGTCATAACCCGGAGACTGCCTGTAATAAGTCAAGAATGCAAGAAAAGGAAAGAGAGATAAAATAACTTTTCACAAGGAAGCCATTTAAACAAACAATTAAAAGGCATGCAGAAGCTGAAAGTGGCACCAGTTTGTTCATTACAGAGCTGAGTTACTTTTACAGTAATAAAAAATCGTAAAAAGCAATTGTCACTAGATTGATATTTCACTGTAACAAAAATTAAAGTGATTTGGCCAAATCGAGTGCAAGTGAAAGAAATGGGTGAATAATCATCCCAGCCCAGCTGATAAGTCAGTGGGAAGCAGAATCGTTTTTCCCTCTCCTCTCTCTCTATTATCTCCTCACTCAGCGTACTGAACACTGACACTGACTTGAGCAAGCTTTTTTCTCTTTTCTTTTTTTACTGTATTACATTTGATTGTTTTCATGTTTTATCATTATGTTAAATTTATAGTGAAATAACATTTTATTTTTTATGTGAATTGGTACTGCTTTTACGTACATATTACAATAAAGATATTACTGCCTCTTTTCTCTTCACAATACCACGATGCACGATAGCTTAAAATCATTCATTCATTATTCCTAAAAAATATAAACGTTCCCTCCCTCTACCTCAAGTTACCTGTGTATCACCGCAATGACGAATGATTTTGTTATTCATTTCTGGGCTCAGTTCGTGTCGCCCTGTGAAATAATCCTTAAGTTCATTATTTCTAGGGTAAATAACCTAATAAATACCAGAGAAAAAATAAATTCAAGATGTCAGTATAACTGACTCGCTCACTCTATAAAAGAAGTGTCGGTATGGTAACAGGGGCGAGTGAGACCACTACCACGAACCTCTTGCCATTTAGAACTTCCCACATCAAAATCCCCCACCTGAGAGAGCCGATCCTAAAGAACGATGCGTCTGCTACTACTACTAATACCCACGCCAAGCGGAGTGCAGCGCCTCTAGTGGTCATCCTTTTCTATAAGCACGTTTGCGACGCACGCGTTTTTTCTTCCTCTGTGTTGTGATCGTTCTTTTGGATTTATCCTTCGATATGGAACGCTCAGCTATTGTCGCAGCTAAGTTAAGTACCCGAAAGGTTTGGATTTTGTATTTTTATCTTCCAGGGACCAGTATTTTCCGTTTTTTAGGTTATATACGGTCACCCGGTTGACTCGTGGCGGCCATGGGCCCGCCTCGTGTTGTTAAGATTTCCCAGTCCTCCATACTGGGACATCTTTTCTTTCCTTTCTTGGGTTCTTATCACGTGTTACACTATTTATTTGCATCGTATTATAGAATTTAGGAATTCACCGCCCATACCTTTGTCACCCAGTTATCTCTATGGTTTAGGTATTTAGGGCTATAGTGTTTTTCCCTAGTCCAGCATCCCAGCTTTTGCTCTTCATCAGCTACGGCTGGCTTCGAGTAGTCGACTGTTCTTCGGAACGGTTCGTCTTCTCCTGGACCTCTGTCTCTCTCACTCGTGTGTTCCTTCCATTCTTTTACGATGTATGTGTTTATTATTATGAATTTTATTTAGTGTTTATTTTATTCTGTGTCAGGCTAGCTATTAGGGCGTCCAGTATCTTGGCAGTTCTATTACCTTTCGTGTTCATTCACTCTTGGTACAGTTGGGTTCATGTGGTCACTTGCCTAGTGGTTGTGTTGCTTATCACCTCTTTGTCCACCCTTGATCACGTGTCCCTCTGGGCGCCCTACCCAGCTCCCTTCCCTCCCTTCCGCGTGGTAAGGGGGGGGGGGGGGGGGTGAGGGGGGGGGGTCTGGCCGGGCTCACCACGGTCGCCATGGCAACCGCGTGAGCGCGCCTCCCTCCCTCTCTCTCTCTCTCTCGAGGGCTCCTTGGGAAAAGGGGGGCCCGGCCAGCTGGGAGTCTGGGGAGACCACTTTTTTTTGTCTCAGGGATCCGTGGAGCTCCGGCGTGGAAGGGGGTTGGGGTTGGCCACCCCTCCCTCCGACCGCTTCGGTCCTCTCCGGTGTGTCCCACTCGCTCTTTCTCCCCCTCCCCCTCCTTCACACTCTCCCTCCACCAACGGACGGAGCCCCTGCTCATTAGCCGGGGGGCCCTTCGGTTGTTGGGGGTAAGGGGCTGGCGGAGGCCAGCCACCGGAGTGGGATGAATCCAGTGGTCCTAGAAGCTTACCTACTACTACCTTCTTTCCTCTACCGGAGGGGCGCTTGCTTCCTTACCCGGGCACCCCTCTAGTAGTCGGAAAGGAGGCATGTCTTACTTCCTATATAGAGTATACATGCTCTTTTTGTATCTTTATTAGTTTAATTATGACATCCTCCTCCATTTTCCGCCGTGGTTATTCTCCCTATCCTCGCTAGGGTTATACTATCCTTCTGGTTGGTTCTTTTTTCCGCTTCCGGTGTACACCAGAGACTCTAACCAGAACACCCTAGCCCCCACGCGTATTTCGGTGGAGGACTAGTTTTAAATAACTTTTATGCTCCGGCATGCAACGGAGTTCGTATATAGACTGTAAGTGTGTAACACCGATACTCATGTATCTTTCCACTTACAGGCTACCAACTGCCAGGAACCGGGCTGTAATGCGGTTCTCCAAGACCCCTGTGGCCACGAGGAGTGCAGGACCCACGCCCCGTGCGCCACCACCCATGGCGAACTGATCGTCTGGCACCACGAGGTATGCACCATATGTTATGACCTTGTGAGTCAGTTGTTGGATGGAGTAAGTAGATATCAAGATAGTTACTTCCTCCATTATATATGTTTAATATATTTTAGTTTTAAGTCTTAGTTATAAGCTTCGTTCTTAACTGTAGCCCCGCCATATAGGACTTCATTGGTCCTCTCTTTCAGGCTGCTGCTGTGAAGGTGGTCGCCCTAGCGACTCTGAAGGCTTGGGTGGGCGGCTTCGGCAGGAACGCCGCCAAGGGACAGCCCTACATTCTTGAAAAGAAGTTGGCTGTCCAGATCTTCCCCGGAGGGAAAGCGACGGGTTATGTAGATCCCGCCACAGCAGCTCCAGCGATAGCCTCCATCCAGCGCGAGGTGCAGCAAGCCTTCAGTAGCGTGTTGGGCCAGGACATCGTGCCGGACGTCGCCACATTAGACATAAACGTAGAGCCAATGACGGTAGGTGCAGAAGACTTGTTAGTCGAGGTAGGTGCTTCGGGAGCTCAAGGGTTTACCTTGGGCGCACCTGGATCTTCTTCCCCTGTTACTTCCTCCTCTTCTTTCCAAGGCTTTACGGGATCTGAGATCCCTACTCCTTCGCCTGCTGCTTCTGTGCCCCCTAAGGTAAAAGGTCACAGAGAGCAGAAGACCCTCCAGAAGAAGACGCCCAAAAAGACGTCGTCTTCCTCCTCACAAAAGTCTTCGGCTTCCTACTCCGGAGCAGTGAAGGCTAAGTCTGAACCTTCACATTCCAGAGGGTCTAGAAGCAAAACTTCTAAGGAGAAGGTCCATGCTCCAACAGAGCCAGCACCCTCCCCTGTTGCTGCTGGAACTTCCCCCGGTGACTCCTGCCGGGATCACGGCACCTAGTGCCTTTGACCCCGCTACCTTTTCGGCAGGAGTTCTACAGCAAGTAGGAGAAATGGTTGGATCGCTTGGTATGAGATTTGAGCAGATGTTTGCCCAACTCTAACAGCATCAATCAATCAGGCCAGTCCATCCAGGACCTCTCTAATCGTGTTCTAGAACACGATAACCGCTTTGCTGGCCTGAACCAGGCTCCTCAGGCCAACTTCCCGGTAGTAGGTACTGGTCTGGTCCAGTTACCTGCTCATGACTCTCTACCAGCATTCTCTATGAACAATCCTTGGAGGGTAGCAGCTCCCTTCAAGGATGGTATGATTTCAATACCGGAGTGTGGAACAAGAAGGATCGTGGACTTTGAGTTCTACCCTCCCGGATTGACACAGCCTTTCATAGGGTAAGCCAGGCTAACAGAGACAGCTCTCAATAGGGAAGACAAGATCCCTAGGGAGACTGTCCTGTATACTAGGGACCATGCCCAGAGGGAGTGGGTTCACTGTCTGGAGGATTGGGATTGCTCTAATACCAAACTCCAAGCCTTCAAGAGTCCCTTCACCATTTTTGCCACGGAGGAGGAGGCTTCACTTCCCTTTACGACAAAGATGGTGGAGACGATCCTTCATGCAGTTATGAAGGATGAACCCATTCCACAGCTCAGGGAAGCAGAGCCCACATCTCCTCTCTTCCCTGCGTTTGGAGAACTTTGGGAAAACCTACCGGCTACTTTCACGGTAGGTAAGCTGAAACCAGACTGTGCCATGGAACAGTTCGGTGAAAAGCTACCTAGATTGCCTGATAGCCTCATTCAGGCAGAATTTGATGCGAGGACTAGGCTAGGGAGATCACTCAACTCCCTAGTCATAACTGAGATGGCTGCTCTCTCGTATGGTACGGAGCCTCTTTTTAAGATCTTGGCTAAGTCCCAACTACAAACGGTACAAGCAGATGTTTATGACTTTTTCATGGCCAGAAGAAACTGCCGTAAGCATGTGTTGCAAGAGGCTACCATTCGCCATGAACCGAATAGACTTCTTGCTTCCAACATGTGGGGTGTGGACCTGTTCCCAGAGTCTTCTGTGAATGAGGCGCACCATGAAGCTTCAAGGCTTAACCAAAGCCTTAGAGCTCGGTGGGGTATCTCAACCAAGAGGAAGCAGGAGAACCCCCCCTCTTAAGGTAAGAAACTCAAGAAACCAAGAGGTTCCAACCAAACCAGAAGCACCAGCAGCAGCAGCATTTCGTCCAGGCCTTTCCAGTTACCCAACCGGGTCAGCCTTCAACATCGAAAGGACACTGGCCAACCCATCCTCTTGCTATCCCCCCAGAACCAACCCTCGACCTCCTACACCGTCTCCCCAGCTTTCAATCCCATGTTTGAAAGCCAAGCTTTCCCTACCTTCAATAGGTTCTCAAGGGGAAGCAGGGCGAGAGGTAACTTTCGCCAGCGAGGTTTGGGAAGGGCTACCAACAGAGGTAAGCACTTCAGAGGGGGACGTGGAGGCCATCCCACACAACAGCAGTGAGGCTCCCCAGGTAGGAGGGAGGCTGTTCCTCTTCCGTCACAGGTGGGGGTTCAGCAAATGGGCACAGAGCATCGTGTCCAAAGGACTAGGTTGGAGTTGCATCAAAGATCCCCCACCAACCAAATCATTTCTTCAACTACCATCAAAGGAATTGGCAGATTATGCAGAGGAGCTCCTTCAGAAAGAAGTTGTGTCGAGAGTCAGACATCTAAAATTTCAAGGGCGCTTGTTCAGCGTGCCAAAGAAAGGCTCTTCAAAAAGAAGAATAATCTTAGACTTGTCCCAGCTAAACTTTTTCATTCGCTGCGACAAGTTCAAAATGCTGGGGCCGTCACCACCTCTATCGATCTTACAGACGCATACTATCATATCCCTATCGCGAGACACTTCCGCCCATACCTAGGTTTCAAGCTAGGAGACCAGGCATTCTCTTTCAAAGTGATGCCCTTCGGACTGAATGTAGCCCCCAGGGTATTCACGAAAATAGCGGAAGTAGTAGTTCAACAACTGAGATCACAAGGGATAATGGTAGTAGCGTACCTCGACGATTGGCTGATTTGGGCACCAACCGTCGAGGAATGCCGCAAAGCCACAGAGAAGGTATTTCCATTCCTGGAACATCTGGGGTTCCAGATAAACAAAACGAAATCCAGATTCACTCCGGAGACTCGTTTTCAGTGGCTAGGCATCCAATGGGTGATCAAAAGAAAAGAAATAGCCAAGTCAGTGGGGCAATTCCTCAACAACAAGCAAGCTTCGAGGAGAAACCAGGAAAGAATCCTAGGTTCCCTCCAGTTTGCCTCAGTGACAGACGTCCTTCTGAAGGCAAGACTGAAAGATATAAATCGAGTTTGGCGCTCAAGAGCAAATGTCAAATCTCAAGACAAGTTGTCAGTGATTCCACAAATCCTTCGCAACCAACTTCGTCCATGGGCGAAGGTAAAGAATCTATCCAAGTCAGTTCCCCTTCAATATCCTCCTCCGGCGTTAACTATTCACACAGACGCCTCCCTAACCGGTTGGGGAGGATACTCCCAGTTCAAGAAAGTTCAGGGGACTTGGTCCACTCAGTTCCGCCAGCTCCACATAAATGTTCTGGAAGCAATGGCAGTATTTCTTACTCTAAAGAAGCTCCTTCCCCCAAAAAAGTCTCATCTAAAGCTAGTTTTGGACAGTGCAGTAGTAGTACACTGCATCAACAGAGGGGGATCCAAATCCAAGCATGTGAATCATGTCATGATAGCCATCTTTTCCTTAGCGAACAGGTACAAATGGCATCTATCATCCACCCATTTGGCAGGGGTAAGGAATGTGATAGCGGACGCCTTGTCCCGTTCAGTTCCTCTGGAATCAGAATGGTCTCTGGACGTCAAGTCGTTCCAGTGGATATGCCGGAGTGTTCCAGGTCTCCAAGTAGATCTATTCGCCTCACAAGCGAACCACAAGCTCCCTTGCTATGTGGCCCCCAACCTGGACCCTCTGGCCTATGCCACGGACGCCTTGTCAATAGACTGGAATCAGTGGAGAAGGATTTACATCTTTCCTCCAGTGAATCTTCTCTTGAAAGTTCTGAACAAACTCAGGACTTTCAAGGGACAAGTAGCTCTTGTAGCTCCAGATTGGCCAAAGAGCAATTGGTACCCCTTGCTACTGGAATTGGGTCTCCGACCTCGACGGATTCCCAATCCCAAACTGTCTCAATCAGTACAAATGAGGACTGTGTTCGCTTCCTCAGGAATTCTCAGAACCCTAACTTTATGGACTTCATGAAGTTTGCGGCTAAAAAAGATGCAGATATTGATCCCCAGAACATCCTCTTCCTAGAATCAGATAAGAGGGAATCAATTCTAAGACAGTATGATTCTGCTGTCAAAAAGTTAGCATCTTTCCTGTAGGAAACAGACACTACAACCATGACAGTTAACTTAGCTATATCCTTTTTCAGGTCCTTGTTTGAGAAAGGTCTAGCAGCTAGCACTATTACCACTAATAAATAAGCTTTGAAGAAAATCTTTCAGTTGGGTTTTCAAATAGACTTAACAGAATCTTACTTTACGTCTATTCCCAAAGCCTGTGCTAGACTTAGACCTTCTGAGAGACCTACTTCAGTTTCATGGTTTTTAAATGACGTCTTCAAGCTAGCTTCGGACACTGACAACTCGACTTGCACATTTATAATGTTACTTAGAAAGATGCTATTTTTACTAAGCCTGGCCTCAGGGGCCAGAATTTCAGAACTGTCGGCTCTATCCAGAGATACGGGACATGTAGAATTTCTCCCTTCAGGAGAAGTTTTGCTTTCCCCGGATCGCAGTTTTTTAGCTAAAAATGAGGATCCTCTAGCAAGGTGGGCACCTTGGAAAGTCATTCTTCTTCCCCAAGATCCCTCTCTCTGTCCAGTAATGACCTTAAGAGCCTTTCTGTCTCGGACATCCTCTAGATCCTCAGGTCCTCTCTTTATGAGAGAAAGAGGTGGCACCTTATCAGTAAAAGGAATCAGACAGCAGATCCTTTACTTCATTAAACAAGCCAATCCTGAATCATTCCCAAAAGCACATGATATCAGGGCAGTAGCTACCTCTATTAATTATTTCCAACATATGAATTTTGATGATCTTAAGAAATATATTGGATGGAAATCACAGACAGTCTTCAAGCGTCATTACCTAAAGTCCTTGGAATCCTTAAAATTTTCAGCAGTGGCAGCGGGAAACATAGTTTCCCCTGACTCTGCACAGTAGTTATAGTTGAAGATCCAGGTCTTTCTACCTATCCTTTCACCTATTTGTCTAACATGTCTCACCCTACCGTTATGCTCTACATGGTCTTCTAGCCTTAGCTGCTAGGATGATATATTGGTGGAATGTCCCTTATATTTTTGCTAGGGACACCCACATAACTGTGCATATAAATGTGCTTCAGTGTTTCTACCCTTATTTTTATGCTAGGGTAGAACACAATAACTTTTGTATATTTTGTATATATATTAATCTAGTTTTAGTGAATCTTCTTGAGAATTTGTTTTGATACCATAATATTAAGCTATGCTTTACCCTTTATTATTGTATTAAGCTAGTTTTAAGTACCTTTATATTGTAATTTTGTATCATAACTTCTGATTCACTTATATTATACTTTCATTTTATTTTATTGTTTCATTAAGACCCTCCATTGTCATCTTGTGCTGTTTCTCTGGTACTATTTCACAGGGAGACACGAACTGAGCCCAGAAAAGGGATTTTGACGAAGGAAAAATCTATTTCTGGGCGATGGGTTTCTGGGCGATGTCACCCTGTGAAACCCACCCTGCAGCCCAAGATGGACATCTTTAGAAAAGGATGACCACTAGAGGCGCTGCACTCCGCTTGGCATGGGTATTAGCAGTAGTAGCAGACGCATCCTCCTTTAGGATCGGCTCTCTCAGGTGGGGGATTTTGATGTGGGAAGTTCTAAATGGCAAGAGGTTCGTGGTAGTGGTCTCACTCGCCCCTGTTACCATACCAACACTTCTTTTATAGAGTGAGCGAGTCAGTTATACTGACATCTTCTTGAATTTATTTTTTCTCTGGTATTTATTAGGTTTATTTACCCTAGAATTATGAACTTAAGGATTATTTCACAGGGCGACACGAACCCATCGCCCAGAAATAGATTTTTCCTTCGTCAAAATCCCTTTTATACTAAATTTTATTGTGAAAAGCTTAGTTCTTTTTCACTTACTGTTTTGTTAACATTGTTCAACTACACCGTTTCACTCGGCACACCAAACACTAGCTCAATTAAAACTTTTTTTTTTTATTGCATTTGATTGTTTTCATATTTTATCATTGTTAAATTTATTGGGAAATTCTCTTTTCTGGGCTCAGTTCATGTCGCTTCGTGAAATAATCCTTAAGTTCATTATTTCTAGGTAAATGATACTAACATTATACCAGAGAAAAAATAAAATCAGGAGGATGTCAGAGTAACTGACTCGCTCACCCTAAATAAGAGAGTGTCGGTATGTAGCTGGGGCGAGTGAGACCACTACCACGAACCTCTTGTCATTTAGAATTCTCCTTCATCAAAATCCCCCTCCTGAGAGAGCTGATACACAGTCGGAGTCAGCAACTACTACCACTACGCTATGTACCACACCGACTGCAGCGCCTCTGGTGTACATCCTTTTTCGTTAGTCCCTTGGAATCAGACGCCATTTTTTCCTCTGTGTTTTGTGCCTTTTTCCTTTGGATTAATACTTACCATGGAACTTGCAGCTATCGCCACAGCTAAGTTAAGTACCCCGAAAGGTTTTACACTAGTTTTTTGTCAGCCAGGAGCTATATTTACCGTTTTTTAGGTTCGATAATAGTCTCCTGGTCTGACGCATGGCGGCCTCGCCGGCTCGCCTCGTGTTCGGTTAGGTTCCTCGGTCCTCCATACCGTGGTATCTTTCCAGTGTGTTTTCACCTTTATATGTGGGTTCTTTCATGTGATACACAAGTTCCCAAGTATTTATTGCTTTACATCGTATTATTTGGAAATCCATTGCCTATGCCTTAGATTAGTGTTCATGCATGCATGTCCCTTTGTCTAGGTGTCTAGGCTTCTGAGTGATTACTATTTATTATGTCTCTTCTAGTCCAGTGTCGGCTAAGGCCAGCTCCTGAGTAGTCGGCTTGTTTCCTTAGGGGAATTAGCCTACTTCTCCTGGACGTTCCCTTTCTCTCTCACTCATGATTTCCTTTCTCTCTTTATTACGATGTAATTATTATTATTATTAGGGGTTGCATGTTACGGGCGATCAGTTTGGCTTAGGCTAGTTTTGTTGCATTATCGCCTTTTGGTCCACTCGCGCTCACGTGGTCAGCTCGACCTACGTTAGGTTTTGTTGCATCATCACCTCATGGTCCTCCTGCGTTCGCGTCGAGCCACTGGTTGCCCTAGTCCCAGTCCCCTCCCCTCCTCCCTCTCGGAGGGGGGGGTCTGTCCTCGCTCGTTCACGGTCGCTATAGCAACCATCCGAGCACCACTCCCTTCCTCCCCCCCTTTTAAGGGGGTCACGGGAGTTATGGACTGTAAGGGGTACTACTGGACCGTCCATGTTCTCTGTGAGCTTCGGAGGAGTTCCGGTGTGATCAGGGGGGGGTTGGCCACCCCCTCTGCCCACATCAGTCCTTCTCCGGCGTTCCTTTTGTACGATTCCCTTTCCCCGTTAGGAATCATAGTCCCCTTCGTCCGCTGACGGAGCGCCCGCTTACTATCCGAGCGCCCCGGCGGTTGGCGGAAGGGTTCTCCGCCAGCTTTTTAAGGAAAAGCGGGATTGGTCGGTCCTACATGCTTTCCCCGTTATGTATCATAGTCCCCTTCGTCTGCTGACGGAGCGCCCGCTTGCAATCAGAGCACTCCGGCGGTTGGCGGAGGGGTTTTACAACGGAGCTATACGCTCCAAACTATTTAATTTAATTTATTTAGTTTTAATTATGGGTAATCCTCTCTCGTTCTCCGGCATGTCGTACTCCTCCTTGAAACTCAGCTATAGGTGTATGAAAGGTATCTGGTTTATCTAAATTTCCCTCTCCGGCGTACATCGGGGATTTCAACCAGTTTACCGGGTCCCATGGACTCTCCCACACGGATTACAGGGGAGGAGCAGCATAAGTGGTTCTGTTAGTGTATAACATTGATACTTATGTATCTATCCACTTACAGGCTACCAACTGTCAGGAGGCCGGTTGCAACGCCGTACTCCAGGACCCCTGCAGGCATGAGGTCTGCAGGTCCCACGCTCCCTGTGCCGTCCGCCATAAGGACCTGATCATCTGGCACCACGAAGCCTGCTCCATCTGCTACGAGCTGGTGGAACAGTTTTCGGACGGAGTAAGTATATACCAGAGTTGAGGTTTTTTCTTTCCTGGTATATACTATCACATAAATTTGCATCATATTGCTTTATAGTTCTAAGTTTCAAATGTTAATGATTCATCCTCAGGGCTTCGTTGTTAGGACTACAATGACCCTCTTTTTCAGGCTGCTGCTGTCAAGGACGCCGCGTCGGCTACCTTGAAGGCCTGGGTAGGTGGCTTCGGCAAGAACGCACTGAAGGGGCAGCCATATATCTTGGACAAGAGTATGGCTGTCCGCATCTTCCCAGGCGGGAAGTCGACTGGATATGTGGACCCCGCCGCGGCAGCTCCGACGATCTCTACCATCCAACAACAGGTGGAGCAGGCCCTCATGGAAGGAGGAGGACAGGACATCTCGGCGGACGTAGCGACGCTGGACCTCAATGTTGAGCCAATGACGGTAGGTGGAGGTGAGTTATTGGTTGAGGTGGGTTTGTTGGGCGCCCAAGGGCTTCCCTTGGACGCCTCTGGATCTTCTTCGCCTGTCCCTTCCTCTACTTCCTTCCAGGGCTTCACGGGATCAGAGATCCCTGCTAGGATGCCTACTGCCTCAGTAGTCCCCAAGGTAAAAGGACAAAGAGAGCAGAAGACCCTGGAGAGGACATCGTCTAAGAAGACGTCGTCTTCTTCCTCTTCCCATAAGTCTCCGGCACACCATCCCGGAGCAGGGAAAGCAAAGACTTCTTCGCATTCAAAAGGGTCTAGAGGTAAATCCTCTAAGGAGAAGGTCAGCGCTCCCGCCGAGCCAGTACCTTCTTCTTCTACCGGAGTTCCTCCGGTGACCCCTGTCGGGGCCAGTCCTGCTGGTCCCTTCGATCCTGTTGCGTTCATGGCAGGGGTCATGCAACAGGTGGGAGACATGGTCGGATCTCTGATGAACACCAGGTTTGATCAGATGTTCGCCCAGATCTCCACCTCATTGACTCAGTCCGGCCAGTCGATTCAGAATATTTCTGATCGTCTGACGGACCAGGAGAATCGTCTGGCAGGGCTGAGCCAAGCTCCGCCAGCCGTTCTACCCGTAGCAGGCGCCGGAGTTGCCTCGTTGCCTGACTACAATACCCTTCCCGCCTTCTCTATGAGCAATCCTTGGAGGGTAGCAGCTTTTGCTCCCTTCAAGGATGGGATGATCTCTATCCCGGATTATGGAACTCGTCGTATTGAGGACTTCGAGTTCCATCCCGCCGGTCTGCAACCACCTTTCATGGGATATGCTAGACTGACGGAGGCAGCTCTAAATAGGGAAGACAAGATCCCTAAAGAGACTGTTTTATACAGCAGAGAGCAGGCTCAAAGGGAATGGGTACGATGCCTGGAAGATTGGGATTGTACCAATACCAAGCTCCAGGCATTTAAGAGTCCCTTTACAATCTTTGCTACGGAGGAGGAGGCACCACTCCCCTTCACAACAAAGATAGCTGAGGTCACCATCCAAGCTGCCATGAAGGATGAGCCTCTCCCTCAGCTTAGGGAATCAGAACCAACGTCCCCACTCTTTCCAGCCTTTGGGGAACTTTGGGAAGACTTGTCAGCCACGTTCACGGTAGGAAAGCTCAAGCCGGACTGTGCCATTGACCAGTTCGGCGGCGAGAGACTTCCTAGGTTGCCTGATAACCTTATCCAAGCTGAATTTGAGGCAAGGACTAGGTTAGGCAGGACATTGAATACCTTGGTAATGACGGAGGTTGCAGCCTTGACATTAGGCTCGGAACCTCTGTTCAAACTGCTGGCAAAAGCACAAACTCAGACAGTACAGTCGGACCTGTACGAGTTTGTGGTAGCAAGGCGGAACTGCAGGAAACATGTCCTGCAGGAAACTACTATTCGGCATGAGCCGAACAAGCTGCTTTCTTCAATTATCTGGGGAGCTGACCTCTTCCCAGAATCAGCTGTCAACGAAGTGCAGCATGAAGCGACCAGGCTTAACCAAAGCCTTAGGGCGCGCTGGGGTCTTTCCAGTAAGAGGAAACCTGAGAATCCTCCTGCTGGTGCTAAGAAGCTTAGAAAGACCAGGAAGTTCCCGCCCTTCCAGAAGCAGCAACAACAGCATTTCGTTCCAGCAGTTCCAGTCTCACAGCCTGTGCAACTGGCAACGGCAAAAGGTCAGAACCAGCCCATCCTCCTGTTGACTCCCCAAAACCAGCCCTCGACCCCCTACGCTGTTTCCCCGGCTTTCAACCCGATGTTTGAAAGCCAGGCCTTTCAAGCCATTAACAGGTTTGCAAGGGGAAGCAGAGCTAGGGGTGCCTTTCGTCAGAGGGGTGGCGGAAGGGCAACCAACAGAGGGAAACACTTCCGTGGAGGGCGCGGAGCACGCCCTGCACAACAACAGTGAGATCTCTCGGGTAGGAGGGAGGCTGTTTCTCTTCCGTCACAGGTGGGGATTCAGCAATTGGGCACAGAGCATTGTGTCCAAAGGGCTGGGATGGAGTTGGATCAAGGGTCCCCCTCCATCCAAATCATTCCTTCAACGACCAACAAAGGAATTGACAGAGTATGCGAAAGAGCTCCTTCAGAAAGGAGTAGTGTCAAGAGTCAAGCATTTAAAGTTTCAAGGACGCTTATTCAGCATGCCAAAGAAAGGCTCATCAAAAAGAATAATCATCTTAGACTTGTCCCAGCTAAACTTATTCATTCGTTGCGACAAGTTCAAAATGCTGACCATCTTGCAGGTGCGGACCTTACTTCCCCGTGGGGCCGTCACCACCTCTATCGATCTTACAGACGCATACTATCATATCCCAGTCGCGAGACACTTCCGCCCATCCCTAGGCTTCAGGTTGGGAGACCAGGCATTCTCTTTCAAAGTGATGCCCTTCGGGCTGAACGTAGCCCCCAGGGTATTCACGAAAATAGCGGAAGCAGTAGTTCAACAACTGAGATCACAAGGGATAATGGTAGTAGCGTACCTCAACGATTGGCTGATTTGGGCAACAACCGTCGAGGAATGCCTCAGAGCCACGGACAAAGTAATCCAATTTCTGGAACATCTAGGGTTCCAAATAAACAGGGCAAAGTCCAGGCTCACACCGCAGTCCCGTTTTCAGTGGCTCGGCATTCAATGGGACCTAACCTCCCACACTCTGTCAATTCCGTCAGTCAAAAGGAAAGAAATAGCCAAGTCAGTAAGGCAATTCCTCAAATGCAAACGAATGTCAAGGAGAAACCAGGAAAGGATCCTAGGTTCACTCCAGTTTGCGTCAGTAACGGACGTTCTTTTGAAAGCAAAACTGAAGGACATAAATCGAGTTTGGCGCTCAAGAGCAAATGTCAAATCTCGAGACAAGTTGTCAGTAATCCCGCAGATTCTTCGCAGTCGTCTCCGACCATGGGCGGAGACAAGGAACCTGTCCAAATCAGTTCCTCTCCAGTTTCCCACTCCGGCGCTGGTTATTCACACAGACGCCTCTCTAAGCGGGTGGGGAGGATATTCCCAATTCAAGAAGGTTCAAGGTCATCTCAGTTCCGCCGGCTTCACATAAACGTACTGGAAGCTATGGCAGTATTCCTTACTCTGAAGAGGCTTCTATCAGCAAAGAACTCTCACATAAAGCTGGTTTTGGACAGCACAGTAGTAGTACACTGCATCAACAGGGGAGGATCCAAGTCAAAGAGTGTGAACCATGTCATGATAGCCATTTTCTCTCTAGCAACCAAGTACAAATGGCATCTATCCTCCACCCATTTAGCGGGAGTAAGGAACGTGATAGCGGACGCCCTGTCTCGCTCAGTTCCTCTAGAATCAGAGTGGTCCCTGGACAAGAGCTCATTCCAGTGGATACGCCGGAGCGTTCCAGGTCTCCAAGTAGATCTCTTCGCATCTCAAGCGAACCACAAGCTCCCTTGCTATGTGGCCCCCAACCTGGACCCTCTGGCCTATGCCACAGACGCCATGTCCATATATTGGAATCAGTGGAAGAAGATATACATCTTTCCTCCAGTGAATCTTCTATTGAAAGTCCTGAACAAACTCAGGACATTCAAGGGACAAGTAGCTCTAGTAGCCCCGGACTGGCCCAAGAGCAACTGGTATCCTCTGCTTCTGGAATTGGGTCTCCGACCTCGACGGATCCCCAATCCCAAATTATCTCAGTCAGTACAAATGAGGACTCTGTTCGCTTCCTCAGGAATTCTCAAAACCCTAACTTTATGGACTTCATGAAGTTTGCGGCTAAGAGAGATGCTAATATTGATCCTCAAAATATTCTTTTCTTGGAATCAGATAAGAGAGAATAAACTTTGAGGCAGTATAATGCTGCTGTTAAGAAGTTAGCAACTTTCCTGAAGGAAACAAACACCAGAACCATGGCAGTCAACCTAGCTATATCCTTTTTCAGATCTTTATTCGAAAAAGGATTAGCAGCTAGTACTATTACAACTAATAAGTCAGCTTTAAAGAAAATCTTTCAGTTTGGTTTTAAAATGACGATTTGTCGAAAATTGCATTTTTCCTAACTATACAAACCTGAGGTCCTTTAACAATAGGAAGTAGCTAGCGGCAGCTGGAACGGTCGTAAGCTTCGAACGAGAACGGTAGTTAACTGCTTGTCCCGACAGTAAACAAATCACTTTTGCTTTTGGCCCATGCAAAATACGCAGAGTGAGGGGTGGCATGAGGAGGGACTATATGTAAAGGACCTCAGGTTTGTATAGTTAGGAAAAATGCAATTTTCGACAAATTGTCATTTGTTCCGATACGTAATACAAACCATCGGTCCTTTAACAATAGGAAGACTCACTTCTTGGTGGGAGGAATCTGAGTCTTTTGATGAACAGACTAGTGTTCGTCCATCCCTGGAATGCCTCCCTGGTCGTAAGAGCGAGGGAGGGATCCAAGCCTCTGTCCGATTGATCGGGGTGTGCACCGCAGGATCAATGGTCAGACCTCTGGGCCGAGTACTAAGAGAGAGGCAAGCGTGTCTCTTCGTACCAGCAAGCAAGAACTTGTTCCTGTTTGCAAGAGGCAACAAAGTATGGGTTTGTCTCAAGCTGGCATCCCAACTTCCATCCCCCTTGTTTTGGAGGAAGTGGGTGGATATACGCTCCTATCCCTAAGTGAAAGGGATAAGAATGGGGCCCTCTGTTTTGAGTAGCTCACCTGCATCTTCGTTCCTTATGCCAGCAGGGTGACGACCGTGTCCCTCTAACCACAGGTAGAGGGGAAGAAAAAGATGGGAGAGGAGCCAGTCACACTCTCATTCACTCATCCATTCTTACGGTCACACCAGGGACTCGATGCTGTTCAGCCTGCGAGGGTCTGGGTTCGCTACACAACGTGTTGAGCAGCCACCACGGGTCCCAGGGAAAAGATCCAAGGACCTGTGGGCAATATCCGAAGGTAGGAGGAGGGGCATGTGGTCTGGTTGGACCAGACCCCTGCCTTCATACCTGCGCCACGGAGAAGTTCTTGCGGACAAGGCAGCATCTCCTTCGCATCGAAGGCGGTGAAGTCCATTAGGGAGGGGATTGTGAACAACTCGAACCAATCGTCAGGGACCGAAGGGTTCTGAGTCTTCGCTACGAAGTTCGGTACGAAATCGAGCGTCACGGATCCCCATCCCCTGGATGCTTGACTTCGCAGAAGTCATGCAGTTCCTCAGAGGAAAAGAAGGGAATAGTCGCATGACCTATCCCTCTTCTCTACTTCGGTGATGTCCAGTACCCATACTGGTCTGTCCGTTTGCCACGAAGTCTCTCGCATCCTCCTATCCCCATGCAGCGAAGTTCTCGGTAGTGGATAGGACACCGACACTCCATGGTGGGTGTCGATGGTATGGGTACTGTGACAAGCTATTAAAACGAAGTAATGATTGCTCTGTAACAACCGAACTAAGTCAACAGTGTAGTTCGTAACTGACTCGGGCGCTCTGACAGCTGCCGACTGACTGCGTTCGGTAGGAGGCAAGTTGTCCAAGCATCCGAGTAAGCCACGTGACCTTCGCCTTTAAAGGGTTATGCCGAGAGACCAAACAAATAATGTATTTGTTTGTCACCAATGCCGGACAGCGAGGTGATGATTCTCTTAAGACATGTGCCCAACAGGCGAAAGTCAATTGCCTTCTAGAGACCGAGGTCCCTGAAGGCAAAACATCTCATAGTTGTTGAATCTTAGCTAAGGAGAAACAACACTATGTACCGTTGAAGACGAAGGTAGATATTGAATGTAACCTACGTCTTCACAGACGAATCGAGAGAAGGATTCTCAAGATTCTGAACCTGTGCTTACAAATGACTGAAAACGCTAACCGCTATTTCATTGCTGTCCGGTGAGAAGTCGTAGTTGCAATAAAAGCGGGGCGTTCTTCAGTAATGAAAACACAGGGGAAAGCCGCCTGAAGAACTGCTTCTCATGGGCTGAACATTTGGAAGTAGAGCTGTCAGGTCGGAGAGTAGGCGATGTCTTTTGACACATCTGTTAATTCGGGTTGAACAATGAACAATTGTACACCTACGAATATGAGATATTTTGAAGACAAACTCAGATGTCTGCAAAATCATTCGCATTATCGCAGTGCGATGCAGAGGGAGACTTGTACAGACTTCTGTTACCGTGCGGTAAACAGAAAGTTGAAAGAGTCTAAGAGATATCTCTGTTGAAAATTCTCGCAATGTCGAAGGCGATGGAATCTATCGTCACAGTAGTAGATGGTCCTTCATTATTGCGAGAATCCCCGTTAATCAGAGACCTAAGTCCATGATTGTTGGGCAGAGATACGGTTCAGTAGTCAATCAAAGCAGGGGAGAGAGAGACATAACTGACCGTGCATCTCGGAGGCCCAGCTGATACTGAGCTGCTATCCTATCAGGCAGTTCAATACGCAGTAGCTGAGCCTGAGCTCTCGCTGACTCGTCATCCTGAGTTGCCAGGTAATCCATTATTCCACGAAGGAATGCGTTCGGCTAGAACCACCGAGCATAAAAGATATGCTCGAGCAATTATATTTAGGCGAAACAAATTTTGGTAAATATAAAAGTTGAAATGGTGTTGTCATGACAAAACCATAAGTATATAAAATTGAAACTGAAAACTCCTGGGAGGTTGCAGGCAACCCCGAGTTGCAGTTCAATTAGAATACTTCTCGTCTAAGTCGCAATCCCGTAGATTAACTAGGATATGCGCCTACCCCTCCCCCGGACAATTCAACTGCTTAGTAGTATCAATGTCGCGAGGTTAATATACGTAGTATATTTGTAGGATTCTGAACAAAACGATCTCCATCCTAAATTCTTTCCTTCAAGAAAACAAAATAAGGATTGGAGATCGACCACCTTCGATCTCTATCAAAGAGAGTGAAGGAGAAGTCTTCCTCGAAGGAAAGCTTCAATGGTGAACAGAATACTAAGACGATAGTTCAAGCCAAACTGGATATTCCCGTCCGTTCTTCTCTATTCCAGGTTGGTCGCCTACTGTGAGATAGTCTTCTTTCAGCAGCAGTCTTCTTCCAATGCTAGAAATTCCAGGAATTCGAGCATAGGCGAGGTTCCCGATTATCGTGTAACATATCGGGGATTCTCGTCTCGCTCACTTTGGACCGTGGTCTCGCCTAAGTGTTTGGAGATCATAAAAAAACTCGAAAAAAAACACTCTGAATGCGCTAGAAAATTCCGTAGAACTCTAAGCAGTCTGCGAAACCACCCCCACCGAATTCGTCAAACGATATCGGCTGGTGGTCCTCTCGATTCCCGTAGAAATCGAGAATGGGGCAGGATCCCTCCTCAACGACCGGGGCTTACGTCAGGTAGGACCCGAAGGTCCCCCGGTAGCGCAGTCCCCCCAACGTGGGATCCTACAGAGAAATCTCTGTAGGATCCCTCCCCTTTCCCTCGTAGCCGTAAGGAGAGAATGGGGGAGGAATGGATGCTCGCTCGGCCTTCCCATGGAACTAGCAGTTGGAGAAGAGTAGGAGTAGCCATCGCCTTGCGGCGATGGCCTTCTCAGAGTCTGGGAAAACGTATCGTCAGGAGAAAAAACGTTTTCCCGCGGAGGGTTACGAACTCTCACTGTAGGTAAGGGTCTGCCGCCACTGTGAACGTCGTCTGGGTGGGGCTGATCGACACCTGACAGGAGAGAGCCGATACCGTCCTCCGACTCATTCCAGTCCTCGTCGAGGTCGAAACCTCTCAGGAGGACCGAAGGAGTATTTAAATACGGTGTCCGAAGACACGTAGAAACGCCGCTGTCGCAGTAGAGGAGGTGGAAGTAGCTTGATCGACCGGCCAGAACTGAGAGAGCCTTCTTGTCCGGAGACGAGAGACTCTGGTTCGGAGGGACAGAATCGGCAAGCTCCGATCGCGGCAGACCCACCGTCGGTTTGGGTTCCCTCTCGGGCCCCAAAACGACTCGAGCAGAGACGTGGGCTCTGCTGGTGGGAGCGGCAATCCTTCCGCAAGGTCATTATGCTGACGAATCAGCTTAATGACTTCTGCAAAATTCCTCTGTATCTCGGGAGTACCGCGTCTTGCGGAGTAGGTGACCGTTCCAGTCCCTCCAGCAAGAAACAGACTCCCGAGATACTCCTCCTTCAGAAGGAGGAACAGCGGCAGACCCCTGAGGGTCGCCTCCAGATACTTGCGCGTATGTCCTGGTCGTCCTAGAACCGTGCCTGGTCCATACGGCGTCATAGCGGGATCGCGAGCGGCGCACCTCTCGCGATCACTCCTAGGTACCTCGCTCCTCCCGGTGTAGCCCGAGGAGGTTGAAGGTACAGGGAGAGGCAGACCTGACGCTCCCCCCTAGCTCGCTGGCAGGACCAGCGTGCTTGGAGGGCTGCTGCTGATCGTCAACCCGCGGTGGCGATCGAGCAGCAGGCCTAGCCTTGCCGCTCGCCTGGGGCGAGAGGCTCGGCTGAGAATGTCGACGCTGATCTCTGGCGTCAGGCGAGCTGTTGCTGGTTACCGTCTCCGCCCGGTCCCGATGGGAGCGGCGGTCAGGTGACCTGCTAGGCTCGCTGTCGCGGTGAGACCGGCGAGCGTCCTCTCGGCGCGTCGAGCCGCTGGTACCAGCCGTGGCTGGTACCGACAGCCGCGGGGACCCCTTCCTTGCCTCAACCCGTGGCTGGTCAGCGACCGTCACGTCAACCCGAGCAGCCAGCTGGTCGCTGCGAGAGCGTCCACTGGCCTGGCGAGAGTCGTGCGCACGACTCTCGCCAGTCTTCTGCTCCGCGCTTCGGTCTTGACGGCGAGCGAGCTCGGGCGTTAAGACTTTGGCTGGACGGTCTCCCGCAGGAGACCGTCCACTCGGTACTTCTCGCTAACGAGAAGCCGAGGCGGATCCTGGTTTAGCGGCAGAACCGCTAGAACCAGGCGAGGAAGTGCCAGCCGAAGCTGGTACTCCTCTGGTCCCCGTCTTCTTCTCCTTGGTAGAAGAAGAGACGGGCCCTGTTCCCGAGGGAGCAGGAGGACCAGCAGAAGAGCTCCCCGAATCGCCGGAGCGAGACGGGCCCTTAGAAGGTCCCGAAGGAGCCTTCTTAGGGGGGAAAACCCGGGTTACCAGCTGGTCGCTGCAAGAGCGGCCGCTGGCCTGGCTAGAGACACCTGAGCGGCTCTCACCAGCCTTCTGCTCCGTGCCGCGTCTTGGCGCCGAGCGAACTCTGGCGCCGAAACTTGGCTGCACGGTCTCCCGAGGGAGAACGTACACTCGGGATCTCTCGCGAACGAGAGACCGAGCCGGAACCTGGCGTAGTGGCATCGCCGCTAGCACCAGGCGAGGAAGTACCAGAGCTAACCGATACTCCTCTGGTCCCCGTCTATCTCTTCCTTACGGAAGGGGAGACGGGCCCCGCTCCCGAAGGAGCAGGAGGACCAGCAGAAGGACCCCCCGTCCCACCCCGGTGGGACGGGCCCTTAGAAGTTCCCGAAGGAGACTTCTTAGGGGGGAAGGCAGCCTTCTTCTTCTTTGGCTTATGGGCCTTAGAAGTCGAAGGGGAAGAGGCAGCAGCAGACGATGAAGACGAAGATGACAGCTTCCTCTTCTTCCTCTTCCTCGTCAGCTCACGCAGGACAGTCGTCAGGTCCTCCATCCAGGCCGGAGCCGGGGCTATTGCCGAAGCAACACGGCCCGACTGCACCTGTCCGGAAGGACCTGGGACTGGGGAAGACACACCGTGGGCAGGACCAGCATGGACAGGCTCAGGAACCAGGAGCGACAGGAACAGCAACCAGCTCAGGAGCGGCAGGAACAGCGGCAGCGGTAGAACCCAGAAGGGGACAGCCAAGCCAACAGCGGGGAATCACATCAGCGGCAGGTACGGCAGGCCCAGCGATCGCCTCGTAGAATCATCGGCAGCCAGCGGGAACCTGGGTAATACTGGCGGCCGGGTCCAGGGGCGAGCTGCTGGAACAGCGGAAGTCTGGGGCAGGCAACACGAAGAAAACAGGCGGCGGCGGCCCTAGTAGTGGCAGACGGCGTCACCGACACAGCATGGGAAGTGTAGACCAGGAGGGGGGGGGGGGGGGGGGGGGGGGAGCAGCATAAGCGGCCGTGGTAGTAGTGGAGACCGCCCCAGACCTCGCTAGACGCTGCAGCAGCCCGTGGATGCTAGGCACGCCCTGCCGCCGCGGTGGTCCATACCTGTCCAAGGTCGTCTCCCACGGATGTAGCACCTGCGGTAGCATAGATAGATTAGTAAGAGGGGTTCCCTCACACACGGGGGGAAGACATGCCCCACCCCGAACGCAAGGAAGACCCCAAATACAAAATACAACGAGGAAGCTGAGCGGGGGGCAGGAAGGAAGACGAAGAATCGGATACCAAGGGAGTCGCGGGAGAGCTTTCCGACGACTTCCTGGCAGGGAACCTTCGCTTCCCCACCCCTGCACAGCAGTGAAAAGTAATATGAAACTGAAACAGAATACTGCCCTTGCGATTCACTTCATAGAACTTAAAGGGGAAAAGATCAATTCCCGGGTAAGAACGGAAACTTGATCCAAATAATATGATGCTATCAAAAATATATATGAAAATGAAACAGAATACTGCACTTGCGATTTCACTTTCACAGAAAATAATCGTAAGGATCAATTCCCGGGTAAGGGCGAAAATTGATCCAAATTAAATTTATGCAAATAAATAAATGAAAATGAAAAGAATACTGCAATTGCGAATCCACTTTCATTGCATTTATCATACAAAATAAAAGGCTCGTGCCAAGCGCAATCACGCTCTCGGTAACGAACGCACAGGGCAAAAATATAATGAAAAAAGTACTTACATTTTTCCACTTTCGCCCAAAATACATGACTCGGCGCGAGCGCGCCCGCCCTCGGCACCGAGACATTATTCAAGGGTTCAATTCATGAAAAGAGAGGAAATCGCCGCATCTACGGCGATAGCTCCATGTTGGTTCATAATTAAGTAATGAAAATGAAAACAGTGTACTTACAGTTTCATTTTCAAGTCAAACAAACCATTAGTAGAAAACACAATATAAACAAAGCATACGACGATGAAGCGGGCAGAGAGCGATGACGAACACGTCCTTCACACCCGCGGCCGAAAGCAAAAGTGATTTGTTTACCTCCCAGTCGCGCGACAAGCAGTTAACTACCGTTCTCCCCTTGTTCGAAGCTTACGACCGTTCCAGCTGCCGCTAGCTACTTCCTATTGTTAAAGGACCGATGGTTTGTATTACGTATCGGAACAAATAGACTTAACAGACTCCTACTTTACGTCTATTCCCAAAGCCTGTGCGAGGCTTAGACCTTCTGAAAGACCTACTTCAGTTTCATGGTTCTTGAATGACGTTCTCAAGCTGGCTTCAGACACTGACAACGTTTCTTGTACATATATAATGCTGCTGAGGAAAACTCAACTCTTGCTAAGTTTGGCCTCAGGAGCCAGAATATCAGAACTGTCGGCGCTTTAGACACATAGAATTCCTCCCCTCAGGAGAAGTTTTGCTATCTCCAGATCGTAGTTTTCTGGCAAAGAATGAGGATCCTTTGATGAGGTGGGCCCCTTGGAAGGTCATCCCTCTTCCACAAGACCCTTCTCTCTGTCCGGTGACGACCTTACGAGCCTTTCTGTCTAGGACATCCTCTACATCCTCAGGCCCCCTTTTCATGAGGGAAAAAGGTGGTACTATTTCAATAAAGGGAATTAGGCAACAAATTCTCTACTTTATTAAACAAACAAATCCTGAATCATTCCCCAAAGCCCATGACATCAGGGCAGTAGCCACCTCCATTAATTATTTCCAGCATATAAACTTTGATGACTTAAAGAAGTATACAGGCTGGAAATCGCCGACAGTTTTTAAGCGTCATTACTTAAAGTCCTTGGAATCTTTAAAATTTCCGGCAGTGGCAGCGGGAAACATAGTTTCCCCTGACACTGTTTAGTAGTCGTAGTTGAAGATCCAGATCTCCTTTCTACCTGCCTCAACAAATAATGCACCTAACCTACCGTTATGCTCTTTGGGTCCTTCAGCCTTAGCTGCTTAGGATACTTAGTGGTGTGTCCCTTATTTTTTTGCTAGGGGCACCCACAACTATATTGTATATATATTAATTGTAACCATCGGTGTTGCTCCCCTTATTTTTATGCTAGGGAAGCACACCAATATATTTGAGACGCTTGGTATAATTTTCATTTACATATATGTAACTTTCAGTGAGTGTTCTTCTTTGATGTATAAATTTTTGAACCTCACTTGTATTAGATAAGTTTCATAAGTTACTTTAAGTGTAATTTTAAGGTTAACTGTATATATTTATTTCATTAGTTTAAGTTAACTTTATTTTATGATAACTGGTAAGCTCTCAATCAAATTATATTTACTCCTGTTTACTTCCTTTGTTTTATTGAGACCTTTCTCTCTTTTATTTTCCCAATCTTGTGCTAATTCTCTGGTACTATTTCACGAAGCGACACGAACTGAGCCCAGAAAAGGGATTTTGACGAAGGAAAAATCTATTTCTGGGCAAGGGTTCGTGTCGCCCAGTGAAATCCCCCCCTGTTCCCAGCCATGCAGCCCAAGATTGGCATCTAACGACAAGGATGACCACCAGAGGCGCTGCAGTCGGCGTGGTACATAGTGTAGTAGTAGTAGTTGCTGACTCCGACTGTGTATCAGCTCTCTCAGGAGGGGGATTTTGATGAAGGAGAATTCTAAATGACAAGAGGTTCGTGGTAGTGGTTTCACTCGCCCCAGCTACATACCGACACTTTTATTTAGGGTGAGCGAGTCAGTTACTCTGACATCCTCCTGATTTTATTTTTTCTCTGGTATAATGTTAGTATCATTTACCTAGAAATAATGAACTTAAGGATTATTTCACTGGGCGACACGAACCCTTGCCCAGAAATAGATTTTTCCTTCGTCAAAATCCCTTTTTTATGTCAATTTTTATTGCTTTTACATACATACAGTGATGTTTCAACTCTCTCTTCTTCTCTCCTCTCCTCGGTCAGTATCAAGTCAGCTGGGTGTGATGTCACCGCAGTTACGTACGATTTTATACATCTTTCATGCTAAATGTTATATTGAAAGCTAAGTTTTATAATAAATCCTTTATACTTTTATTTATTTTGTCGAATATGTTTACCATTAAACTATATACAGGCAGTCCCCGGGTTATGACGGGGCTTCCGTTCTTGAGACACATTGTAACCTGAAAATCGTCGAAAGCCGGAAGGTTATCAAAAATCATAAGAAAACCTTACTTTTAATGCTTTGGATACATTAAAAACTATGTAAACTGCATTCTCATTGCATTTTTCATCAAAAAAAAAAAAAACTTCAAATATTGATTATTTTGCATTTTTGGTGTCATATTTCTTGTGCCAGATCAGCTTTGTAGGCGTTGTAACCCTGGAAATAATTTCTGATGAATATAGTTGAAAAGTGCCTTAACCTCGGAACGTCGTAAGCCGAACTCGTCGTAAGCCGAACCCGTCATAACCCATGGACTGCCTATACTATATTGTAAATTAAAAAAAATTTAATACGTACAGTCTAACTTGAAAGACCCAGTAGGCTGTCGAATACAAGTATAAACTAGATAATCAGTCAGTTGGAAGTAGTATACAGGCCAACTGTATTGCTTTACAGGATATCCAAAGTACATCAGCATAAAAAGTAATTTTATAAAGCGACTTCAAAATTAACACAAAACGCTATTGCATCCAATCTAAAATTTGCTAGCAACGTACTGTTGTGTCGAAAGGGTTAGCAACCACTCCGTTGTTTCAATTATTCTTTTATGGCATTTGCCTTCATTTATATATTTATCATGTTCTATATCTTTGAGAAACAGTTATAAATAAACTCACCTATATTTTCATTAGAATACAGGCAGTCCCTGGGTTACGACGGGTTCGGCTTACGACATTACGAGGTTAAGGCGCTTTTCAATTATATTCATCAGAAATTATTTCCAGGGTTACGACGCCTACAATGCTCATCTGGCACAAGAAATATGACACCAAAAATGCAAAATAATCAATATTTGAAGGTCTTTTTGATGAAAAATGCAATAAGAATCCAGTTTACATAGTTTTTAATGCACCCAAAGCATTAAAAGTAAGGTTTTCTTAGGATTTTTGATGATGTTCCGGCTTATGACGATTTTCGGGTTACAACGCGTCTCAAGAACGGAACCCCCGTTGTAACCCAGGGACTGCCTGTAATGGCAAAACTGAACAGCATTTGTATCTTACCTGACAACACTTGCTAACACAAGCCTTGCAGCCAACTCTTTAGCATAAGAGGTTTTGACAACGTGTCCACCGTAGTTTCTCAGGGTAACATCAGCAGCTTTCCCGTACAATGCAGCATCATCTGTTGATGTAATGGCTAACAAACCACCCTTAGGGACATTGCGGAAAGCTGCATCAAGGTAATGGACGGAAGAGCCGTAACAATCCATAAAACTGTGAGAACAAATTTTAAATGTTATGAATTGGAAGATTCATTATGAAAATAAATAGTCCATGACTACAAATATATTCATTGCTCCTTCATGAGTCAAACTGAAATCATAGAAAAGCTTTTGATTGAACACAAGAAAATACTGACAAATACATATACTTTACATTGGAAAATTTAAGTTATTATTATTATTATTATTAGTGGAGAAACAAATTCACAATTATGTATGTGTATGTATATTTAAAGATAAATCTAAACAGATACATTTTGGGAATATGTTCAATCCCCCTTTTCAATCTGACACAATCTAACACCCCAACCAAGAAAACATAAATGGACTCAAAACGGGTGAAGTTGTAAACTAACGAACCAGTCGTCAAAGGCCAGGCAAAGTATTGTCTTCTGATGAAAGCCCCGCAGTTACAACGACTGGCAGGGCTTTCATCTGAAAAAGACAGCATTGCCTGATCTATGTTTGATGACTTGTTCCATAGTTTATAAACACCTTTGCAAAAAAGTGAAAGATATGTTCCACAAAAATTCATGATAAAGTGAAGTGTGAAAAAGTGGGGTCCACTAAGTTGTTACAAGCTATCATATAAATGCTGATGATCCCAAAATATTATGACGATTATCATCAATATTTCCCAAAGGTCCATCTTTCTAGGATTACAAGAACTGTCTAACAATGCAAAAAACTACTTACACAAAATCAAACGGCCTCTGGAGTAACAGAATGCTGACGTCTTCTGAGATTGACTCAACGGTGAGATTATTGGCCCTAGCATTCTCCTGTATTCTTTCCAATGCTGCTGCTTGAGGATCATTTATTATAACTTCAGCCTGAATATCAGAAGATACAAAATCAGAAATTTTATAAAAACAATGGCTTTTATTGACGGTATGATTATGAAGCAATATTCAACCGGACCAAAGTTGCATCAATAGACTCATAAGAGTAACTAGTGATTTTTTTCTTTACTTACTGGACCCATTACTTCACTAAAGAGTCTATTCTGGACTTTGGGGACCCATTACTTTACAACAGCCAACACCTTCACCAATAGTACAATGGAGCCCCCGTATTCGTGTTCTCCAGATTCGTGGACTCACACATTCGCGGATTTCTCTCGGGAACGTTTCCCCGCATTATTCACGGAAAATTAGCACATTCGCAGTATTTTTCTGTGAGAAATATCCACAAATTCCTGTTATTTTTTTATAAATTTCATCATCAATTGCACTTTTTGTGATAAAACTATTAAAAAAAACCAAGTATGAAAATATTTAGTGGGTTTTTCTTGAGTTTTAACAAACAAAATAGGCTGTTTTTAGTGTTTTTATAGGGGTTCCTAACATTTGCAGGTTCCAACTATTCACGGGGGGGTCTGGTACGCATCCCCAGCGAATACGGGAGGACCACTGTACATACTGATGGTCAGACCATTTCCATGTTCACATTATGTACCTTGCTACAACACATACCAAATACGTCAGCCCACCTGCACATGTTAAAGTCTTTTCTGACACTTGTGGACTTCTACTACTACAGGCAGTCCCCAGGTTATGGAGTTCTGACTTCACAGCACTTGGCTCACAGGGTTGCTAACCTGACTTTATAGTGCCATACCCAGTTTTACAGGGCAGTAACCTGGTTGTACAGTGCTTACAGCACTGTAAGACCATCTATTCCCATTGTTCTTATGATGTTCTGGTTTATGGCATTTTTCAGGGAACAGAACCCCTGCATATTTTGTTGCAAGAAAGAATAGTTACTACAAATCACTAAATAAGAAGAGACAGACACTAATTATTTGCAACCATAACACAAGAAGTACAATAACGCTATTAAATATTGCATCACTTAATGAAACATATCCTTCGTATCATTCTTTTGAATTTTCCATACAGTAATTAGTATGAGAAAAATTTTTTATAATACAAAAATTGGATTCTATTATCACTGGGTAAAAAATAAAACTATACAGAAAAACCTTGTTTTATGCTGGTTTTATTCTGGTTTTTAAGTATTTTATCTGAATCATTATGAAATATTTAATTATGATTAGATATGAACAGTCCTACCAACAATGTCAACAGAGTATCATCTGTATAAAGACATGAAGTTTTCATAATAAAACTAATATTGTAAGACTTACCTGAACATCTGAATTAGCCCTGGTCACTGACCAGCCCAAAACAATATCCCCATAAATTTACCCACAAAGTGGGTAGTTAACTGTCAGTGCTACTAACACTGCAGGTAAAATCTTGTCAAATGAGTTACCCGAGGTACTGTTGGTAGCACTGACAGTCAACTACGTAGTACTTTGTGGGTAAATCTGTGGGGATATAGCTCGGGCTGGTCAGTGACCAGGGCTAATTCAGGTGTTCAGGGAGTGTATTGCAATTATTATTTTATGCAAATATGTGAGTGAGTGGAGTTTGGCTTATCTAATATTGTCAGGTTATCATTTAATTAAAGATCTTTCTGGTAAAAGAAAAAAAACATTATTTCAAGTTAGCATATGAAATATATAAAAAATATTGTATAATTTTTAACTTACTTAAATTAACACAAATACATTTCGCTTGACCAAAGGGTGGTGAAATGCACTGAAGTGTTCAGTTCAGCTGGCATGCCTGGAACACCAAATCTTTTTAGGAGACTGGTGCTGATGCATGATAACTTACAAATCTTACATATGCCAATTTTCTTCTTTATATTTTTATAAATATGAAGGTGAATTCAGATATACCACAGATGGAAACTGGAATTTTTTTCTTTTCTTTTAAACGAATGGTTTAATGTAAGTCACATAGGCCTATACTCGGTTTTTTTCCATCTGTCCATCCGCCTGTGGTGTTTGCGTATAGAATGATCGAAACTGGTAACAACATGTGAATCGAGTGATCAGTGCTTTTGGGAGTTACACTATCAGGATGCAAATAGCAATCATAAACTGAAACTGCCTAGAAACTGCACTAGTACTAATCATATGGGATAGCCAAACATAATTTACTGTTGTTTTTCTTTAATTTTTTTCGAAAGAATATATTGACTTATCCTTAGATGAAGATGTTCCTTAATTATATTCTAGAGCATTTATTGAATGTTTATAAGTTGATATTTTTCTACTACATGAATTTTTTTAATGCTCACTATCAATATCATCTACCACCCATTACAAACATTAATAATATATGAAATAGATTCTTGTTTTCCTGTTTTAACTCATTATGGAGAGTGTAAACATTTTTCTCTCAAGGAGGGACTAATTCAGTTCTCAGCCATACGGTTTCAGAATTAGGCCATTCAATGCTGAAATGAACAATTACATATTTGGCATAACAGCTGTAAAAGAACACAAAATACTTATACAACAAAACATTCCTCGGACCGAAAAAATTATTAGGCCGAGTTAAGTACAAGAAACAATTAATACCACAATTATTAACAAAGAAATACATGAACGAACGATAATAATTTTAATTTCCTTTAGTCAACTTTGTTTAGCCCGCCAGCCATGATATACATTAGCGTGACTCAGTTTTTTGTTTTAGAGTTAGCCAGTCGCGTGCAGGAAAGGGATCTTGCTCTAGGGGCAACCTGTAACCAATTATACCAGAAACTTAGTCTGTTACCATAGCACATCATGCACCAGCACGGCTAGGCGAACAGCTGCCAGATACCGCTTGCTCAATACAGTGGACCCCCCGTATTCGCGTTCTCAGGATTCGCGGACTCACACATTCGCAGATTTCTCTCGGGAACGTTTCCCTGCATTATTCGCGGTGAAAATTCGCGCATTCGCGGTATTTTTCTATGAGAAATATCCACAAATTCCTGGTTTTTGTGATCAATTTCATCATAAAATGCACTTTTTGTGATAAAACTATTAAAAAAACCAAGTATGAAAAATTTTTATTTTTGGTGGTTTTCTTAAGTTTTAACTAACGAAATAGGCTGTTTTTAGCGCTTTTATAGGGGTTCCAAACATTCGCGGATTCTAACTATTCACGGGGGGGTCTGGTACGCATCCCCCGCGAATACGGGGGGAACACTGTACTTCCATATACAGTGGACCTCCCGTACTATTTGCGTTTTCCAGATTCGCGGACACATTTCCGGATTTCTCTCGGGAACGTTTCCCCACATTATTCGCGGTATTATTCTATGAGAAATATCAAGAAATTCATGGTTTTTTGATTAATTTCATCATAAAATGTACTTTTTGTGATAACTTAAAATAACCATATACATACAAAAATTTTTAGTGGGTTTTTCTTGAGTTTTAACTTGAAAAATAGGCTGTTTTCAGCGTTTTTAAACGGGTTCCGGTTCCAACCGTTTGTGGATTCTAACTACAGTGGGGCCCTGTATTCGCGTTCTCTGGATTCGCGGACTCACTGATTTGCGGATTTTTCTCTGGACCATATCTACCCATTATTTGCGGTGAATTCACCTATGTGCTGCGTTTTCCAACAATAAATAATCAGTAATTAGTGTATTTTATTGTTATTTTCATGTCTAAATACATTTTTATGATATAAAAATTATTTACTAATTTTAAAATATTAATATTGATCAATACTGTATTAGTAAGTTTAATAAGATTAAATGATATTACATAATAATAATAATTCTCTCTCTCATACAGAGATATATGCTTTTTGTATGATAAATGATTTACTAATTTTCTAATATTAATATTAATGTAAAGAGCAATCACTTCAATAAAGAATACTACAATGAATTAGTAAGATTTTAGTTTATAAATTTAAAAATTATGTAAGAATGAAGGAAATTCCAGTCTTCACACATCTTTCTTTCGAACTGCAGGTCTCTCTCTCTCTCTCTCTCTCTCTCTCTCTCTCTCTCTCTCTCTCTCTCTCTCTCTCTCTCTCTCTCTCTACTGAGATGAGAGATTTTTATGGTACACGTATGTATAATATGTTTATTAATATTTTCAAATGATAATAGTAATAATAACAATAATGATGATGATAATAATAATAATAATAATAATATAATAATATAATAAAATAATAATATAATAATATAATAATAATAATAATGAACCAAACAAAAACTTCTTTCAGTTTTCTTCTGAAGATTGAAAAAGAAACCCACAAATTCAATTTGTAACTTGTTTACTTCTAAGTATTTACTTAACTTAATGTAAATACTTAGAAGTAAACAAGTTACAAATTGAATTTGTGGGTTTCTTTTTCAATAATAATAATAATACAAAGTACAAGAGAGGGGACTAAACAAACACAATAGAAGATGTAAAACAGAGGCTTAAGGCCAAAGCACACAAGATCCAACGGTACATGAACAGGAATAAGGGATACCAACAGAACAAACTATTCGGAACCAAACCAGAAAAGACTATAGTACAGCCAACTAAGAGGGGAAGACAACCACCCAGAAATTCCTGAAGCCGAACCAAGTAAGAGACTCTGGGAAAACATATGGAGCAATCCAGTATCACACAACAAACATGCAAACATGGCTCCAGGAAGTCAAGGAAGAAGAAACAGGGAGAATAAAACAAAGATTCACAGAGATCACGACAGACACAGTCAGACACCAACTAAAGAAAATGCCAAACTGGAAAGCCCCAGGTCCCGATGAAGTCCATGGATACTGGCTCAAAAACTTCAAGGCCCTACACCCACGAATAGCAGAACAACTCCAGCATTGTATCTCAAATCACCAAGCACCCAAATGGATGACCACAGGAAGAACATCCTTAGTACAAAAAGACAAGAGTAAGGGAAATATAGCCAGTAACTACAGGCCTATCACCTGCCTACCAATAATGTGGAAGTTACTAACAGGTATCATCAGTGAAAGGCTATACAACTACCTAGAGGACAAACAAACACGCCCCCCCCAACAGAAAAGAAAGGCTGCAGAAGGAAGTGTAGGGGCACAAAAGACCAGCTCCTGATAGACAAAATGGTAATGAAGAACAGTAGGAGAAGGAAAACCAACCTAAGCATGGCATGGATAGACTTAGAAGTAAACAAGTTACAAATTGAATTTGTGGGTTTCTTTTTCAATAATAATAATAATACAAAGTACAAGAGAGGGGACTAAACAACACAATAGAAGATGTAAAACAGAGGCTTAAGGCCAAAGCACACAAGATCCAACGGTACATGAACAGGAATAAGGAATACCAACAGAACAAACTATTCGGAACCAACCAGAAAAGACTATAGTACAGCCAACTAAGAGGGGAAGACAACCACCCAGAAATTCCTGAAGCCGAACCAAGTAAGAGACTCTGGAAAACATATGGAGCAATCCAGTATCACACAACAAACATGCAACATGGCTCCAGGAAGTCAAGGAAGAAGAAACAGGGAGAATAAAACAAAGATTCACAGACATCACGACAGACACAGTCAGACACCAACTAAAGAAAATGCCAAACTGGAAAGCCCCAGGTCCCGATGAAGTCCATGGATACTGGCTCAAAAACTTCAAGGCCCTACACCCACGAATAGCAGAACAACTCCAGCATTGTATCTCAAATCACCAAGCACCCAAATGGATGACCACAGGAAGAACATCCTTAGTACAAAAAGACAAGAGTAAGGGAAATATAGCCAGTAACTACAGGCCTATCACCTGCCTACCAATAATGTGGAAGTTACTAACAGGTATCATCAGTGAAAGGCTATACAACTACCTAGAGGAGACAAACACCATCCCCCCCCCAACAGAAAGGCTGCAGAAGGAAGTGTAGGGGCACAAAAGACCAGCTCCTGATAGACAAAATGGTAATGAAGAACAGTAGGAGAAGGAAAACCAACCTAAGCATGGCATGGATAGACTATAAGAAAGCCTTCGACATGATACCACACACATGGCTAATAGAATGCCTGAAAATATATGGGGCAGAGGAAAATACCATCAGCTTCCTCAAAAATACAATGCGCAACTGGAATACAATACTTACAAGCTCTGGAATAAGACTAGCAGAGGTTAATATCAGGAGAGGGATCTTCCGGGGCGACTCACTGTCCCCCGCTACTACTTCCGTAGTAGCGCCATGATTTCACCCATGAAACCAAAAGTACTAACAGAAGATGGATGCCGGGTACCAACTCAAGAAAAGAGGCAACAAAATCAACCATCTGATGTTCATGGACGACATCAAGCTGTATGGTAAGAGCATCAAGGGAATAGATACCCTAATCCAGACTGTAAGGATTGATATTCTGGGGACATCAGGATGGAGTTTGGAATAGAAAAATGCGCCTTAGTCAACATACAAAAAGGCAAAGTAACGAGAACTGAAGGGATAAAGCTACCAGATGGGAGCAACATCAAACACATAGATGAGACAGGATACAAATACCTGGGAATAATGGAAGGAGGAAGATATAAAACACCAAGAGATGAAGGACACGATCAGGAAAGAATATATGCAGAGACTCAAGGCGATACTCAAGTCAAAACTCAACGCCGGAAATATGATAAAGCCATAACACATGGGCAGTGCCAGTAATCAGATACAGCGCAGGAATAGTGGAATGGACGAAGGCAGAACTCCGCAGCATAGATCAGGAAAACCAGGAAACAAATGACAATACACAAAGCACTACACCCAAGAGCAAATACGGACAGACTATACATAACACGAAAGGAAGGAGGGAGAGGACTACTAAGTATAGAGGACTGCGTCAACATCGAAAACAGAGCACTGGGGGGGGGGGGCAATATCTGAAAACCAGTGAAGACGAGTGGCTAAAGAGTGCATGGGAAGAAAGGACTAATAAAAGTAGACGAAGACCCAGAAATATACAGAGACAGGAGAAAGACAGAAAGAACAGAGGACTGGCACAATAAAGGGATTTTGACGTAAGGAAAAATCTATTTCTGGGCGATTGGCTCGTGTCCGCCAGCGAAATATCCTTTAATCTATTATTTCTAGGGTAAATGTACTAACACATACCAGAGAATAAATAAATAAAGAAAAAGGTCAGTATAACTGACTCGCTCACCCTCCCAGAGAGTGTCGGTATGAACACTTATGGCGATGTGAGACCACTACCACGAGCCAAATGCCAATAGAATTCTCCCACTACAAAATCCCCCAAGAGGGAAGCCGACCACAGAGTGGGCAGCACCTACTATACTACTACTCCATCCCATGCTGCCGACTGCTGCGCCTCTGGTGGCCATCCTTTTCAGTTAGCGCACACGATACACACGTGCCATTTTCTTCTCTGTGTTTTGTGCCCTTTCTTTTGGATTTTATTACCATGGAGCGTGCAGCCATCGCAGCAGCTAAGTTAAGTACTCAGTGTTTATTGCTATTTGGTTTTTTCCGGTCCTGAGCACGTATTTGCCGTTTTTTAGGTATAAATACGATCTCTAGGTCGGAAGCATGGAGCATGGTTCTGCCTCGTGATGGTCCGTTCTGGGTCGCCCATACCCAGAGCATCCCCTGTCTTTGTACGCTCTATTTTATTATCCGCTTTGTTTAGGGTAAGGTCTACACGGTTTTGTCATGCATGCATGTCTTTTACCTTATGTAGGCTCTTCCATCCAGACCCTAGCCACGGCTCTTAGTATCGGCCTCGGCTAGCTTTGAGTGGTAGACTTGCCTTCGGGTTAGTCGTACACTTCCTGGAATTTTTTTCCTCCTACTATTTTGTTTTTCTTTCTTTCATTTTATTATTCATTTTATTATCTATGTGATATTGTTAGGTTAGTTAGGCGTCTGGCCTCTGCTTAGCCTAGGTCACGGCCTATTGGGCCTTTATGTTACCGCTTGTCAGCTCGGTTGCTTCCCGATAGCATCTCGCTGATCAGTTGGTTATGTTTTAGGCTTAGTTGTTGTTCTTATCGCCCCGTGGTCACTATGTGATCACGAGGCAGCCAGACGCCTGTCCAGTCACCTTTCCCCCTTTTCCCCCTTCCGCTCTTCCATAGGGTCGGGGGGGGTGGCTAGGCCTGCCCATGCTTCGCTCCGCATACCCGAGCCTGCCTCCCGCTCTCCCCCACCCCCCAGGCGGAGGGGGTAGAGGGACGGGACAGACCCAGACTGGACTCGACCTCTCCGGCTCTCGGTCCGGTCGGATGGTAAGGTGGGGGGGACTGGCCTTTCCCCCTCTCCATTACTACTCCGTCGCTCCGTTACTAGCCCGAGTCTGTATGCCCCCGCTCTTTCCCACCTTACTAGGGCTCCTTTACCACCGGAGGCCTGGCATCTAGCGGAAAGGTGCTAAGTCTACCCCACGGGGTGGACCGGAACATACAGTCGGTCCCTTCTAACCTCTCCGCTTCACTGAGTTATCACTCCGCCTCGCACTGGACTTAGTCCGGTACGTTCGAGCTTTTAGGTTTAAGATGTTAAGTTTATTTTAAGTACCTTAAACCATTCCCCCTCCCTTCCTTTTCACCGGATACCTCCGGGGTTTATAGCCTATTCAGGCTAGTAAGGGAGGGGCTATGCCCGAATTTTTTCCGAGCTCCGGCATGCAACGGAGTTCTTCTGTCCTTTAGCCTGTAAGTGATATTCTTTAAGATACTCATGTGTCTTTCCACTTACAGACCACCAACTGTGAGCATCCGGGATGCGCCGCCACACTTCAGGACCCGTGTGGACACGAAGTTTGCCGGTCCCATGCTCCATGCGCGACTCCGCACGGGGACATCCAGGTCTGGTACCATGAGACGTGTACCATATGTTACGATCTGGTGAGCCAGCTTTTAGACGGGGTAAGTATTCCATCTCCGGTAGCTGGTCCGCATCTGTTATAGTGCTTAAGTTTTCATCAATCACTCTAACTTAAGGTAAATTCAAGGGGCCTTGTAGCCCCTATAAATTTTAGTTATGCTTTAAGTTAGCTTTAGTTTTAAGTTATTCTTAAATCTAATCAATACCCTCTCTTCCAGGCGCCGGCAGTGAGGGATACCGCACTGGCAACCCTGCGGGCCTGGGTCGGCGGTTTCGGGAAGAACGCCGCCAAGGGTATGCCCTACATCCTGGTGGAGAAAGGTTGGCGGTACTAATCTTCCCCGGAGGCAAGGCGACAGGATACGTCGACCCAGTAGAGGCGGCCCCGACTATCGCCTTCATCCAGCAACAGCTGGCTGCCTCATTGACTGACCAAGGCCAGGACATCTCCTCGGAAGTCGCGACGTTGGATATTAATATAGAACCTATGGTAGGTGTAGACGACCTGTTGGTCGAGGTAGGTAAGGTGGACACCCAAGGGATACCCTTGGGCGTAACTGTTTCTTCTACTCCTGCAACCTCTCCATCCTTCCAAGGCTTTACGGGTGATGAATTGTATACTCCCTCCTGACGCTTCGGTTAGACCCAAGGTCAAGGGTCAAGCAGTGAAATCCTTGACAAAGACGTCGTCGTCGTCTAAGAAGACGGCTTCGGCGTCTTCCTCCTCTCGTAAGTCTCCGGCTAGGAATCCCGGAGCAGACAGGTCTAAAGCTTCTGGGTCCGGCTCTAAGTCCTCGAGGAGTAAATCCTCCAGAGAGAGATCTCACACTCCGGCAGAGTCGTCAGTTCCGCTACCCTTGGTTCCAATTCAGAGCCACCCCTCCACCTCCGCAGCAGCTCCCGGCTTTGGACTCCAATGCTGGCCTGTTACAACAGGTGGGCGACCTGGTTGGGTCTCTAAAGAGTAGCATGGAACAAATGATCTCTCGGTTGTCGGATAGGATTACTTCTCAAGACTCTTTATTATAGACCGGAACTTGGAGCCAAGCTCCTCTAGCCTCTCCTCCACCTTTCAATACAGGTGGAGCCAGCTTCCCCCGTATGACTCTCTACTCTCCGTTCTCGATGAACAACCCGTGGAGAGTAGCGTCATACGCCCCCTTACAAGACGGACTCATTTCTATACCGGAATTTGGAACTCGAAGGATAGAGGACTTCGAGTTCTACCGGAAGAATTACCTTCAGCCTCCGTTCATCGGCTACGCAAGGCTCACCGCCTCAGCCATGATTCGAGATGATAGGGTACCAAAGGAGACAGTCCTCTATTCACGTGACCAGGCTCAGAGAGAATGGCTCAGGTGTTTAGAGGACATGGATTGTCTAATACGAAAATCCAACCTTTCAAGAGTCCCTTTACGATCTTCACGATGGATGAGAGTACCCCGCTCCCTTTCCTGACAAAGATCGCGACGTCTACCATCCCAGCGGCCCAGAAGGGGGACCCCATGCCTCAACTGAAGGAAGCAGATCCTACATCTCCGTTACTTCCTTCAGCCGGAGAATTATGGGAAGACTTACCGAACACCTTCTCAGCTGGCAAACTCAAAACCGGACTGTGCTATGGAGCAGTTTGGTGAAAAGCTACCCAGGCTTCCAGATAGCCTTATTCAGGCTGAATTTGACGCTAAATCGCGATTAGCCAGATCGATTAATTCTATGGCTATGACCGAGGTGGCCACCATAGCCTATGGTTCAGAGCCGCTTTTCAAACTTATGACCAAATCCCTGACTCAAACGGTACAGTCAGATATGTTTGAGTTTGCTACTGCTAGGACGAATTGTAGGAAGCATGTCCTACAAGAAGCAACCATTCGGCACGAGCCGAATAGGTTACTCTCGTCGAACATCTGGGGAGCAGATCTCTTCCCAGAAGCAATGGTGAAGGAAGTCCAGTCAGAGGCTACGAGGTTGAACCAGAGCCTTAAGGAGCCGTTGGGGCCTTACGGCTAAGAGGAGGCAAGATCTAGCAGCTAGAGGTAAAGGGCAAAGGAAACCCAGACGTTTCCAGCCCTACCAGAAAAAGCAGCCACGCTTTCTCAGCAAGTTCCGGCGGTTCCCTTAGTGCAAACAGCCCAGCCTTCCACTTCAAAGGCTCAATCACAGCCAATTTACGTAATCTCTCCTCAGCCTCAGCCCTCCACCTCTTACGCCATCTCTCCAGCTTACAATCAAGCCTTCGAGAGTCAATCTTCACAGAAGTATGACCGCTCGGGTAAGGGAGGCAGAGGTAAGCGTTCCTTTCGTGGGAGAGGATCGGGAGGCCCCTTTAATAGGGGAAAACACTTCAGAGGAGGCCGAGGAGGTTACCAGAACCAATGAAGAACTTCAGGTAGGAGGGAGGCTGTTTCACTTTCGCCACCGGTGGAACTTCAGCAAGTGGCTCAGAGCATTGTGTCAAAAAAAAGGCCTGGGTTGGAGCTGGTTAACGACCCACCCCCATCCCGGCCTTTCCCGTCAACTTCCTTCCAAAGAACTGACGGAGTATGCGGAGGATCTCCTTCAGAAAGGAGCTATAGCGAGAGTCAAAAGATTAAAATTTCAAGGTCGCTTGTTCAGCGTGCCAAAGAAAGGCTCACAAAAAAGAAGAGTAATCTTAGACTTGTCCCGCTTAAACTTAGCCATTCGCTGCGACAAGTTCAAGATGCTCACGATCTCGCAGGTGCGGACCTTACTTCCCCGTGGGGCCGTCACCACCTCTATCGATCTTACAGACGCTTACTATCATATCCCTATTCAAAGACACTTCCGTCCTTATCTAGGCTTCAAGATAGGAGACCAGACATTCTCCTTCAAGGTAGTTCCTTTCGTGGGCTCAACGTAGCACCCAGAGTGTTTACGAAGCTGGCGGAAGTAGTTGTTCAACACTCAGATCGCAAGGGGTTATGGTAGGTAGCGTATCTCGACGATTGGTTGATCTGGGCTTCAACAGTCGAGGAATGCAACAAAGCACACTGAAAGTGATTCAGTTCCTGGAATATACATGAGACAGACTAAAGAACTAGCCAGCGATGACAATTGGCAATGGGCTACAGAGGGGAGAGCTAAAGAAGGAAATTGAAGGAATGATAACAGCGGCACAAGATCAGGCCCTAAGAACCAGATATGTACAAAGTACGATAGACGGAAATAACATCTCTCCCATATGTAGGAAGTGCAATACGAAAATGAAACCATAAACCACATAGCAAGTGAATGCCGGAACTTGCACAGAACCAGTACAAAAAAGAGGCATGATTCAGTGGCAAAAGCCCTCCACTGGAGCCTGTGCAAGAAACATCAGCTACCTTGCAGTAATAAGTGGTACGAGCACCAACCTGAGGGAGTGATAGAAAACGAGCAGGGCAAAGATCCTCTGGGACTATGGTATCAAAACGGATAGGGTGATACGTGCAAACAGACCAGACGTGACGTTGATTGACAAAGTCAAGAAGAAAGTATCACTCATTGATGTCGCAATACCATGGGACACCAGAGTTGAAGAGAAAGAGAGGGAAAAAAAAAAATGGATAAGTATCAAGATCTGAAAATAGAAAATAAGAAGGATATGGGATATGCCAGTGGAAATCGTACCCATAATCATAGGAGCACTAGCACGATCCCAAGATCCCTGAAAAGGAATCTATAAAAACTAGAGGCTGAAGTAGCTCCGGGCCTCATGCAGAAGAGTGTGATCCTAGAAACGGCACACATAGTAAGAAGAGTGATGGACTCTAAGGAGGCAGGATGCAACCCGGAACCCCACACTATAAATACCACCCCAGTCGAATTGGAGGACTGTGATAGAGCAAAAAAAAAAAAAAAAAAAAATAATAATAATAATAATAAGAATAAGAATAATAATAACTGTAATTACAGAAATCATATGTGAAAGTATTTTACAAATACTACGATAATATCTCTCTCTCTCTCTCTCTCTCTCTCTCTCTTTCTCTCTCTCTTACAGAGATGTAGTTTTTTTTGGATGATAAATGATTTACTAATTTCAAATATCAATATTAATGTAAACAGCAATAATATCAATTCATTAAAGAAAATACTAAAGTGAATTAGCAAGATTTTAGTTTATAAATAAATAAAATTATATAAGAATGAAAGAAAATCCATTTTACCACGCATCTTGTCTTTGAACTCCACATAGCCAAGCTGAGATGGCTGGGGTCCAACAGCTGTCATATTTATCAAGTAGGCAGTCCCCGGGTTACGACGGTCTCGGCTTACGACGTTCCGAGGTTACGACGCCTTTCAATTATATTCATCACACATTATTTCCAGGGTTACGACACCTACAATGCTCATCTGGCAGATGAAATATGACACCAAAAATGCAAAATAATCAATATTTGAAGTTTTTTTTTTATGAAAAATGCCATAAGAATGTAGTTTACATAGTTTTCAATACACCCAAAGCATTAAAAGTAAAATTTTCTTAGGATTTTTGACGATGTTCCGGCTTACAACGCGTCTCAAGAACGGAACCCCCGTCGTAACCCGGGGACTGCCTGTAATGTGGCAGGAGGGGAAGCGTATGTTGCCCACTCAGGATCATGTAAATTCTCTCTCTCTCTCTTACTGAGATGAGAGAATTTCTATGGTACAAGTGTATGTTTATAAATATTTTTGCATAATCATAATAATATAACTAATTTCTATTTCATATGTGATAGTATTTTAAAGAAATACAATAATGGATCCATTTCACTCTTTTAAATAAGGATAACTCTCTCTCTCTCTCTCTCTCTCTCTCTCTCTCTCTCTCTCTCTCTCTCCACACGAGATACGTATGTCCTAGTGGTAACTCTCGCCCTCTGTTTGGGCTGAAAGTGTATGTATAAGTATATCTTTAAGGACATTACTACATTTTATGGTAAAATAATAATATACAGTACTACTATAAGATTCAGGGTCTCTGTAACACGGTTTTTTGGACTTTGCTCCTTGTCAAAGCATCGGACGTAGCTGAAAGTTGACATATGTATATTTTACAACCACACACAAATTTTGTCAGCATTATCAATAACCTAAACCCGATAAGTTTTAATTTTTATAGAGTAAAAATGATCTAGCCGACGCCATGGCCAATGATTACGAGCCAAGAGTCGAAAAATGACAATTTGTCCAAAAATGTTATTTCTGGGCTCAGTTCGTGTCGCTGCGCGAAATATCCTTTATCCATTATTTCTAAGGTAAATGTACTAACACATACCAGAGAATAAATAAAATAAAGAAAAGGTCAGTACAACTGACTCGCTCACCCTCCAAGAGGGTGTCGGTATGAACACTATGGCGAGTGAGACCACTACCACGAACCACCTGCCAATAGAAATCTCCCACTACAAAATCCCCACAAGAGGGGAGCCGACCCACAGAGTGGGCAGCAACTACTACTACTCCATCCCATGCTGCCGACTGCTGCGCCTCTGGTGGCCATCCTTTTCAGTTAGCGCACTACGTATACACGTGCCCTTTTTTGCTCTGTGTTTTTGTGCCCTTTTTTACTGGATTTATTCATCATGGAGCGTACAGCCATTGCAGCAGCTAAGTTAAGTAATCAGTGTTTATTGCTATTTGGTTTTTTTCCGGCCTTGAGTCAGTATTTTGCCGTTTTTTAGGTATAAATACGAGCTCTAGGTCGGAAGCATGGCAGCATGGTTTCTGCCTCGTGGCGGGTTCGTTCTGGTCTTCCATACCCAGAACCTTCCCTTACTTATTACGCTCTGTTATTAGTTATCCTATTTATATTAAGGGTACAGCCTACGGGGTTTATGTCATGCATGCATGTCTTTTTCACCTTGCGTAGGCATCTTCCATCCAGACCCTAGCCACAGCTCTTAGTATTGGCCCCGGCTAGCTTTGAGTGGTAGACTTTTCTTTCTGGTTAGTCGTACACTCCTGGATTTTTTCTCCTACTGTTTTTATTTTCTTTCTTTACGTTTAGTGATTTTGTTTAATTATGTATTATGTTTGCACGTTAGTGTACGGCGTCTGGCTTCACCTAGCCTAGGTTATGTCCTATTGGTCCCATATGCTTCCGCTCTTCAGTTCGGTTTGCTTCTCTATAGCATATCTCTGATCAGTCGTTGTGTATCCTGGCTTTATTGTTTCATTGTATCTCTTGTACCGCTCCGTGGTACTACGTGATCACGGAGCAGCCAGACGCCTGTCCAGTCATCTTTCCCTCCTCCCGCTCTTCCATAGGGCCGGGGGGAGGGTTGGTCTGCCCACGCTCGCTCCACATACCCGGGCCTGCCTCCCTCTCCCCCTATGCGGAGGGAGTAGGGGGACGGGACAGACCCAGACTGGACTCGACCTCTCCAGCTTCTCGGTACGCTCGGATGGCTAAGGGGGGGGGGGGGGGGGATGGCCTTTCCCCCCCTGTCGTTTCCCCCCCCTCCGTTACTTATCCGTCGCTCCGTTGCTAGCGCGAGTCTGTTTGCCCTCTCGCCCTTTCCCACCTTACTGGGGCTCTTTATCTACGGACCCGCTCCGGCATCCACGTGGAAAGGTGGCTAGTTCACCCTGACGGGCGGACTGCGGCATACAGGTTGGTCTCTACTAACCACTCCGTCGCACTGAGTATCGCGACCACGCTCCGCCACGCACCGGACTTAGTCCGGTACGTCCCATGTTTATAGGTTTAAGTTTAGTATTTAATTTAAACTATATTAAGTTTAATTTAAGCTACATTAAACCTTCCCTCCATTGCATGCTCACACCGGATCTCTCCGTTATAGCCTATTCAGGCGGTAAGGGAGGGGTTATGCCCGAAATTTTTTCGCGCTCCGGCATGCAGCGGAGTTTCTTTTAACCTTTAGCCTGTAAGTGATATCTTTTAGGATGCTCATGTGTCTTTTCACTTACAGACCACCAACTGTGAGCATCCGGGATGCAATGCCATGCTCCAGGACCCCTGTGGCATGAAGTCTGCCGGTCCCATGCTCCATGCGCGACTCCGCACGGGAACCTCCAAGTCTGGTTTCACGAGACCTGCACAATTTGCTATGATCTGGTGAGCCAGCTCTTAGACGGGGTAAGTATTTCCAACTCCGTTAGCCAATCCCTACAAGAGTATAGTTCTTAAGTTTAATTTTAATCTTATCTTAAACTTAAGCTAAGTTTATATGGGATCTCGCATCCCCTATAATTTTAAGTTAACCTTTTACTTAAGTTTTAATTTTAAGTTTAATCTTAAAATACTAACAAATACCCTCTCTTCCAGGCTCCCGGCTGTTAGAGACACCGCACTGGCAACCCTGCGGGCCTGGGGCGGCGGTTTTGGGAAGAACGAAACCGCCAAGGGTCAGCCCTACATACTTGAAAAGAGGTTGGCGGTCCTGATCTTCCCCGGCGGCAAAGTCAACGGGCTAACGTCGACCCAGCAGAGGCGGCCCGACTATTGCGCTAATTCAGCAGCAGCTCGCCGCTTCGTTGACTGATCCAGGCCAAGACATCTCGTCAGAAGTCGCGACACTGGACTTAAACATTGAACCGATGGTAGGTGTTGACGACCTGTTGGTCGAGGTGAGTACGTTGGACGCCCAAGGGAAGCCCTTGGGCGCCACTGGATCTTCTACTCCTGTAAACTCTCCAGCTTCCTTCCAAGGCTTTACATGAGCCGAACTTTATACTTCTCCTGATGCTTCTGTTAGACCTAAGGTCAAAGGACAACGGTGGTTTAAAACCTTGAGTAAGACGTTGTCGGCGTCAACTCTCGCAAGTCTCGGCTCTATACAAACCCCGGAGCAGAGAGGTCTAGAGCTTCTGGGTCCGGCTCCAAATCCTCAAGGAGTAGATCCTCCAAGGAGAGATCACACACTCCAGCGGAGTCAACCGTTTCTCCACTTCCTTTGCTTTCTCCACTTCCTGTTCCTAGTTCAGAGCTACCCGTCCACCTCCGCAGCAGCTCCGGCTTTGGATCCCAATGCTGGCCTGTTGCAAACACATGGGGATCTGGTTGGGTCTCTCAAGAACAGTATGGAACAGATGTTCTCCCGGTTGTCTGATAGGATCAACTCCCAGGATAACATTATCGCCGGACTAAGCCAAGCTCCGCTAGCTACTCCCCCACCTTTCGGCACAGGGATAGCCTCAGTTGCCACCATATGACTCTCTGCCTCCGTTCAGCATGAACAATCCCTGGAGAGTGGCGTCATACGCACCCCCTTCCAAGACGGGCTTATTTCTATCCCGGAGTGTGGAACTCGAAGGATTGAGGACTTCGAGTTCTACCCGGAAGATCTCCAAACCGCCGTTCATCGGCTACGCCAGGCTCACCGCCGCTGCC